>NC_090391.1:2318247-2662247 GCF_036365525.1 Heterodontus francisci
AAGAGATTGGTAAAAGGATGAGAGAGGAGATGAGTGTTTGTTTTCTCTCAGAGCGTGGTGGCAGTCTGTAACTCGCTGTCTGACAGGGTATTAAAGGTACAAACCCTCAATCCATTTAAAAGGTGTCTGGATCTGCACTTCACATGGTCTAACCTGCAGGGCTATGGACTGTAAAGTGGGATTAGACTGGGTGGCTCGTATTTTGTCCAGCGCAGACAAAATGGGCCAAGTGGTCTCTTTTTGTGCCATACCCTTTCTATGATTCTATGTTTCTATTTTTTAACAGCTAAAATTCTCCAATCCTGGCAATATCCTCTCAAATCTCCTTTGCACAGCCCCAAGCAGGCTCATATCCTTCCTGTAATGCAGTGACCAGAAATACTCTAGCTGCTCTCCAGCTAGTGTTTTATATTGCTTTAGCATCATGCCCCGACTCTTGAACTCTCTGGCAGTTGGTGAACTTATAAATACAAGCTGAGTGATAATTCAGTCAGTCTCTGGTACAATATATGTACGTTGAATTAATTTTCTGTCTGTTAATCCCTGGCACGCTATGTGGTTAGCGGATTAATGCTGTAACTAACAGTCTCTGATACCGCGTGTGAGTGTGGGACATATTCTGTGTATGTTAGCCTCTGGGACTGCATAGACCGAAGCGTTCATTCTGTATCAATCAGTCTCTGGGACTGGGTTTGAGTGTGAGGTTAATTCTTTTTCTGTTTTTTTTCCGGTGGAGGTGTGTGAGTGTGTGATTAATTCTGTATCTGGCAGACTGTGGTATTATACATGAATGTGGGACTCATATTATGCCTAACAGACTCCAGTTCTATATGTGAGTGATGGTTTCACTTTGTACCTATCACATTTTAGTACCATATGCGAATGTGGGAGTCACCTAGTTACCTTCAGTCTCCAGTTCTATATGTGAGTGATGGCTTCATTTTGTATATATCACTGTCTGGTACTGTCTGTGAATTTGGAACTCATCTGGTGTCTTTCAGTCTCCAGTTCTATATGTGAGTGATGGCTTCTCTTTGGAGATATCGGTCTGTGTTTTTAAAAATTATTTCATGGGATGTGGGCATCACTGGCAAAGGCAGCATTTATTGTCCATCCTTAATTGCCCTTGAGAACTGAGTGGCTTGCGAGTCCATGTCGCAGGACATTTAAGATTTAAACATATTGATATGGCTGTGGCTGTGGAACATAGAACATAGAATATAGAACAGTACAGCACAGTACAGGCCCTTTGGCCCACGATGTTGTTCCGAACCTTTAGCCTACTCTAAGATCAAACTACCTACCCTTCATTCTACAATCATCCATGGACCTATCCAAGAGTCGCTTAAATTCTCCTAATGTATCTGCTTCTAATACCACCGCTGGCAGAGCATTCCACGCACCCACCACTCTCTGTGTAAAGAACCTACCTCTGACATCTCCCCGAAACCTTTCTCCAATCACCTTAAAATTATGCCCCCTGGTGATAGCCCTATCCACCTTGGGAAAAAAGTCTCTGGCGATACACTCTGTCTATGCCTCTCATCATCCTGTACCCCTCTATCAAGTCACCTCTCATCCTTCTTCGCTCCAATGAGAAAAGCCCTAGCTCCCTCAATCTTTCTTTGTAGGACATGCCCTCCAGTCCAGGCAGCATCCTGGTAAATCTCCTCTGCATCCTCTCTAAAGCTTCCACATCCTTCCTATAATGAGGTGACCAGTACTGAACACAATATTCCACGTGTGGTCGAACCAGGGCCTTATAGAGCTGCAGCATAACCTCGCTGCTCTTTAACTCAATTCCCCTGTTAATGAAAGCCAACACACCATACGCCTTCTTAACAACCCTATCAACTTGGGTGGCAACTTTGAACGATCTATGGACATGGACCCCAAGATCCCTCTGTTCCTCCACACTACCAAGAATCTTGTCTTTAAGCCTGTATTCTGCATTCAAATTCGACCTTCCAAAATGAATCAGTTCACACTTTTCCAGGTTGAACCCCATCTGCCACTTCTCAGTCCAGCTCTGCATCCTGTCAATGTCCCGTTGCAACCTACAACAGCCTTCCACACTATCCACAACTCCAGCAACCTTCGTGTCATCGGCAAACTTGCTAACCCAGCCTTCTGCTTCCTCATCCAAGTCATTTATAAAAGTGACAAAGAGCAGAGGTCCCAGAACAGATCCTTGTGGAACACCACCGGTCACAGAGCTCCATGCTGAATACTTTCCATCTACTACCACCCTCTGACTTCTTTGGCCAGCCAATTTTGTATCCAGACAGCCAACTTTCCCTGAATACCATGCCTCCTTACTTTCTGAATGAGCCTACCATGGGGAACCTTATTAAACGCCTTGATAAAATCCATATACACCACATCCACTGCTCTTCCTTCCTCAATGTGTTTTGTCACATCTTCAAAGAATTAAATAAGGCTTGTGAGGCATGACCTGCTCCTTACAAAGCCATGCTGACTGTCTCTAATCAAACCATGCTTTTCCAAATAATCATAAATCCTGGCTCTCAGAATCCTCTCCAATAATTTGCCCACTACTGACGTAAGACTGACTGGTCTATAATTCCCAGGGTTATCCCTATTCCCTTTCTTGAACAAGGGAACAACATTTGATACCCGCCAATCATCTGGTACTACTCCAGTGGACAGTGAAGATGCAAAGATCATTGTCAAAGGCGCAGCAATCTCTTCCCTCGCTTCCCGTAATATCCTTGGGTATATCCCGTCTGGCCCTGGGGACTTATCTGTCCTCATATCATTCAAATTTCCAGCACATCCTCCCTCTTAACCTCAACCTGTTCGCGCATATCAGCCTGTTCCACGCTGTCCTCACAAACGACCAGGTTCCTCTCACTACTGAATACCGAAGCAAAACATTCATTTCGGAACTCCCCTACCTCCTCCGACTCCAGGCACAAGTTTCCTCGACTATCCCTGATCGGCCCTACCCTCATCCTCTTGTTCCTCACATAAGTGTAGAACGCCTTGGGATTTTCCTTAATCCAACCCGCCAAGACTTTTTCATGTCCCCTTCCAGCTCTCCTAAGTCCATTCTTCAGTTCCTTCCTGGCTACCTTGTAACCCTCTAGAGCCCTGTCTGATCCTTGCTTCCTCAACCTTAAGTAAGCTTCCTTCTTCCTCTTGACTAGCTGTTCCACATCTCTTGTCATCCAAGGTTCCTTCACCCTACCATCCCTTCCCTGCCTCATCGGGACAAACCTATCCAGCAGTCGCAGCAAGTGCTCCCGAAACAATCTCCACAGTTCTGTCGTGCATTTCCTGAGAACATCTTTTCCCAATTTATGCTCCCCAGTTCCTGCCTAATAGCATTGTAATTCCCCCTCCCCCAATTAAATATTTACCCATACCGTCTGCTTCTGTCCCTCTCCATGACTATAGTAAAGGTCAGGGAGTTGTGATCACTATCACCGAAATGCTCTCCCACCGATAGATCTGCCACCTGGCCTGGTTCGTTGCCAAGCATCAAGTACAACATAGTCTCCCCTCTAGTCGGCCTATTTACATATTGAGTCAGGAAACCTTCCAGTTCACAACTGACAAAACTGCTCCATCCAAACTATTTGCAGTAAGGAGGTTCCAATCAATATTAGGGACAACAACTGCACCTTTCCAAAATCTGCCTCCCAATCTGTTCCTCCACGTCTCTGTTGCTATTGGGGGGTCTTTAGAAAACGCCCAACAAAGTTACTGCTCCTTTTCTGTTTCTGACTTCTATCCATAATGACTCAGTAGACAAACCCTCCTCGACGACCTCCCTTTCTGCAGCTGTGATACTATCCCTTATTAGCAATGCCACTCCCCCACCTCTTTTTCCTCCCTTCCCATTCCTTTTGAAACATCTAAACCCCGGAACATCCAACATCCATTCCTGCCCCTGTGATATCCAAGTGTCCGTTATGGCCACAACATCGTAGCTCCAAGTATTGATTCATGCTCTATGTTAATCACCCTTATTCCTGACACTTCTTGCGTTAAAATAGACACACCTCAACCCATCATACTGGCTGCAACTGTGCCCTGTCACCTGTCTAACCTTTCTCACAGACTCTCTGCACTCGGTATCTGCCTGTTCAACAGCTTCCCCATCCACTGATCCGTAGCGCCGGTTCCCATCCCCCTGCCAAACTAGTTTAAACCCTGCCGAAGAGCTCTGGCAAAGCTCCCGCCCAGGATATTGGTGCCCCTCCAGTTCAGATGCAACCCGTCCTTCTTGTACAGGTCCAACCTTCCCCAGAAGGTATCCCAATGATCTACATATCTGAATCCCTCCCTCCTGCACCAGTTCTGTAGCCACGTGTTCAGCTGCACTCGCTCCCTGTTTCCAGCCTCACTAGCACGTGGCACCGATAACAATCCTGAGAATACTACTCTGCTCTTCCTGCCTTTCAGGTCCTCATACCTTTTCCTAGCTATGTTATTGGTACCGATATGTACCACGACCTCTGGCTGCTTCCCCTCCCTCTTAGGAATCCTGTAGACGCGATCCGAGACTTCCCGGACCCTGGCACCCGGGAGGCAACATACCATCCGGAAGTCTCGTTCGCGACCACAGAATCTCCTGTCTGTTCCTCTAACCACTGAATCTCCTTTCACTATCGCTTTCCTATTCTCCCCCCTTCCCTTCTGAGCTACTGGGCCAGGCTCAGTGCCATAGACCTGGCCACTGTGGCTTTCCCCTGGTAGGTCGACCCCCTCAACCGTATCCAAAACGGAAAACGTATTATTGAGGGGGACGGCCGCAGGGGATCCCTGCACTGTGTGCCTATTCCCTTTCCCTCCCCTGATGGTCACCCAGCTACCTTTATCCTGTAACTTAGGTGTCACTACTTCCCTACAACTGCTCTCTATCACCCCCTCAGCATCCTGAATGATCCGAAGTTCATCCAGCTCCAGCTCCAGTTCCCTTATGTGGTCTGCGAGGAGCTGGAGTTGGGTACACCTCTCACAGGCGAAGTTAGCAGGGACACCAGTGGTGACCCTCACTTCCCACATTCTGCCAGAGGAGAATGCAACTGACCTAGCTTCCATCCCCTCTGCACTAAATTGACAACAGAGATTTTAAATAAAAGGCAAAACCTTACCTTACCAAACCCTCCACACAAGAGGCTTTTTTTGGTTAGAGGAGGAGAATGGGTGGGAGACACTACACGAGTGAGCGGGGGTACAGGATGGAGGAGTTGGGGGGATTGGAATCCAGGAAATGAATAAATTTTACTGAATCCATGCAATTTTATCGCGATTCAAATGTACGGTTCGGGCCAGATAAAAAGGACTGATAAAAATGAATAAATTCCGGGGATAAACTTAAAGTGATATGAAAGCGAACGCATTGTTATGAGTAAGTTTATTTCATTTGTGTCAAACACTTTGCGATTCAGAGGAGACAATCGATCTCGGTAGGATCGGATTTCATTGAAATCCTGCAGTTTCTGATGTCAATGCGATAAAAAGCACCGCACTGCGATGACTGGGACTCGAACACGGGTTAACTGCCTGGAAATCAGCTGTGCTCACGCTGCCCCTCCAGCCCCTCTGCTTTTCTCTCTCATTTCACGCTGACTGACAAATCAACACTAACTACTGTCTTCACCAGCCATGTTCAATACCCAGAGTAGGTGAATGATACAATAATCCCATTCCCACATACTGTGGAATTTCTGACAGGAACAAAAACAAGAAATGCTGGAAATACTCAGCAGGTCTGGCAGCATCTCTGGGGAGAGAAGCAGATTTAACGTTTCAGGTTGTGACCCTTCATTTGAACAAACCTGAAACGTTAACTCTGCTTCTCTCTCCAACAGACTTGCTCGGTATTTCCATCATTTCATGTTTTTATTTCAGATTGCCTGCATCTGCAGTTTTTTGCTTTTATTTTGGAGTTTCAGACACTTTTGGGCTGATAAGAGAAGATTAAGAAGAGATTTGATCGAGGTGTGCAAACTCAAGCGGGGTCCAGACAGAGTAAATAGGGAGAAACTGCTTCCACTGGCAGAAGGTACAAAAAGAAGATGGCACCGATTTCAGGTCAATGGCAAAACAAAAACAACGGCGACATGGATGTCTAAATAGACCAATCAGAGCGAGATGCCTGAAGTAAGACCCTGCCAGAACTTTCAAACTACCAATCACAATCAGCCCCTTCATCAATCCTGCATCAGCACAGGGCTGTGGGAGCTCCCTAATAATCCCAGTGTGGAAGGGTTTGGGGAGATTTCCAGGTCTGAAAGTGATTTGAGGACTGTCTGTTCCGGTCCATTTCTACTCCAATCATTTTAATACAATTCTGCGAGCAGAGCCTACTAACCTAATAACTGACCAACTTGAGTGCATGTGTCTCTTTTACCATAGACTAATGTCAAGCCCACAATCCACTTTGACTTTAAAGTAGCTGTTTTTAACCATAATGGCGAGAGTCATCCCTTCTGACAGGATTGCAGAATTGTTACCGAGTAGAAGGAGGCTGTTTGCCCCATCGTGCCTACAATGGCTCCCTGAATGAACAATTCACTTAATGCCAATCCCCCGCTTTCTCCCCGTAACCCTGCACATTCTTATTGTTCACATAAGAGTCTAGTTGCCTTTAAAGTGCCTCGATTGAACCTGCCTCCACCACACTCTCAGGCAGTGTATTCCAGATCCTAACCACTGCCTGTGTGAAGACGTTTTTCCTCATGTCGTTTTTACTTCTTTTACCAATTACTTTGAATCAGTGCCCTCTCGTTCTCGAACCTTTCAGGCGTGGGACGTTGCTTCCAATCCACTCTATTCAGACCGCTCATGATTTTGAATACCTCTATCAAATCACCTCTCAGCCTTCTCTTCTCCAAGGAAAACAGTCCCAACTTCTGCAACGTATCTTCATAACTGAAATTCTTCATCCCTGGAACCTGAAATCGTGAATCTTTTCTGCACTTTCTCCAATGCCTTTACATCTCCTTGGAAGGTATCTTTCTCCCCCCTCAGCTACTCGCTCCAGAATTCGCTGTTTCCCCACTCCGCTGGCCGATTGTTCCCCACTCCTCGCTTCGTGCCACCTCGCTCTCGGCTCCCCCTCCCCACCCCAGATCTTGACTGTACCCTTCCCTCCTCTCGGCCACTCGCTCCTCCGTCGCCCCAACCGCCCTCGCGGCATGCCTTGCTTTTTCGGGCAGCATGCAGAGAACAATTAAAAGTGGGAGCGAGTGGCTGAGAGGAGGGAAGCGCGGGGAATCGCCTAGAGCTGGGGAATTGGCGGGGTTGGGGGGAGGAAGGGTAGCGGGAAGCGAGTTTGCCAGAGAGCGGGGTGGCGAGGAGCGGGGAACAATCAACCAGGGGAGTAGGGGAGAGCAACAAGGTGTGGAGAGAGCCCTTTAATTGGAGTGACATCAGTAATCGTCAGTCAAATAAAAAGGGGATAAAAATTGCCAGCACATTTTAACCTCCACCCGAATTTCTTCTCCATCGATTGGGGTGACAATTCACTGTGAGCCTAAAATATCAGAACATGGAAATTCAATCACAAAATTCCTTTTGTACTTAATAGGATTCCTGTAATATGAAATGGCTCTGAGGATAACAGCTAGCATCCTGTACTACATACTAGTATATTACTGGACCTCCATCCAACTTCATGTAAGGTGAGTTTGCTGGAACTAACTAGCCAGACGCATTTCCTGTGATAAATTGAGCAGTGCCAACTTTCTTCCTGGCAGTTGTGTGACTCTCGCAGGCATATAATTGTCAGTGTGAAAGGCTGCATTTCCACATGTGCAAGTATAGCGCCACGTAACGGTTGCCTTGTCAGCAAATGCAGCCTTTACTCACAGCATCTTACCGCAGTGTAACACCTCAGGGTGCAATTCTTACAGTGCAGACTAACGGACAATTTGGGGGCTCTGCCCTGCTCTCGCTTTTCACAAGACGATACTCACTTCTGATTGGAACCGTCGTTTAACTTCCCTTTGTGACTTTGACAAAGACTAAATTAAAAATTGATAACGAGCAGGAAATGGATTTGCTCGCTGTATGTAAAATTGATAAGTCACCAGGACAAGATGAGATGCATCGACGGGTACTGAGGGAAGTGATGGTGGAAATTGCAGAGTTACTCTTTATAATTTTCCAGTCTTCCTGAGACTGGTGGTGTCAGATGACTGGAGAATTGTAAATCTTACACCCTAGTTCAAAAAAGAGTGCAACGCTAACTACACCCACAGGAAGACAAGTTAACTTTGGTGGTGGGAAAGTTTTTAGGAACATAATTTGTGATATATTTAATACTTATTTAGACAATGGTGGATTAATTAAGGAAAGCCAGCAGGGATTTGTGAAGGACAAATCCTATTTAACCAACTTGTTTGAGTTTTTCTAAGGAAATGAGCAGAATGTGATGGATGTGGTGTACGTGGACTTCCAAAGGCATTTGATAAAGTGCCACATAACAGGCTTAAAACAAAGTAGAGTCTAAGGACTAAAAGGGAATTGGCAGCCCGGATATGAAATTAGCTGAGGAACAAGAAACAGAATGTAGTGATGAATAGTTGTTTTTCGGACTGGACGAAGTTATACAGTGGAGTTCGCCATGGGTCGGTGTTGAATTGAAGTTGATAAAATATTCTCATCATCCAAACAGACTCATTCTCCTGCTTGATCGGTGTAGCCCTGCTAAACGTTTGTTTCCTTCAAGTGTTTATCCAATTTCCTATTGAAATAATTGAATGTCTCTGCTTCCACCACACTTGTGGACAGACAGTTGCAGCAGGTAAAACAAAAAGTGCTTCCTCACATTCCCCTGCATCTCTTTCCCATAACCATCAATCTCTGTCTCGTTCTCGTACCATCAACAATGGGAGCAGGTTATCCTTGTCTAACTTATGTACACCTGCATCAAATTTCCTCTCAATCCACATTGCTGTTAAGAGAACAACCCCATACTTAGATAACACAATCCAGAGCCATCTATCCAAGCTTTTCAATAGCAAAAGAATAGTTGTGTTGTAAGTAGTATAGATAGGAGCATAATACCAAGAGACTTTGATAGATCAACTGATTGACTCTGCCCAACGCACCAGATTTTCTGTTTCGCCTGAACACTGCTAAACGCCTTGTATAATTTAGAGTATTTTCATGGCTTACATTTATGCAAGAACTGAAATGTCAATGCTGGTTTGTAAAGCATAACGGTCATCTTTGCTGAACTATGTCAAAATGTCATGTTGAGAGATGTGTTAGTGTGGAAGATGCACGTAGCCATAGGTAAAAAAGGAAATCATGTCGCTGGACGGGGGTCCACAATGTCCGGGTGTCCACAATGTCCGGGTGATGGACCCTGACATATTTTACGTTTGTGAAAAATAAGGACAGCTAAAATAATAGGGCTAATGGCATGATTTGTACATCAATATATTGAAGTCTGCTTCAGCTAATGCTTGCTAGATTATGAAATGTATTTTCAAGGCTATACTTTGTTTAAACCTTTGTGTGAGAACAATGGGAGAGACACCAGCACTCCTTCCACTGAGAGAGATGAGATAAAGGTCGAATAGATTAGATTAGAGATACAGCACTGAAACAGGCCCTTCGGCCCACCGAGTCTGTGCCGACCATCAACCACCCATTTATACAAATCCTACATTCCTCCCAAACATCCCCACCTGTCCCTATATTTCCCTACCACCTACCTATACTAGTGACAATTTATAATGGCCAATTTACCTACCAACCTGCAAGTCTTTTGGCAGGAAACCGGAGCACCCGGAGAAAACCCACGCAGACATAGGGAGAACTTGCAAACTCCACACAGGTAGTGCCCAGAATCAAACCCGGGTCCCTGGAGCTGTGAGGCTGCAGTGCTAACCACTGTGCCGCCCTAATAGCAGAATTGAAAACAAAAAAATGTCTGGCACCATCAAGAATGTAACCTTCAGCATCCTTGCTAAAATCGAAAGAATCGGGAAGCATCTGCAATGTGTGTGGATGAAGCAATTAACTAACTAGTGTCAAGCAATGATGTCAACCCGGACCAATAGGGATACTGAGAACACTTCAAAACTAATATGGTAACATCCTGCACCACAAGAAGGATAACAGAAAGGGTTTTACAGGATATCGTCAGCACACTTAGAGAGGGGTCATGAGAACATTGTTGGCACTTAGAAGGACAGGATAGACTATAGACGAGAAAACAGAGCAAGGGAAGAAGAAGGAGAGAAGTCCGTGCCGTAGCAAGCACAGAAGCAGGGACTGGTGCTGTGTGTTGCTGCATATCTATTGCCATTGTTAAGTATTAACTTTGTGTATCTTAGTTAAACCTAACACACTCTCTGACTTGATCACAGAACTTGATTTTTTTCTTGTAGGTCTCTTGGTCAAGAATCTGAAGGTGAGACTAGTTGGGTATCCTGTGTCTCACCTTTGCTCAGGTAACATCGACCTGAAACTTGTAGTTGTTTACTATTTGCATACATTGCTATGTATTTTGTCCTCCTCAAACTTCGAAATTGTGGGCCCGAGAAAAGCAATGTTCTTCATACAGCTTTCTGTGACTGCCCCCGGAAAAGTTCTGCCCTGTAAGCAAAAAGGATCAGTTCACTACTACACTCTGCCTCCTATCCCTTAACCAACTACCATCTCAGGATACCAGTGTCAATGTTTAACATGCGCTTCTATTTTCCATGTAAGTCTGTTATGCAGTACTTGGTCGAATGTCTTCAGAAGAGCAAATATCCAATAATTACTGTCCCATCTTCAGTAAATTCAACCCCAAAAATTCAGTCAGTTTTGTCGTAAATGATTTGCCCTTAGCAAATCCGTACTGGTTGTCCCTTATTAACTCACGGCTGATGTCTAAATTAATGGTCTTTGTTACCAGATTTTTCCTTCTCACATTTTAGAGCAGGAGTGTAACATGTACAACCCTTCAGTCGACTGGCACACCTTCCATATTCAAAGATTTTCCTCGGAGCTTCTGTTATCTCCCTCAGTAATCTGGAATGCTTCCTATATGGACTTATTAACTTAAAAAGATGTCAACCTATTCAGAGCTTCCTTTCTGTCTATTTTCATTCTATCTAATAACTCTGCACTCGTCTTATACCAGGATATTAACTTCACCCTTTTCTTTTGTGAACATACATATAACACAACATTTCATTACCTTTTCCATCAGATGAGCCATCTTTTCCATCTTTATCCATAAACAAACCACAATTTCTTGCACTATCATTTGAATTCTGGTTGCTTAAAATAATATTTGGTTTCCTTTGTTGTTACCCAATCATATTTTCTCATACAGTCTCTTATAAACTTGTTTCGCTTCCCACCTGCACTCTCCCTATTCTTCCTGGTTGGAATCATGGTGATTGGGTGGATATGGGATGTTTTGTGCAAATCACTGTCATAATTACTTAAATGATTAGCGCTGCAAACAACCTTTGAATTTTATTGATCAAAACCAAATTAATGGCAACGTGTGTGACGCTGAGACTGGAAGATGGTCAGAATAATGGGGAGGAAGGGTGAAGGAGCGGCTCCTAAATTGGCCAAACGGATTTCTTAGATGTGTAAAAGTGATTCCGAGTGTTTGAGGGATGAAGGATAAACGTCTGATAGCTTCTTTTTAATGTCATCCGAGTGAATCTGTCAGTGGCTGAAAATATATCTGAACGGCCTTGTCCTGCGAATCTGCAGACAGTCCAACAGGTAGAAGGCGTTAAGTGAGAAATATAGTATTTGTTCATAATCTGACATTGCTTTGAGGTTGGAAATAATAGAGAGGCTTTCGCTGACATAATACGTCAGTGAGAGAGCAATTTGCATTTTTCAATCTTGAATAAGTCTTATATCAAACAGAGCAGGATATCTGCCAATGTGTTCCATTATATACACGTCACAGGCCACTTCCCCTCCCTATTCTATCTCCCTGATCTCAATCTCCTCCCTATCCATTTCATTATGATTGCTGATCGTTATGTTGGCCTATTTATTCTCTTCCATCTCAGGCATTCCCGCGCGCTCGGGGATGACTTTTTCCACTGCAGTTCTGAAATGGCTGATATGTCCAATGCATGATAGAGATGCATGCGATAAAGAAACATCTGTAATTATGGGTGAGTTTAATCTGCATATAGATTGGGCAAATCAAATTAGTCATGATACCGTAGAGGAGGAACTCTTGGAGTGCATATGGGATTGTTTTCTGGACCAATACGTTGAGGAACCAACTGGAGAACAGGCCATCCTAGACTGAGTATTATGTAATGAGAGAGGTGTAATTGCTTGTGGGGAACACAAAAACGGCCGGTAAAATTTTCTAATGGTATGTGAAGTGAAAAAGATTGGTGAAGACAAATGTAGGTCCCTTACAGCCAGAGCAGGAAAATTTAATGTGGGGAACAACGAAATGGCTGACCAACTAAATGCATACTTTGGTTCTGTCTTCTCAAAGGAGAACATAAATATCATATCAGAAATGTTGGGGAACACAGGGCTTAGTGAGATAGAGGAACTGAAGGAAATCGGTATTAGTAGAGAAATAGTGTTGGGAAAATTGATGGGTTTCTGGGCCGATAAATCCCCAGGGACTGATGGCATGCATCCCAGAGTACTGAAGGAAGTGGCCCTAAAAATAATGGATGCATTGCTAGTTCTCTTCCAAGATTCTATAGATTCTGGAACATGTCTTACGAGTTAAAGGGTAGCTAACATAACCCCACGATTTAAAAAAGGGAGGTCGATGATAGCAGGGAATTATAGACCAGTCATCCTGACGTCGGTCGTGCGGAAAATTCTCGAGTCCATTATCAAAGATTTTATAGCAGAGCACTTAGAGAACAGTGGTAGAATCGGGCAGAGTCTGCATGGCTTTACGAAAGGAAGATCATGCTTGACAAATCTACTAGAGTTCTTCGAGGATGTAACTAATAGAGTTGATGAGGGTGAGCCAGTGGATGTGGTTTATTCAGACTTTCTGAAGGCTTTCGACGAAGTCCCACATAAGGGATTAGCGCGTAAAATTAAAGCGCATGAGATAAGGGGTCGTGTATTGCGATGGATAGAAAGTTGGTTGGCGGACAGGAATAAAAGAGCCGGGATAAATGGGTCTTTTTCTGAAGGGCAGACAGTGTCTAGTGCGGTACAGCAGGGATCGGTGTTAGGACCCCTGCTATTCACAATATATATTAGTGATTTAGATGAACGAACCAAACGTAATATCTCCCAATTTGCAGATGACACAAAACTGGGTGGGAGGGTAAGTTGTGAGGAGGATGCAAAGAGGTTTCAGGGTGATTTAGACAAGTTCAGTGAGTGGGATAATGCAGTAAAATAGAGATGCAGTATAATGTGGGTAAATGTGATATTATCCACTTTGGTAGCGAAAAAAGAAGGCAGATTATTATCTGAACGGCTATAAATTGAGACAGGGGAATATCCAGTGAAACCTGGGTGTTCTCCTACACCAGTCGCTGAAGGCAAGCATGCAGGTCCAACAGGCAGTAAAAAGGAAAGGCAAATGGTATGTTGGCCTTCATAGCGAGATAATTCAAGTACAGGAGCAGGGATATCTTGCTGCAATTAGACAGCACCTTGGTTAAGCCACATCTGGAATATTGCGTGAAGTTGTGATCTCCTTATCTGTGGAAGGAGGTTCTTGCTATCGAGGGACTGCAGCGAAGGTTTACCAGACTGATTCCTGGGATGTTGGGACTGTTGTATGAGGAGAGATTGATTTGGTGAGGATTATATTGGCTGGAGTTCAGAAGAGTGAAGGGTGACCTCATAGAAAACTATAAAATTCTAACAGAACTTGATAGGGTAGATGCAGGAAGGATGTTATGATGGTAGGAGAGTCCAGAACCAGGGATCATAGTCTAAGGATACGGGGTAAACCTTTCAGGACTGATATTGGGACACATTTCTTCACCCAGAGAATGTGAACCTGTGGAATTCGCTACCACAGGAAGCAGTTGAGGTAAAAAGTTTGCATGTTTTCAAGAAGAAATTAGATATAGCTCTTGGGTCTAAAGGGGTCAAAGGATATTGGGCGAAAGGGGAACAGGGTACTGAGTTGGATGGGCAGCCATGACCATAATGAATGACAGAGCAGGCTTGAAGGGCCGAATGGCCTACTCCTGCTCCTATTTTCTATGTTTCTATGATTTGCAGACTCAGCCACATCATGGCAAGTGGTGCAGGAGGTGTCAGGTAAATGACATCATTGGAGGTGTGGGTGCTCCCTTCGATGCCTCGACTTCGCCTTTGCATGCTCCCGACAAATATCCCTGAAATGTATAACGTCTTCCCAAATGAGGGATGATTTGAGGGCATCTCTGAAGTGTTTCCACTGTCCTCCTGGGGATCTTCTGTCACGACCAGGTTCTGAGTAGAACAGCTGCTTCGGGATTCTGGATTTGCAGGTTCTTTGAGAGGCACATATTCATGGTAAGTGAAAGACTAACACTGACTGTATGAACACATGTCAGTTGTTGTCTGTGGGTGAGAGGCACGAGAACACTTTCCTTTACATAATATCATAGATACGGTGCGGAAGGATGGAGTGGAAGGGGCTCTGTCTTTCTCCTGTACTGCATTGCAGTGGGCTGGCTATTTAATCAGTCTCGAACTGTCCCTGTTGGGTGAGTAGGTAACCGAATCAAGACCAGTCCCCGTCCCTGTGTGACTGTCACTCCTTCTATTCTGTGTGTGCAGGATTAACCCTGAGTCCCTCTATCCACCTCTGTCTGCCATATCTGGAAAAATGCTGATCCTTTCACTTACTGATCTGCTCAAACCGACTGCAAGGCCCAAGAAGTGAACAGGATGTTTCATTAATTCCTTGAATTATACTATGATTGACAAGCAGGTTAAGATCGACTCAGGCAAAGTTTGGAAACATTCTTGTCCATAAATCTTTCAAAAGGGAGTGCGAGGATTTCCTGGCTCAGAGTGTTTAAGGGATTCAGGTGCAGACATCGGCAACTCACTCCAGAGATTCACAGCAAAGACTGTGTAGATGAGGAGATCGAACACCCGGAAGCTGAATCTCTGGGACGGGCTCTATTGTCACGGTGTTTGTGTGTCCGGTATAATCGCGGCAGGTCCGTGTCTCTCTTGTATAGAATGAAACGATGAGGAGCTGCATTCTGTATTAGTCACATTGACCGAGGATTTCACTTCGGTTAGACAAACCTTTGCCGGCTGAAATTAATTTTGCCAGGTCCCAGCAAACACACCAGCTCCCTCCTTCCTCCCATGTTTCTGTCGGAGGGTCTCAATAATAACTAACACCCCGCAGGGAGAGAACGCAATTTGAGCATCTAAAGCGATTAGCTCCAGGCTTTAAAGGTTACTGATTCCCTCCATCCCTCCCCTCCCTCACTGCACCCTAACCCCATGTTCATTTTCATTGTTGGGACATTGATGAGGGTGAAATGAGGAAAGTTCCCATTGATTTTAGTTGGAGAGATCTGCGCACGCGCGGTAGAGCCCCACCCACTGGAACGGCATCATCAGGGGAAGAAATCATGCCCTCCCCTTCCCCCGACACAGCCTCTGAGCGTCATTCACTGGTCTTGCTGCGCAATTGTCTAAAACTTTAAATCCAATGGGAGAAACGAGGTACAGTACTGTGTACTTGATACGGAATTCAATTCAGGATATTTATCATGAACTGCACGAAAAACTGGAACAGTGTGGGGAAAGCTACTGGCTGGAAAACATCGCCCCCGATGTCTTGCAGTTTTTGGTTGATTTCCTCCTACCATTTTATGAAGCTCACCGAGAACTCGAGGGAGACCAGTATCCGACATTGAACTTGATAATTCCATGGTTTAAGAAACTTAAGTGACTCTGTATGCGACTTTCTTCAGATACTCTAATGCAAGCTATTGTCAGGAAAAGGCACAGAGAGTGGCTTCCGAAGAAAGTTGAAATAAATGCTGAGCACAGGATAGCAACATTTCTCTGGCCTAAATTTAATCAGTTGTGAATGTTGTACAGCCATGATCGGGAAAAAGTTTATTCTGAAGTGCGCAGACTTATCAACAACATTAAAACAGAAGACTCTGTGACTGAAATAAAAGTGGTTTCCAATGAACCTAAAGCTGCCAAAAAGAAGCAGTGACCGAACTTGCTGAATGGGAGAATGTTCATGAAGAAATAGACACAAATAATGAAGTGCAGCACCTGCTGTGTCAGCAATGGAAAACGAGCGTGATCTGATGGGCTGGAGGAAGGAACACAGTGTTTCATGCCCTAAATTGGCCAGTCTGAAGACACGCATACTTTACATATATTTTATTTTATTTCGAGATACAGCACCGAAACAGGCCCTTCGGCCCACCGAGTCTGTGCCGACCAGCAACCACCCATTTTTACTAACCCCACAGTAATCCCGTATTCCCTACCACCTACCTACACTACGAGCAATTTACAACGGCCAATTTACCTATCACCGCCAAGTCTTTGGCTGTGGGCCTAAACCGGAGCACCCGGCGAAAACCCAAACAGTGAAAGGGAGAATTTGCAAACTACGTACAAACAGTACCCAGAATCAAACCCGGGTCGCTGGAGCAAAAAGGCTCCAGTGCTAACCACTGCGCCACTGTGCAGCATGCTAACGAGCTGCAGCAGCAGAGAGAGAAACTTTGGCGTATCTGGAAGGAATATCAAACAGCGGAGCACTGTCCTTAAGCCTTCCACTGTTGACTCTATTCTTTTTTTGCATGGCACTTTATAAGACCTTTTGTTGTTTTTTTTCTTCTATGTCTGTGACTGAGACTACTGACTTGCTATCTCTTTGACTGAGACTACTGACTTGTTATGTCTGTCAAAGAGTGTTAGAGTTATACAGCACAGAAACAGGCCCTTCGGCCAATCGTGTCAGTGCCAGCCATCAAGCACCTTACTATTCTAATCCTATTTTCCAGCACTTGGTCCCTAGCCTTGTAAGCTATGACGTTTCAAGTGCGCATCTAAACACCTCTTAAATGTTGTGAGGGTGCCTGCCTCTACCAGCTGTTCAGGCAGTGCGTTCCAAATTCCAACCACCCTCTGCGTGTTTTTTTCTCCCTTCAAATATCCTCTGAACCTCCTGCCCCTTACATTAAATCTATACCCCCTGGCTATTGACCCCTCCATTAAGGGAAAACGTTTCTTCCTATCTAAGCTATCAATGCCCCTCATAATTGTTTATACATCAATCATGTCCCCCTCATCCTTCTCTGCTCTAAAGAAAACAACCCCACCCTTTTCAGTCTCTCTTCATAGCTAAAATGCTCCAGCACAGGCAAAATACTGGTGAATTTCCTCTGCACCCTCTCCAGTACCATCACATCTTTCCTATAGTGTGGTGACCAGAACTGTACACAGTACCCCAGCTGTGGCCTTATTAGCGTTTTATACAGCTTCACCATAACCTCCCTTCTGTTAAATTCTGTGCCACGGCTAATAAAGGCAAGTATCCCACATGCCTTTCTAACCACTTTATCTACCTGTGCTGCTGCCTTCATTGATCTATGGACAAGTACACCAAGGTCCGTCAGACCTTCTGTACTTCGTTGAGTCCTCCCATCCATTGTATATTCCCTTGCTTTGTTAGCCCTCCCAAAATGCATCACCTCACACTTTAGTTTTAGTTTTGTTGAGAGATACAGCACTGAAACAGGCCCTTCGGCCGACCGAGTCTGTGCCTACCATCAAACACCCATCTATACTAATCCCACACTAATTCCATATTCCTACCACATATCCCCACCTGTCCATATATTTCTGTACCACCTACCTATCCTAGGGGCAATTGCTAATGGCCAATTTACCAATCAACCTGCAAGTCTTTGGCTTGTGGGAGGAAACCGGAGCACCCTGAGGAAAGCCACGCAGACATAGGGAGAACTTGCAAATTCCACGCAGGCAATACCCGGAATTGAACCCGGGTCGCTGGAGCTGTGAGGCTGCGGTGCTAACGACTGCGCCACTGTGCCGCCCACTTCTCAGGCTTAAATTCCATTTTCCACTGCTCCACCCATCTTATCAGCCCATTGATATCGCCCTGTAATCAAAGGCTCCATTTACGACACCAAAAATATTCGTCATCAGCAGACTTACTGATCATATCTCCTATATTCTCATCTAAATCATTAATGGACACTGCAAGCAGCAAGGGTCCCAGCACCGATCCCTGTGGTCCACCACTGGTCACAGGCTTCCACTCACAAAAACAACCCTCGACCATTACCCTCTGATTCCTGCCACTAAGCCAATTTTGGATCCAATTTGCCATTTTGCCCTGGATCCCATGGACTCTTACCTTCTTCACCATTCTCCCATGCGGGACATCATCAAAAGCCTTACTGAGGTCCATGTAGACTACATCAAATGCTTTACCCTCATCTACACATGAAGTCACCTCTTCGAAAAATTCTATCAAGTTAGTTAAACACAATCTCCCCTTGACAAAGCTAAGCGGTCTGCCCCTGATTTATCCCTGCCTCTCCAAGTGGAGATTAATCCTGTCCCTCAGAAGCTTTTCCAATATTTCCCCAACCACTAATGTTAGACTCATCGACCAGTAAGTATCTGGTCTATCCCTGCTACCCTTCTTGAATAATGGTACCACATTGGCTGTCCTCCAGTCCTCTGACACATCTACAGTGGCCAGAGAGGATCTGAAATTCTTTGTCAGAGCCCCTGCTATCTCCTGCCTTGCCTCACATAATAGCCTGGGATACATCTAATCTGGGCCTGGGGATTTATCCACTTCACAGCGCGCTAAAGCATCTAATACCTCCTCCCTTTCAATACTAATATGTTTAACTATGTTGAAATTCCGCTCCCTGATGTGGGTGGCGCAGTGACGCAGTGGTTAGCTTCACAGCTCCAGGGACCCCCGTTCAAGTTTGCAAGTTCTCCCTGTGACTGTGTGGGATTTCGGCAGGTGCTCTGGTTTCCTCCCACAGCCAAAAACTTGCAGATGACAGGTAAATTGGCCGTTGTAAATTGCCCCTAGTGTAGGTAGGTGTTAGGGAATATGGGATTACTGTCAGGTTAGTATAAATGGGTGGTTGTTGGTCAGCACAGACTTGGTGGGCCAAAGGGCCTGTTTCAGTGCTGTATCTCGAAAAAAAAAATCTGCACCTACGTTGTCCTTCTCCATACGGAACACAGATGAAAAGTAATCATTAAAAACCTCACCTATTCCCTGAACCTCCACACACAGATTGCCACTTTGGTCCATAATGGGCCCTACTCTTTTGCTGGTTATCCTCTCGCCCTTAATATACTTATAAAACGCCTTAGCATTTTCCTTTATCTTGCCTGCCACTGTGTTTTTCATGTTCCCTCTTCGCTCACCTATTTAATTTTTTAAGTACCCCCCTTTACTTTCGATACTCCTCTTGTGCCTCCGCTGTTCTCAGCGCTCCTAATCTGCCCTAAGCCCCCTTTTTTTCCTTATGCAATACTCTATATCCCTTTACATCCAGATTTCCGTGGACTTGATGGTCCTACCCTTCACCTTAACGGGTACATGTCGGCTTTGGACCCTCACTATTCCCCTTTTGAATGGTTCCTGCTTGTCTGAGGTAGACTTTCCTACAAGTATCTGCTCCCAGTCCACTTTGGCCAAATGCTGTTTTATCGGATTGAAATCGGCCTTCCCCCAATACAGTACCTTTATTTCCGGCCCGTCTTTGTCCTTTTCTATAAGTACCTTAAATCTTTGCGTTATGTTCATTATCCCAGAAATGCTCCCCCACTGACGCTTCTACCACTTGTGCAGCTTCATTCCCCTTCTCCTTCTCTTGTAAGAATTTCTATGTGCTGGCTCAAAAAGCTCTCTTGTGTACATTTTAAGAATTCTGTCCCTTTAAGCCTTTTGCACAAGGCTATCCCAATTGATATTGGTGAAGTTGAAATCCCCTACTATTATTACCCTATTGTTGTTACACCTTTCAAAGATTTGCCTGCATATCTGCTCCTCTATCTCTCCTTGACTGTTTGGAGGCCTGTTGTACACACACAGCCAAATGATTGCCCCTTTTTTGGTTTTAAGTTCTACCCGTATGGCCTCATTTGAGGAACCTTCTAAGATATCATCCCTCCTTACTGCAGTAATTGACTTCTTAATCAACAGTGCAATGCCACCTCCTCTTTTTCCCCCTCATCTCTCTCGTCTGAAGATTATATCCCTGGAATATTGAGTCGCCAGTCCTTCCCTTCCCACAACCATGTTTTTGTGATAGCAATAATATCCTCATACCAGGTGCTTATCCATTCTCTCAATTCATCTGCCTTATTAGTAAGACTCCTTGCATCAAAATAAAAGCAATCCAGCCTTGCATTTTTTACTTGTGCCTTACCAGGTCTATATTTGTTCTGCCTTCCAGACTGACTCAGTTTCTCTTCTATATTTGACTGTGCATCACCCCTTACTGTACCTCCACTCTGTCAAATTAGTTTAAACCTCACCACCCACCCCCCCCCCCCCCACCCGCCGCCCCAAAAGCACTAGCAAACCACCCAGCAAGGATTTTGTTCCTGTTCCGGTTGAGGTACAACCTGTCCAATTTATACAGGTCCCACCTGTGCCAGAAATAGATCCAGTGACACAGGAACCGAAAGCCCTCCCTCCTGCACCATCTCCACAGCAACTGATTCATCTGCTCTATCCTCATATTCCTATACTCACTAGCACGTGGCACCAGGAGTAATCCAGAGATTACAACCTTTGAGGTCCTGCTTTGTAACCTGCTACCTAGCTCCCTAAATTCTTGTTGTGTGACCTCGTTTTACCTATGTCCTTGGTACGAATGTGAACCACGACCTCTTACTGTTCATCCTCCCCCTTCAGCGGGTCGTACAGCCGCTCCGTTACATCCTTGACTCGCTCATAATTATTTAAATCTCCACCTTTTATCAGTTCAGAGTGCAGACCATTGACCTGAAATGTTAACACAGTCTCTCTACTTACTCTGCCCGGACGGTTGAATATATACAACATGGTATGTTTTCATTTCAGATTTCCAAAATTCACCAGATTTTGTTTTTCAATATAAACTCTATGCAGCTGCAGTGAAAATGTGCCAACAGTTGCAGCAATGGTTCAACTACTTTGGCAATAAGGTTGTGATTGGAGGGATTGTCAAATCAAACCATTCACAAAGGCTAAACCTACAAATGACAGACCAATCACCGGTTGAAACCTTTGTCCTTTCCCCAATCAAACACCTCTTTCTCACCCAATTAGGCTGCACAGCCACAGCTCAATGATGACACTGTCCCTTACACATTGAAAAGCGTCTCCTAAATTCTGTGATCAGCTCAGACAACTGTGATCGAATTGAACATGCTTCTGCTAATTGCAACAGGAAAGGGTAACTGTTAGTTCATAAATACAATGATCTGCATCTTGGAATTCTCAGGCTTGCGTGCAAATCCGTACATAGTATCTGTACCTGTATCAAGGACCTCCTCCAGCCCCTAGAGCCCTCTAAATCTCTAAGCTCCTGTAATTCTGCCCTCTTCCATATCCCCTATTTTAATCACTCCACCTTTGGTGGTCGTGCCTTCAGCTGCCTAGGACCCTAAGCTCTGGAACTCCCTCCCTCAACCTCTCAGCATCTGCAACATTCTCTCATCCTTCAAGACACTTCTTATTTTCTTACATTTTGACAATGATTTACTCACCTATTCTAATCTCCTTTAATATGATTAAGTGTTAAATCCTGTTTGATCTGGATCTTAAAACCAACGGCCTGCCTTGGTTCTGTCAGCCTTAATCTCCGTGTCGAACAAAGATCTATCATTCTCAGTTTGGACATTTTCAGCTTAACCCCAGCCTCACCAGCCAGTCAATTGGCACAAAGAGAACCAGATTAGAAGTTTAAATTTGGGTGTGAAAGAGTGGTGTGAGAGGCAGGGCCACTGTCACCAGCACTGGGGGAAGTGGGAGCTCTATTACAGGGAAGGGCTCCACTTCAACCGAGCTGGGCCCAGTGAACTGGTGAATCGAATAACTCGGACTCTGGGTAAAAGTCCTGGAACTTCGAGAACTTGCGTGGCACAGTGGTTAGCACCGCAGCTTCACTGCTCCAGCGACCTGGGGTCGGTTCTCCATGCTGCCTGTGTGGAGTTTGCAAGTTCTCCCTGTGACTGCGTTGGTTTTGGCCGGGTGTTCCGGTTTTCTCCCTCTGAGACTTGCAGGTTGATCGGTAAATTGCCCCGAGTGATGGTAGGGAATATGGGATTAATGTAGAGTTAATACAAATCGGTGGTTGATTGTTGGCACATACTTCGTGGGCCGAAGGGCCTGTTTAAGTGCTGTATGACTCTAACTCCCTTCCTTACAGCACTGTGGATGCACCGACCCCACATGAAGTGCAACTGTTCAAGAAGGCAGCTCACCACCATCTTCTCAATGGCAATTAGAGATGGGCTATAAATGTCAGGCCCAGTGAAGCCCGCAGAACAGATGATACAAACAAGAAAAATCCCCATTCTGCTGTCAAGAAAAACACATGGACAGCAAAAGAAAAAAACTGTTAATAGGATTTTCCTATGCATAAAGCTGGCTCTGTCTCCTTGGTTAACTACATTTAAAAATCTGAACAGCAGTTCTGCTGCTCCAAGCATCCCGTCCCAGATAGTCCCTTTCCAATGAAGAGATTATTCGACTGCAGTGGCATCGTACAGTTGTCAATAAAAGAATTCTGAAACTTTTACTTATTGTTATCTCTATCGATTGCTGAGGCAGGTGGCTGGGCAGAGTGAGGGGCTGATGGGGCTGTTGTGGGTGTAATTGCATTAGCCGGGGCTACATTCACTGCCTAGGGGCGGGGCGGCGGTTGTGGGGAGCTGAGGTTGGGATGGATATTCCACAGCTGGTTCAGCAGTGCCAGAGGGGTACGGGGGTTGAATTAACTACTCTTCAGGTCTCTCGGGTAAAGATTCGGCTCGCAGGATGACCGACCAGCCTTTGGAACCATGAGAGAATTCATGGCGTGGAAAGTGGATATTCTACATTGGGGTACTATACTCCAGCTGGCACTTGAACTGTAGCGGTCTCCACCAATCACGTTTCCCTCCCCAACCTCTTTCCCACTCACTACCTCTCTCCTTATCAGTGATTAATGCTGTATTAAATAATTACTTTCTGAACTAACCAAGGATAATTTTGTGATGGTTGCTAACCTTTTGCATTTGCGCATGCAGTACCCCTTTGAGTTGACTGCTTTATCTCAATGCTTTTACATTTCGAGGTTCATTATCTCATTACACGGGAAATCTACACAGAAGCTGTTTACACTGTCTGATCTGAAGGTCTCACCCTTGTACTGTCAATAAGTATTTAAAAACTTGCCAGAATCTCCCAGAATCCCTTTACGTTGACATCTTGTCGAAATAGTGCCCTATTTTCTAACTTTTCCCACCTTATCATACTACGATGAAAGGTTCCAATAAAGCTAAATGTAAGTTTATAACAATATGTCAATTGTTTCTTTACAATAACTAGAATTTAACAATGGCTACTCTGTATAGTAGCTTTTAGTAACATAATATTATAATATTAATGATTAACATTGATGGGTGATTGAGTGTTTTCAGTGTCTGATAGGTTGTTGCAGGGACAAATGTCGGAGATGTTACAGAGGTGGAAGGAGGCACCATTTTTCACGGGGACAATATCAGGTCAGAAACTCAGGTCAAGGATGAATAAGGATCATATTTTACACAACACCATATTCAGCCAGATGCAACAGCGAGGAATGACGATGGAATCAATGGCAAGAGTGTGGAGTTTGTGGTGAAGCCAAAGGGGAAGGCTTCGCTCTGCATCATGTTTAATTGAGGGCAGTTGGAGCTCATGGGGAACAGACTGTTAGAGCCTGATAACACAGAGGCAATGGAGGATCGAGAGAGATGATGGATGGCTGGAGCTGGGTGTTGTCAGCACAGATGTGGAAACTAACCCCATATCTGCAGATGATGTCGCCAGCGGGCAACGTGTAGATGAGGAAGAGGAGGGAGCAAGAACAGAAAGTTCTGGGACTCTAGAGGTAATAGTGCTGCTGTGGGAAGAGAGGCCATTGCTGGAGATGCTCTGGCTACAATCAGATCAGTAATATTGGAATAAAAGCAAAATAATGCGGATGCTGGAAATCTGAAACAAAAACAAGAAATGCTGGAATCACTCAGCAGGTCTGGCAGCATCTGTGGAAAGAGAAGCAGAGTTAACGTTTCGGGTCAGTGACCCTTCTTGTAGCCTCCATCCAGTATGAGTACAGATTTCAGCTTTATTCCCGAGAGAGGTCTTACTATGAAAATGTTATTGCTATTGTAATGATTGTGATCTATTCAGCACATTATTTACATCAGAGTCAAAACTGCTGATGTCATGTGTTTGTTCAGATGCGTGTAACTAATATAAACGATCAGGGGTGCAGCCTTGTCAGTGGAGACATATCCCCTGTATAAATCAGGGCCCATTGGAATGAATCAGCTCAGATTGCAGGCTTGACCAATGGATTCCAGGCTAACAGAAGTCTCTGCTTCTCACAGAAATGGGATATCCGGTCGTCTATCAGATAGAAGACATTTACTATCCTGTAGTTGCAGCAATTGGAGTTCCTGGTAAGTCGGTATCTCAGCTGTTAATGGTGTAAATCGATGTTAACTGTCCTGCTGTGCTTGATATTGTTTCTCACTGTGTGTTTTGCAAAGCTGCCTGTTCCTTTTCTTCAATTTGCTGATGGGATCTTCTCATTGTCTACTCTTTCACCCTTGCAGGAGTTGTATTATGTCTTTAATGGTATTGGTTTAAGTAATCCTGGAAATTATATTCACTTATTCTCTATATTGATTGCATTCAAATCTGGCGCCTTGGTTAGGATCAAGAAGCAGACCATCAGGAGCTGTTAACAGAGTCATAGGGTTAAAGTATTTTTTTTCGGTGATAGATAATGAGACACCTCACGGTATCAGTGTTACAAAGGGACAGCACAATGACCTGCCTCCCCAATAACATGTCTAAGTTTAACTGGGATTTATATGCGTTTATTTTTTATCACTGTTATCAAATATTATTGCATTCTGTGTATGTCTGATGCTGCTTCAGAGGTCAGGCTACTGAACTGAGTTTGCTGTTGACTCTTTCACATCTCCTTCTATGCCTCACTGTGGAGCCTTCACTGTCAGTGGACTACATTGTAAAATAGAAAGTACTGATGTGATGTTTTATTGGTTGGCACGCTATCAGTTGGAATCAGGAGGCTCCCATTTATCTGTAGATTATCAGCTGCAGCGCTGATGCTGGTGTTTTATTAATTAAACAATCCCACGTTCTAACCATGTAATTTATAATTCCAGGAGAAGGAATTTCATTAATTGTGAAGTTTGTCTGGAAGATGCTTTCGCTCCTGTGTATTCCATGCATTGTAGATGAAGTGAAGAGTGTAGGTAAACAGGTGGGGACTTGGGTGCTCTGTAGACACATGAAGGTATTCGCAGACGTTTCACCATTGAAAACACTCACTCTGAGAATAGAATCATTGAACATGGGGCAGGTGAAAAGAACACAGGCACAGAATGTTAGGAATAAGTCGTATGTGAAAAGTAGCATTAAGTAACAGTTTTCAGGGTGTGAGTACTCCAGAGAGAAAGGGCAAGGGCAAAAGGAGCAGAGAGAACGAAACCAAGGGAAAGAGATAGGCAGAAGTAAAGAGAAAGAGAAAGAAACAGCAGTGTAAATAATTCACTATCATAAAGTGCTGGAATGTCCAGAACAATTAGTGAGAGAAACTGTGAGTTGAAGTTGTCTGTTGTCAGATTGCTTTCATTTTCCTGTTGGACTTGATCCTCTGTGTTTATTTCTCTCAGGTCCTCATTTTGTTTTGTTGAAAGTTCCTATTCCTTACTTAGTGCCTTAATAAACAGAAGAGAATCGGTTCTTCACTGATGGTGATTCATTATTTAAATACCGCACGATAAAATCTCTGTGACTGCTGAATTCAATAAAGAGCGAGGCTATCAGAAATATATTTACATTTATATTTAATTGCCTGTACAAACTAAATATATTGAGTATATTGTATAAGCAATGGACTGTTCTTCAACATCTGTAACCATAGGGATTATTGTTTGCATGTATTAATTGAGTGTATTACTGGGATCTATAGATTCGATTGCCTCGAATACTTTACTGCAGTCTCTCCCTGTGAATCTCTGCCTCTCCTCTCACTGTATTGAATCCTCTGTCTCCTCATCCATTGCTTCAGTTTATCCACTTTCCCAAACCATCTGCTCCAGTCTCCCCTCCAGCTCCAACATGTCCTTTTCCTTCTCTACCTCCAAACCCCACTTACTGGTTCCACCTCCAGCTGCCTCGTCAAACCTGATATGAATACAGGAACATAGGAACAGGAGGAGTCCATTCAGCCCTTCGAGCCTGCTCCACCATTCTGGATCATTACTGATACTCAAACTCAGCATTGCAGTTTTCAGCATTTCTTCCCATTTGGTAACAGTCCCTTTCGCTTCTCTGAACCAAGAGCAAGAAACCAGCTGCATATCCCACTCTTCCCAAACCTGCTCAACCAAATTTTCAATTAATCAATTGGATTCCATCTCTTTAAAAGTCCTTCTCATTTCCCCACTGGCACTGCATCCTCACTCAGTATTTCCAGTCGCTCCAGTGCTGAAGCTTTTAATTTTCTGTATCAATTTCACAATTCATTCTTAATCATTATATTTCAAACGTTTACGTTTGGCAAATCACTGCCGAGGTCAATGAATCAATTTTCACTGCTCAATGCAGCAACAACGCTGGAAATTTCAGCCCAGATCCTGTCAAACTGCTGTTTTGCCTCCAGGTCTGATCAGTAATTTATCTGCTTCCTATTATCTCTCTTCCAGTTAAGGTGGAGGCGATTGTAATCCTGTCCCGAGGAAAATGCGGTCTTTCCAAATGTATCACCGTCTACCTGGTGGGAATGGCAGTGGGTGATCTCCTGGTTGTTATCACTAATCCCATATTGTGTGCAATTGTTTTAATTTATTTCCCAGCTTCATTCCTGAGAATTACCCCTGTCTGTTCTTTCATTCTTGTTCTGCTTAATGCATCCACAGTTGTTTCTGTTTGGCTCACAGTCACTTTCACCTTTGATCGGTTCGTGGCCATTTGTTGTGATAAGCTGAAAAGGAAATAGTGTAGCGAGAAAACAGCGACTGTGGTTGTCGGAACAGTGAGTGTGCGAGGCTGTTTGGAATGTGTCCCCTGGTACTTTACACGGAAAAAATATTACATTACTGATAATGTTCGCATGGGTTGTTTCTTTAAATCGAGCTTCTTTAGTTCGCCAACATGGGGGGCATTTGAATTGCTACACTATATTCTAACCCCTTGTGTCCCGGTCTTTCTAATTTTGCTGCTCAATGTTCTAACAGTCAGACGGATTATATTCTCCAGTAAAGTCCGCAGGGGATTCCGGGTCCACAGCAATGGAGAGAATCAAAAGGACCCAGAGATGGAGAATCGCAGAAAATCAATTATTTTACTCTTCAGTATATCCGGCAGTTTTTTACTGTTATGGGCAACCTGGATTGTGTTTAACATTTATCGGCGATTTGCAGTTATTCCGTTTTATTCCTCCTACACTGACCCTCTCTTTATCACAGAACACACATCAAGGATACTGCATGTTCTAAGTTCCTGCACCAACACATGTATTTACACCGTGACCCAGACTAAATTCAGACAGGAGCTGAAGAAGGCGGTGAAATACCCTTTCATTCTCATTGTTAAATTAGTGAAATCATAGAAATAGCTGAAGGGTTTCAGACACTGGAACTACATCCTATTTCATATCCCATTGCCTACAATCCCCAAAGGACAGAATGTACATTTTATATTCATGAAATGCTTTTCAATCTGATTCTGAGATGATGTTTTATTGATGATCTGACCTATTGAGGTGGGACTTGCTCTGCAGAAGATTCATGAATTGTTTTTCAAAAGGGCGTCATTGCAAAACTCATCTGGATTCAACTAAACCCACGCTGGAAACAGCAAAATGGACAAAGTTGCAAATCACAGTGATTGTGAGATGGTGAGAGTGGACAGCAATTGCAGAGAGACAGGGAAAGCAGCAGATGCAGATGGAGATGGTGAGAGGGGACAGTAACTGCAGTGAGACAGGATCACCAACAGATGGGCATGCTAAACCATTGTGGATGGGAGGTTTTCTGTTCCTGAGAGTTTGAAAGTTTGCAGAACTTTGAGGAATTTACTTTATGTGAACTCGGGATGCTTCATAAAATATCTTCAATACCATTTATGTTAAATGGCTTTTTTCTAAATATGTAACCACTTATGACATTAAACTGATTCCTGTCTGGCAAATTATTTTGAGTCATTAAAGGTAATGCATAAATGAAACAACATCATCAAATACAACTCAAACAATTGTTTATAAGTAAAAGCTCCCAAAATAAGTTGTGTTGACTTCTTCATCACTCTCTTTTACTTCTCTTTCTATGCTGGAATCGTCTATCGTATAACTAAGAGAAATTTAAGTTTTGATCCAATTGTCTTTTGGTTAATATTGCACCTGATTTGAGAAACCTGTCAGACAGTGATTTCCAGATCATAACAACTTACTGCCCATTTTTTCCCTCTCTGCTAGTGTAACCAGTCTCTCCTCATGTCTCCAAACGGAAGGTAAGATTTTGAATACAATTAATTCCTCCGGGACAGCAGCTGCAGAGGAGCTGGAACCTCCTGAATTTGGAAAAGCGATGAACAAAAATCCCTCTGAATCCCCCAGGAAGCAAAGGGAAACAAGTGACACTTTATTGCAGCAGCAAAAACTCTTTGTCGGAATGTGGAGATCTTTATCGCTGAACTTTAAATAATCTGGAGATGAATAGTGTAAGATCTTTAATACAATTTGTGTTAAATGGCCATTTTCCAGCTTTGTAATCACTTGTAACATTAAAATGGTAAATGTTAAAGTTTTCTAAATGATTACAGGGTAGTGCATAAATACAGCAGCATCAAATAAAGCACAAAGAATCATTAACAAATGTACCTCAAAATGTGGGTCAGAACTATTTAGTGTGATATCACCAGTTGTAAAAGTTCTCTTGGCTGCATCATTAACCTGGCTGTAGTTTCAGGCTTTGTCACACAGTGGAATTGAAAATCCGAAGAAACACTGCCTGCTAATACTGCAATCAAACAGGCCTCTCAAGCAAAAACTCTTTGCCAGAATTTCAAGGTAACTGCGGTGAGACATTTCCAGTCAATTTCTGAACTTTCTGCTAACTGCAGATGAATATTGAAAGACATTTCATGCAATTTGTGTTCAATGGCCATTATTGAAACCGGCCCGTCCATGTTTTAAAGTAACAGCAGCTTTTCTGCACTCTTAATGAGGTTTAGGGGAGGGAGAGAGAGAGACAGATAGACAGGTTTCTGTCTGGAATGGTCCATTTGGGATCCGGCTGGAATATCGCTCCCGACCTCATACCCTGCTTATACAGAGAATCACCTTGGACTGTCCCATACCTGAGAGGGAGAGTCCAGATAGATGAATCTGAGAGCTGGTTGGATGTGCCGTACTTTGGGTGGATTGGGTGTTTGAGTAACAGGTTCTGGCATATATTAGTTCAACATTAGCCACCATTATTTCTTTCCATACAGCTGGGGTCTGAAGGTGAGTTGCAAACTGGGTACAGTGTGTGTGTGTGTGTGTGTGTGTGTGTGTGTGTGTGTGTGTGTGTGTGTGTGTGTGTGTGTGTGTGTGTGTGTGTGTGTGTGTGTGTGTGTGTGTGTGTGTGTGTGTGTGTGTGTGTGTGTGTGTGTGTGAGAGAGAGAGGCAGGGGGTGGAGGGGGAAGAGAGATAAGAGAGAGAGCAGCCTGAATCCTTCTCTCTCTGTCCCAGTCCTGACCCACTTCTCCAATTCCCCTCCTCAACAAATTTGCCGCCCCCTGCAGCTTCCGCGCCCCGCAAATTTCCCCATAAACAGACCTCTCTCAACTGCTTACAAATTTCCCCCTACAAATTCTCCCCCCACAAAACCCACCTCTCTGTGAACAGACTCCCATCTAATTGCCCATGTGAACCGACCCCCATCTAATAGCCCCCTTTGAACAGCCCCCCATCTAATTACTCCCTGTGATCAGACGCCTTCTAATTACGCCCCTGTGCAGAGATCCCCCATCTAGTTATCCCACCCCCCAGAAAATCTGAACCCCATCTAATTGCCCCTGTGAACAGACCCCCATCTAATTAACTCCCTGTGGACAGACCCCCATATCATTACCCAACCCCCCAACAAAACTGACCCCAACTAATTACCCCTGTGATCGGACCCCCATCTAATGAACCCCAGGTGAACAAACCCCCATCTAATTAACCCCCTGTGAATAGACCCCCATGTAATTACCCCTGTAATCAGACCTCCATCTAATTACCCACTGTGAACTGACCACCCCCCCCCCCCCGCACACCATCTAATTAGCTATCACAGAGATGTGATTGCAGGATGACCAGGACGGGAAACTCTATGTTCAAGGATTTTCGAACTTCTGGAAGAATGGGCAGAAAGGAAAATGAGGTTGGGTAGCTTTGTTAGTAAACGAGGGAATCAGTGCAGTTTGTGAGTCATGATGTAGGTTCAATAGATCGCGATGCAGAATCAGTTTGGATGGAAATAAGGAATAAAGAGGGAGAGATATCACGGGTGGGAGTGGTGTATAGGCCCCAAGGAGTTCCCTATCTGTGGGACAAAGTATTAATCAGGAAATAATGGAGGCGTGTAAAAAGGGCACGACAAATATCATGGGTGATTTTAATCTGCCTGTATTCTGGACAAACCAAATTGGCAAGGGTAACATGGAAGATGAATTTGTAGAGTGTATCACTAATTGTTTCTTAGAAAAATACGTTGCAGAACCTACTCGGGATCAGGCTATTTTATATTTGGTAATGTGTAATGAGGTAGGATTAATAAGAGATCTCGTAGTTAAGGATCCGCTGGAGGGAAGCGATCATAACATGGTACAATTTCAAATTCACTTTTAGGGTGAGCAACTCGGGTGTCAAACCAATGTCTTCAACTTAAATAAGGGCAATTACAGTGGTATGAAGAAAGAGTTGTCGAAAGCGGGCTGGGAAGATGGACTACTGCGAAATTCAGTAGATGAGCAGCGGCAGACGTTTAAGCAGATATTTCAAAACACTCAGCTCATATTTATTCCAGTCAGAAGGAAGGATTCGATGGGAGTGATGAAACACCCGTGGGTAACAAAAGAAGTTAAAGGGAATATGAAATCAAAAACAAAGACGTACAATGCGGTGAAAGATAATGGCAGACCAGAGGATTGGTATTTCTTTTTTCGAAACCAGCAGTGGATGACTAAAAAAACTCAGAAAAAGAGAGAAAAATGAATGTGAGAGTAAGTTGGCAAGCAATATAAAAACTCACAGTAATAGTTTCTCCGGGTATATAAGAAGGAAGAGAGGAACTAAATACGTTAGGGACCGTTAGAGGATGAGACCGAGGAATTAATAATAAGGAAAAGGGAAATGGCAGATAATTTAAACCGATCTTTTCCATCCGTCTTCACGGTGCAGGACACTATAAACATCCCAACATTAATAGATGAACAGGGTATAAATTGGAGGGAGGAACTTTTACCAATCTCTATCACGAGGGAAAAGGTGCTGGACAAACTGATGGGACTAAAGGCAGACAAGTCAGTAGGACCTGTTGGCCTGCATCCAAGAGTATTAAAAGGAGTGGCTGCAGAGATAGGGGAGGCATTGGTCTTAATGTACTAAAACTCACTGGATTTCAGTAGGGTACCAGCGGATTGGAAAATCGTTATTGTGGCACCCCTATTCAAGAAAGGACGGAGACAGAAAATGGAAACTATAGACCAGATGGCTTAACTTCTGCCATTGGGAAAATTCTAGAGTCCATTATTAAGGAAGAAATAGCAAGACATTAAGAAAACATAATGCAATCAAACAGAGTCAACATGGTTTTATGAAAGGGAAATCATGTTTGACAAATTTGTTAGATTTCTCTGAGGATATAACAAGCTGAATAGATATAGAGGAACGGTAGATGCAGTGTATTTGGATTTTCAGAAGGCGTTCGAAAAGGTTAAACATTATTGCACAAGATAGGAGCTCACGGTGTTGGAGGTAGCTTACTAGCATTGGTTAACTCACAGAAGGCAGAGAATCGGGATTAATGGGCATTTTTCAGTTTCGAAAGCCGCAACTAGTGGGTTGCCACAAGGATCGGTCCTCGGGCCTCAACTATTTACTATCTACAATCAAGAATTGGAGGAAGAGACAGAGTGTGGTTTATTCAAATTAGCTGGCGATGCAAAAATAGGTGGGAAAGCATGTTGTGATGAGGGCACAAAATTCTGCAAAGGGATAGTTTAAGTGAGTCGGCAGCAACTTGGCAGATGGAGTTCAATGCGTGAAAGTGTAAGGTCATCCACTTGGGTAGGAAGAATGAAAACGCAGATTATTAATTAAATGGAGAAAGACGACAAAATACGGCAGTACAGAGGAATCTGAGTGTTCTTGTACATGAAACACAAAAAGTTAGCAGCAAGTAAGCTGGAAGGCAAATAGAATTTTGGCCTTTATTGCTAGGGGTTTAGAGTTTAAAAATAGGGAAATCTTGCTTCAACTATGCAGGATGTTCCTGAGGCCATACCTGGAGTACTGCATGCAATGTTGGTCCCCGTATTTAAGGAAGGGAATACTAGCATTGGAAGCAATTCAGAAAAGGTTCAATCTGCTGATTCCTGGGATGAAAGGGTTGCCCCATCAAGAACGGATAAATAGGTTAGGCCTTTATTCAGTGGAGTTTAGAAGAATGAGAGGTGATCTTATTGAAACATGTAAGATTCTAAGGGGGCTTTACAGGTTATATGTTGAGAATTTGTTTCCGCTGGAGGGGAAACTCGAATCAGGGGACGCAGTTACAGAATAAGAGGTCACACATTTAAAACTGAGGAATTTCTTCTCTCAGAGGGTGCTGAATCTCAGGAATTCTCTACCTCAGAGAGTTGTGTAGGCTAGATCACTAAATGTATTTAAGAAGGATGTAGATAGATTTTTGAAATCTCTGGGAGTCGAGGGTTTGGTGGAGCAGGCCCAAAAGAGAAGTTGAGGCCTGGGACAGATGAACCATGATCTTATTGAATGATGGGGCTGACTTGAGGGGCTGAATGGTCTACTCCTGCTCCTATTTCTTATGTTATTATATTCTCCCCGTGAACTGTCCCACATCCATGAACAGACTGGAAACACTACCCCCCCCCCCCCCACCCCCATTTCAAACCTGGAGAATCCCTCCTCCCATTTTAAACCTGGAAAAGCCCCACTCCCATTTTAAACCCGAAGAGGTCCTGCTCCCATTTTAAACATTAGCAAATTCCCTCTGTGAATATCGCCCTCTATAATTTTAAACTGTTAGTTTTCACCCAAATTATCATTTCTAAAAGTGTTCCTATCACGGAGGTTAAACCAGCTGGCGTGTACTTGTTGGGTGTATTCTTGCACCTTTTTTTTGAACAAGAGTGTAACATTTGCTGTTCTCCAGTTCTTTGACAGTACACTTGTATCGAAGGAGGATTGGAAGTTGATGGCCAGTCCCTCCGCAATTTCTAATCATACTTCTCTCATCATCCTCAGATGCATCACATTTGATAATTGTGACCCATAAATTTAAAGTGGGGACAACCTACAAAGAACAAAGAACAAAGATAATTACAGCACAGGAACAGGCCCTTCGGCCCTCCAAGCCTGCGCCGATCCAGAGCCTCTCTCTAAACATGTCGCCTATTTTCTCAGCTTCTGTATCTCTTTTCTTCCTGCCCATTCATGTATCTGTCTAGATACATCTTAAAAGACTCCAACGTGCCCGCATCTACCACCTCCGCTGGCAATGCGTTCCAGGTGCCCACCACCCTCTGCGTAAAGAACTTTCCACGCATATCCCCCCTAAACTTTTCCCCTTTCACTTTGAACTCGTGTCCTCTAGTAATTGAAACCCCCACTCTGGGAAAAAGCTTCTTGCTATCCACCCTGTCTATACCTCTCATGATTTTGTACACCTCAATCAGGTCCCCCCTCAACCTCCGTCTTTCTAATGAAAATAATCCTAATCTACTCAACCTCTCTTCATAGCTAGCGCCCTCCATACCAGGCAACATCCTGGTGAACCTCCTCTGCACCCTCTCCAAAGCATCCACATCCTTTTGATAATGTGGCGACCAGAACTGTACGCAGTATTCCAAATGTGGCCGAACCAAAGTCCTATACAACTGTAACATGACCTGCCAACTCTTGTACTCAATGCCCCGTCCGATGAAGGAAAGCATGCCGTATGCCTTCTTGACCACTCTATTTACCTGCGTTGCCACCTTCAGGGAACAGTGGACCTGAACACCCAAATCTCTCTGGACATCAATTTTCCCCAGGACTTACCATTTACTGTATAGTTCACTCTTGAATTGGATCTTCCAAAATGCATCACCTCGCATTTGCCCTGATTGAACTCCATCTGCCATTTCTCTGCCCAACTCTCCAATCTATCTATATTCTGCTGTATTCTCTGACAGTCCCCTTCACTATCTGCTACTCCACCAATCTTAGTGTCGTCTGCAAATTTGCTAATCAGTCCACCTATACTTTCCTCCAAATCATTAATGTATATCACAAACAACAGTGGTCCCAGCACGGATCCCTGTGGAACACCACTGGTCACACGTCTCCATTTTGAGAAACTCCCTTCTACTGCTACTCTCTGTCTCCTGTTGCCCAGCCAGTTCTTTATCCATCTAGCTAGTACACCTTGGACCCCAAGCGCCTTCACTTTCTCCATCAGCCTGCCATGGGGAACCTTATCAAACGCCTTACTGAAGTCCATGTATATGACATCGACAGCCCTTCCGTCATCAATCAACTTTGTCACTTCCTCAAAGAATTCTATTAAGTTGGTAAGACATGACCTTCCCTGCACAAAACCATGTTGCCTATCACTGATGAGCCCATTTTCTTCCAAATGGGAATAGATCCTATCCCTCAGTATCTTCTCCAGCAGCTTCCCTACCACTGACGTCAGGCTCACCGGTCTATAATTACCTGGATTATCCCTGCTACCCTTCTTAAACAAGGGGACAACATTAGCAATTCTCCAGTCCTCCGGGACCTCACCCTTGTTTAAGGATGCTGCAAAGATATCTGTTAAGGCCCGAGCTATTTCCTCTCTCGCTTCCCTCAGTAACCTGTCTAATACATACATTTTTTTTCAATTTTAGCCCATCCATTTCCTCAACGACCTCCTCTTATATCATGCCTTGACAGCATCTTGTACCTTTAATACAGATCAAGGTATTTATTCAACATCTCACTATGTTCTCTGCATCCATGATATTACCTCGTGTTGTTCCAAATGTGCCCCTGCCGTCCCTTTGCTACCATTTTACTATTTATATGAAGACAAAAGACGTACAGCGTCCCTTTTCAGTTAGCTGCCCTTGTCATACTCTCTCATTATCTCACTTCTTTTGCGTATTGAAAAGAGTGCTTTTACATTGTGAAATATTTTATGATCCATTTGTATTTGTAGAGGTAATAGTTGAAGAATGTGTTCCATAAAGGAGATCGTGAAGAAGTGGAATTCAAATGATGCAGCGAGGAAAACATACAGGAAAATGGAGGAAAAGGTGGACAGAAAAATGATCGATAGACACAACGAGATAAATGTACAGACAGAAAGGGGACGGGAAAAGGCACATACGGAGAGAGCAGGAAACGAGAAAACGAAAAAAAAGCACGAATTTGAGAGCCTCAAACCGGGAGATGTAACCAGGCGAGAAAGGCGGAGAGAGAGAGAGAGTGAGAGGGGGAGAGAGACAGATGGAGAAATATGGCGACAGAAGGAGAAATAAATAGAGTGTAAAATAGCGACAGATGAAGATTAGAGATACAGACGATCTGGATAGACACATATGGAGATGCAGAGAAATGCAAAAAGGTACAATGATGTTGGAGAAAGTTGCAGATAAACAGGCAAACAATAAAGGGAGAAAATAGGAGGAAATGCATACAGACACGTCGAGATTGTCAGACACAAACAGAATTAGAGGGAAAATGTGATATACTGGTGTTAAGTAAAAAAAAACATGCAGATATAAAAAAAGAGGAAGGAACGGGCTTAACAAAGTCCAATGGAAGAGGAGACAAGGAAGGCAATGACAGTGAGAAGACTTTCAGCAACATTGAGATGCAGAGACAGCAGACAAAGGGTGACATAGGAAAAGGAGACAAACATCTTTATCGAGAGACACATTGAATGAAATGCGAACTAATAAGACAGGAATATGAACTGAAATGCCCGATCTACAGAAATTAGCAAGGAATAGAGGAAATGAAGGACTGTCAGATATAAATGCAGAAAGGCGGTAGAAGCAGGAATGAGATATACACACATGAAGCACAAAGTACTAATTTAATACAAAATCAGGAATCTGTGTGCAAACTAGCAGAACTGCAACATAGGAAGCAGACGGAACAGGTAGTGTCTGTTTTGGATTTTGATTTTGCCAGTTCTAAAAGCGAAGCCCTGATGCTGCACATTAAAGTCATTCAGTTTTGAGCAACTGATACTGCCCATTATCTGCTATATGTGTATCTCCCACAACCCTGTTGGACATCTATCTTTCTCAGCGATCTGCTGTTTTGGGTAGGGAATTGGTTCATAGAATGGAGATAAATGGGTATGCAGGATGTGATGTGCATTGTTCCCTGGGATTTGTACTGGTGCCTCAGTTTTTCACGAAAGTGATAAATGACATTGGCAAAGGGATAGAGAGCTGCATACCCAGGTTTGCTGATTGCAGCAAATAGGTTACTCAATAACTAAAGTAGATGGAATCAAATTTTGGAATGTTGAAAAATAAGTTAAAACACGAATGGATGTGAACATTTGTGGGCCTAATGGTGAAGACCATAACGACAGCTGCACATATTAAAGCTCAGTATCTGGAAGATTAACAGCTTCTAAGTGTTCATTTTCAATACACGTTTAGAACCTATGAACAGCTATTAATAAGTAATGGTCTACAAGGACGGACTTGGTGTGTTCTATACACCAAGCCAAACAGTACAAGGATACTCAGAAGACTTCTGAATGCAATAAACTGTGAGAGAAATTCAGGGGAAAAGATGACTTTGCAAATTACAAACGTGAAAAAACGGTGCCGTTCAAGTGCACTACAGAGAATGGATTAACGTGATATGCATTAATTAAATTAACGATGGAAAGAAGAGGAAGTAGCAATGCAAAATCATTTAAGGCACAGGAAACAGAGTTGTGGCGAATGATAGATTTTCGGATACGAAGTATTCTGTACGCTGAACACTGCTGTCTTTGATAGAAATCAAAGGTTTTGAATTGGGGAGTATCAAGCATAACATCAAAATTTGCAAACGACACGAAACGTTGAAGCAGCAGGGAGGATAGTGGTAGAATAATACAATCATAGAATGGTTACAGCACATAAGGAAGCCATTCAGTCCATCGTGTCCATGCTGGGTCCCTGGAACAGCATTTCACTTCGTCCTGCTCCCCAATATTTTTCTGTGGCCCTACATTTATTGTTTTGTATCATAGATTTATCGAATGCTCTTCCAAAACCTGCGATTGAATCTGTCTTTACCATAATCTCAGGCACAACATTCCAGATGCTAACCAAACACTGTTTCAAAAGATTTTCCTCATGTGACCATTGCTTCTTTTGTCCATCATCTTAAAACTGTGTCCTCTGCTTCTTGACCCTTCTGCCAAAGGGCACATTTTCTCCAAGGAGAACAGACCCAGATCTCCAATCTATCCAAGGAACTGTATTTCCTCATCCCTGTAATGATGCTCGTGAATACTTTCTGCACCCACTCTGTGACCTGAACATTCTTCCAAAAGTGTAGTGCCCAGAATGCAACATAACACTCCAGCTGAGGCCAAAGTGTTTTATACAGGCTATTTACAACGTCCTTCTTTTGTACTCCGCACCCTGTTTTATAAACCCCAGGATCCTGCATGTTTTATTAAGAACTTTCTCAAACTGTCCTGCCATCATTAATGATGTATGCACAAATGCCCAGAGGTCCCTCTCCTCCTGCATCCCCTTTGGAATGATAGATTTCAGGGGGAAATAGAGGCTGGTAGTGTGTGTCCGGCCACATGGAAGATTAAATTTAGCTGAAAAAGTGTGTGAGGTAATGCGTGTGGTAGGAAGAACGAGGGGAGGCAATTGAATTTTCATGCCACGATTTTCAAGTGGTGCAAGAACAGGGAGAGCTGCATGTGTTTCTGAACAAATTGTTGAAGGTGGCAGTTCAGATTAACAAAGTAGTTAAATAACGCACATGATATTCTGGTATTTTTAAATAAAGACTTAGATTTCCATAACCAGGAACTTATGCCAACCCTATACAAAACACTAGTTTGACGCTGCCTGGAATATTGTGTCTAATACTAGTACCATAGTTTAGGGAGAATGAGAAAGCTTTAAGCAGGGTTCTAAGGGATTTACATGAATCGTTCAATGAATGAGGAAATTTAGTTAAATGGATGGATTGGAGAAGCTGGATTGTTCTCCTTAGAGCACAAAAAGGCTTATAGGAAATTTAATAGATGTGTATACAATCATAAAGCTTTTCACACAATATAAATAACAACATACTATATGCAATGGATGAAGGATCAATAACTGGTTGGCATCCTTCCAACTGCACTGGATGTTGGATAAGCGGCAAACAATCTATTTAGGTGGAATGTTTTCTCTTGCTGCCCCTTTGCTGATGGCTGTCAAGGCGAATGCTTGACAGGCAGGTTCTGCCAAAAATGTCACACGTGGAACTGCCAAGGGGCACTATGAATTGTTGTTTTTGCCGTTGGAGCAACTGATCATCCTGGTCGTGCACGCCAATCCACAGGATGTTTCACCATTTCCCTGTTTCGCAGCCAGTGACACCCAGGCATAATAATCAACATTTAGGACCTGTAGTCCACGCTGCAAGCATCCTTGAACCGGATGACCTCATCATATAAAAAGTCCTTGGTTTTGCGACTGTCTTCCATCCTAAGGATGTGTCCAATCCATCATAGCAGTCTTTGTTTGATTTGTGCCAACATACTTAGGAGCTCTGCCTTTCAGAGGACTGCCACTTCTGTGACTTTGTCCCGCCAGGATGTACTCATAATGCACTGTAGATAAAGATGTTAATTATTGATCTTCTTTTCCTGGTACCTGTAAGTCACCCATATTTCACAGCAAAATTGTAAGATGCTGAGAACATAGGTCTTATAAACCTTCAGCTTGGTCCTAAGGGTCAGTTTGGTTTTATCCCATGCACGTTTCGCGAGATGGTCAAAGGTGGTAGCCGATTTCCCTATGCATGTATCTAGCTCTGAACCAAGGGACGGATTGTATGTCATGATGAACGCAAGGTAGTGTGATCAAGGGTTAAATTGCGATACCTTGGTTTTCCTGACGCTTATAATTAAGGAGAAGAATTCGCAGAAATGGGAGAGACTGTGCATGAGATTTTGCAGCTGTGTTTCCGTGCGAGCGGTTTTTTTTCTGCTCTGTCAGCTGTGGGAAAGATCTGGAAACATCTAGATCTGGATCTTCTTTCAAATTTCGCTTCAAAAATTCCTGGACTTCTCTGAACATCAAGGCAACACTTTTGTTGTGGACTGCACAGGTTAAAACTTAAGACCAAATTTCTGTCTTTGATTTGTTCCTCCTTGTGATACTTCAATTAACTTTTATCTGGTTATTGTCCTTCCCCCATCAATAAATGCAGGTCACAGCTTTAAGATGCTGGGTAAAATGACCAGAGGCAATACGATGAAAGCGTTTTTGTGAAATGTTTAGTTAGGATTTGGAACAGTCTGCCTGAGAGGGTGGTGGGCACGCATTCAATCGCAACGTACAAAAGTGAATCGGTAAATATGTGAATGAGGAAAAATGCAATGATTTGGAGAAAGAGCCAGCAAGTGGGAACAACTCACTTCTCTTCGAAGAACAATCCCAGATTCGAAAGCCCAAATGGCCTCCTTCTGTGATATACCATACTATGTTTCAATAATTGCATAGACTTACATCGAAAATACTGCATGGAAACAGGTCATTCATCACAACCAGCCCATGCCGGTGAATATGCTCCACTCAAGCCTCCTCCCAAGCTTTTCATCTAATTCCATGAGTATAGCCCATTGTTCGTTTATGCCTCATATTTATTTTATCTGCTTCCACTTAAATGAATTTGGCTTTTCTGTGTCAACCGAATCCTGAGATAAGGAATTCCACATCTTCTCACTCTGCCAGTAAAATAATTTATTCAGAATTTCCCATTTAATTTCTTGCTGACCATCTTATAGTGGTGACATCTAATCCTCCTCATCCTCAGAAGCTATGCTATCAGAAGCATGCATACATATAAAGACTTCTATTTAGTCACCCCTTAGCCGTCTCTATCCAAAAGAAAATAAACCAGCCCGTTCAGACTTTCCTAATAGAGAAAACCTTGCATATCCAGTGTCAACATTGGTCGGATTTTTGCACCTTCCCCAAAGTTTATATACCTAAAGAGGGTGGTGTAACTGAGGTCGACATCAAGTTTAACATATCTTCTCCACTTTACAATTCTGTCTTTCTTTTAATGACGTATTAACCTGAAGCTCTGTTTATCATGATTTGTGTATTAGTGTTCCAGATCCAATCGCTCCTTTACCATGTCTGGATTGTTATTGTCCTAATAATATGTCACCTCTTTACCTTTCTCACAAAAGTTTAATTCCTTATTCTTATCTGTATTGAAATGCATTTCCCACTTATGTGGTCATTCTCCACATGTGTTAGTTTCACCATCTGAATTGGGTTGACTTGCGGTATTTGTTTCAGATAATGCAATAGTTTGAGTTGGTGTACCTTTTCATGATATAATCAGAACATAAGTACATGGAGCACGGAAAAGGTGGAGGTACTTAGCACCTTCAAGTTGTTCCGCCATTCAAGGACATCATGTCTGAAAGCCGACCTACCTCCATAAACACATTTTTGTCCCATACCCTGAATAACATTGTAAATTTAAAATCTATCAATCTCAGATATAAAATTTTCAATTGATCGAGCATCAATAACCTTTTGCAATAGAAAATTCCAAAAATTTACCACCTTTTGAGTGTCGAACTGTTTCTTAAATTCCCACCTGTACGGTCTTTCTCTTTTTTTTAAAGACAAATCCCTTGTCCTTGATTCCCCAACCACCAGAAATAGCTTCTCAAAAATATTCTCAACTGAATATCTTGAAATCTCTGAACAAGTCATCGCATAACCTTCTAAATGTCAGGAAAAACAACACTGGCTGTGTAATTCTCCTCACAATTGAAACTTGGCAGTCCATGAATCATTATAGTAATGATGCTGCAATCCGTCCAAGATTAATACATCATGCCTAGGAAATCGTATTCAGAACTGCTCAGGGTACTGCAGGGCTGGTCAAACGAGTGCTTTGAATAGCTGAAGAGGGACATCCACACTTTTGTATTATCGACCTCTAGATATGAATGACAGAATTCAATTAACCTTGTTTGGTTATTTTCTGCAGCTATTCTTGGAATTTTATGGATCTGTGCAACGGGACAGCGAAGTTTCTTTGCACCTCCACTGTTTATAGCTCTTTATCTTTTAGAAATTAACATGCCTTTCACTTTTCAGGTCTAAAGTTGTTGATCTTGCATTTGCCTAAATTGAAAACTATTTGCCATACGTTTGCCCGTTTACTTAATCTGCTGATACCACTTTGTAATTCGATTCTTCAATTTCTACTGCAGGCAAAGTCTCCTATATCTGTGTCTTCTGTATTTTTGGATATGTGGTTTTCGACCTCTTTATCCAATTATTTAATGAATGCAGCCGACAGTTTATTCCCAACCACAGATCCTTGCAAACATCATTGGACACATCCTGCCAATTAGACTACCTGTCAGTTATCCCTGCACTCGACATCCTGTGACGCAGCCAATTGCCGAATCACGGCTCGTAATTGTTTATAATTCTATGGGCTTCAACGTTAACCAACGGTTTCTTATGTGAGGCTTTATCAAATGCCTTCTTCAGATCTATATAGATGACATCCACAGACATCCCTCAGTCAACTATTTCAGCCCACTCTGCAAAAATTCAACCATGTTCGTCAGGCATGTTCTATCTGTACATCTCTACGATAGCTATCTTTGATAGTCTGAACATTTGTAAGTTTCTCAGCCATGGTATCCTTCGCAAAAAGCTCAAGTAATTTCCTGAGAACAGATGCTAAGCTCACTCGTCTATATTTCACCATTTTCCCTCTCTCATGTTTCTTAAAAAAAAAACAAGTGACGTGCACACTTTTCCAAAATAAAGGAACTGTTTCCGAATTAAGAGAAATTTGAAAGATGGAAAGATTATCGACCTGCTGGTTTTAAAATTCTCGGGCGGAAAATATTTGTTGTGTGGATTTATGACTCTTCAGTGTCATTATTTCCTTCACGGCTCTTATTTTTTATGTTAAGGTTTGTGAGTCCCATTGTTTGATTTAATATTCGTTTATTTTGGCTTCCAGTACGTTGACCTCTTCATCTACTTAAAATAGCGAGGTTAAGCAATTATGAAAAGCATGTCCACCATTTCCTGGTTCTCATTTATAATATCATCAGATTCCAGGAGGCCCAAAATGCTTCTGAAAAACTTTTATTGTGTTCCCTAATCTAATTGTAAGTATTTTATGTGATCATTTTGATAAACATTGCACGTTTCTGTTCGGGCTCCTTTTTTATTGCTCTTGCTTTTTTTTGCCACACTTTGTTGCTTTGGTACATTTCCCAATCGCCCGGGAACCTTTTTTGCACTTTTCTGTGTTTTTCTTATAGTTTTCTCTTGCTTCTGACCTCTGCAGTTGCTTATGGATGTTTTCTTTTGCAAAGACAGCTCTTGCCACATAGGGGGATATGCAGGTTAATTTGAATTTTGACTAAATGAAGTTTTCAGCAGTTCCGACTTATCTTAGAGCACAGAACATAGAACATAGAACAGTACAGCACAGTACAGGTCCTTCGGCCCACGATGTCGTGCCGAACCTTCAACCTACTCTAAGATCAAACTAACTACCTACCCTTCATTCTACTATTCTCCATGTACTTATCCAAGAGTCGCTTAAATGTCCCTAATGTCTCTGTTTCTACTACCACCGCTGGCAGCGCATTCCACGCACCCGCCACTCTCTGTGGAAAGAACCTACCTCTGACATCTCCCCTAAACCTTCCTCCAATCACCTTAAAATTATGCCACTTGGTGATAGCCCTTTCCACCCTGCGAAAAGGTATCTGACTATCCACTCTATCTAGGCCTCTCATCATCTTGTACCCCTCTATCAAGTCAACTCTCATCCTTCTTCACTCCAATGAGAAAAACCCTAGCTCCCTCAATCTTTCTTCGTAGGACATGCCCTCTAGTCCAGGCAGCATCCTGGTAGATCTCCTCTGCACCCTCTCGAAAGCTTCCACATCCTTCCTATAATGAGGCGACCAGAACTGAACACAATATTCCAAGTGTGGTCGAACCAGGGCCTTATAGAGCTGCAGCATAACCTCGCAGTTCTTAAACTCAACCCCCCTGTTAATGAAAGCCAACACACCATACGCCTTCTTAACAACCCTATCAAGTTGGGTGGCAACTTTGAGTGATCTATGGACATGGACACCAAGGTCCATATCTTTTGAGGTTTTGGCTATTTAAAGATTTACCCTACCTAAATATAAACTATTCTTCACTATTTTACGTTCTTCCCATTCAAACGCTATGCTGAACTTAATCATACAATCGAGACGTAGAGTAATTTATGAAACAGAATGAAGCCTTTTGGCTCAATGAGACCAGGGCGGCTCTCCACGGAACGATGCTGTCAGTGGCACTCTCCGGCTCGATCTCCATTGCCCTCTATGTCTATTTCCCTCAACTGGCCATCTAACGTCTTATTGATGTTATCGATTGTCTCCCCTTCCACCACCCTGTGGATAGAAACCTCCAGGTCATTAACAGCCTCTGTGTTAAAAAAGGGTTCTTATATTCACCTGCATTTGCCCACAAGCTTCAATCTGTGTCCCCTAGTCCTTGCATTTGTTTGTGTTGGTCAGTGATTATGTCCCCGATTTAGATTTGAGGGGGGCGATCTTCTTGATGGTTGGCCCAAGAGCTCTCTTCATGCCACTGATGTTTCCGGTGTCTGAGGCCAGCTGAATATGACTGCATAGATGTTGCCAATCGTCGTTTGAGCAGCACCTGGCTGTTCTTTGTGCAGTGCTTCTGGCTGCTTCGGAACTCAGTGATGCCATTGATTCTCTGGCCAGCAGAAAAGCCCCTGGGAAGGACAGCATTACCCCTGACATAATCAAGAGTGCCAAGCCTGCTATACTCTCAGCACTACATGAACTGATTTGCCTGTGCTGGCACGAGGGAGCAGTACCCCAGGACATGCGTGATGCCAATATCATCACCCTCTATAAAAACAAAGGTGTCCGCGGTGACTGCGACAACTGCCATGGAATCTCCCTGCTCAGCATAGTGGGGAAAGTCTTTGCTCGAGTCGCTCTGAACAGGCTCCAGAAGCAGGCCGAGCGCGTCTGCCCTCAGGCACAGTGTGGCTTTCGTGCAGAGAGGTCCACCGTTGACATGCTGTTTTCCCTTCGTCAGATACAGGAGAAATGCCGTGAACAACAGATGCCCCTCTACATTGCTTTCATTGATCTCACCAAAGCCTTTGACCTCGTCACCAGACGTGGTCCCTTCAGACTACTAGAAAAGATTGGATGCCCACCAAAGATACTAAGTATCATCACCTCATTCCATGACAATATGAAAGGCACAATTCAACATGGTGGATCCTCATCAGAGCCCTTTCCTATCCTGAGTGGCGTGAAACAGGGCTGTGTTCTCGCACCCACACTTTTTGGGATTTTCTTCTCCCTGCTGCTTACACATGCGTTCAATTCCTCGGAAGAAGGAATTTTCCTCCACACAAGATCAGGGGGCAGGTTGCTCAAACTTGCCCGTCTAAGAGCGAAGTCCAAAGTACGGAAAGTCCTCATCAGGGAACTCCTCTTTGCTGACGATGCTGCTTTAACATCTCACACTGAAGAGTGCCTGCAGAGTCTCATCGACAGGTTTGCGGCTGCCTGCAATGAATTTGGCCGAAACATCAGCCTCAAGAAAACGATCTTCATGGGGCAGGACGTCAGAAATGCTCCATCCATCAATATTGGCGATCACGCTCTGGAAGTGGTTCAAGAGTTCACCTACCTAGGCTCAACTATCACCAGTAACCTATCTCTCGAGACAGAAATCAACAAGCGCATGGGAAAGGCTTCCACTGCTATGTCCAGACTTGCCAAGAGAGTGTGGGAAAATGGCGCACTGACACGGAACACAAAAGGCCGAGTGTATCAGGTCTGTGTCCTCAGTACCTTGCTCTATGGCAGCGAGGCCTGGACAACGTATGTCAGCCAAGAGCGACGTCTCAATTCATTCCAGCTTCGCTGCCTCTGGAGAGTACTTGGCATCAGGTGGCAGGACCGTATCACCAACACAGAAGTCCTCGAGGCGGCCAACATCCCCAGCTTGTACACACTACTGAGTCAGCGGCGCTTGAGATGGCTTGGCCATGTGAGCCGCATGGAAGATGGCAGGATCCCCAAAGACACACTGTACAGCGAGCTCGCCACTGGTTTCAGACCCACCGGCCGTCCATGTCACCGCTTTGAAGACGTCAGCCAATGCGACATGAAATCCTGTGACATTGATCACAAGTCGTGGGAGTCAGTTGCCAGCGTTCGCCAGAGCTGGCGGGCAGCCATAAAGACGGGGCTAAAATGTGGCGAGTCGAAGAGACTTAGTAGTTGGCAGGAAAAACGACAGAGACGCAAGGGGAGAGCCAACTGCGCAACAGCCCAGACAAACAAATTTCTCTGCAGCACCTGTGGAAGAGCCTGTCACTCTAGAATTGGCCTTTATAGCCACTCCTGTCGCTGCTTCACAAACCACTGACCACCTCCAGGCGCGTATCCATTGTCTGTCGAGATAAGGAGGCCAATGAAGAGTCCTTGCACCATTTGTTAATCGGAACAGATTTTCCTTTTTTAACCTATATAAGCCTGTCATAATCTTGTGCACTTCTATTAATTCTCCCCCCAATTTCCTTTGCTCCAAGGAAAACAACGCCAGCTTTTCAAACTTAACCTTGTAACGAAAATCTTACATCCCTGGAACCAAGCCGATAAATATAGATCTAGGACAGATGTCAGAGGTAGTTTCTTTACTCAGAGAGTCGTCGGCGTGTGGAACGCCCTGCCTGCAACAGTAGTTGACTCGCCAACTTTAAGGGCATTTAAGTGGTCATTGGATAGACATATGGATGAAAATGGAATAGTGTAGGTCAGATGGTTTCACAGGTCGGCGCAACATCGAGGGCCGAAGGGCCTGTACTGCGCTGCAATGTTTTAATTCTAATTCTAAATATATTCTGCACTCTCTCAAGGACGCTCAAATCCTTGCTGATTTGTGCTAACTAGAAGTGGACACAACAAGTCCTAAGCAGAGCTCTATAAAGGTTCACCATAATTACGCTATTTTTGGACACAGTGACTCTATTTCTGAAGCCCCAAATCCCATATGCTTTGTAATCACTCTCTCAAAATGCTCTGCCACCTTCAAGATTTATGCACATATACCCCCAGGTTCCACAGTTCCAGCACTCTCTTTAGAACAGTGCAATTAATATATATATATATTACCTCTCCACATTCCTTCTGACAAAATGCATCATTTCACATTTGCTCCTGACCTCATTACAGCCTTGGTTCAAACATGGACAAAAGGGCTGAATTCAAGAGTTGAGTTGAGAGTGACTGCCCTTGACATCAAACCAGAATTTGACCGAGTATGGCATCAAGGAACCCTAGCAAAACTGAGGCCGATGGGAATCAGGAGAAAAACCCTCCGCTGGCTGGTTGTGGTTGTTGGAGCTCAATCATCTGAGCTCCAGGACAATACTGCAGGAGTTCCTCAGGGTCGTGTTCTAGGCCCAACCACCTTCACCTGCTTCATCAATGACCTTCCTTCAATCATAAGGTCAGAAGTGGGGGATGTCCGTGAATGATTGCACAATGTTCAGCACCAGTCCTGACTCCTCAGACACTGAAGCATTGGGGAGACCAAACGCAGACTGGGTGACCGCTTCTCGGAACCCCTCTGCTCAGTCTCAAAGCATGACCCCGAGTTTCCGTTTGCTGGCCATTTCAACACTCCCCCCTGCTCACATGCACACACCTCTGTTCCTGCGAATATCAACGCAAGGTCGAGGAACATTTATCAAATCGGCACGTTACAGCCTGACGGACTGAACATTGAGTTCAATATTTTCAAAGTAAGACGACCCTCCCTCTCCATTTTACTTTTATTTTTAGTTTTTTTTTCTTTTTTGTGTTTATTTTATTTTATTTCAGTTTGTTTAGTTTGTTTCTAGTGTGCCTACCCACTGCGTGTGTTTTTTTCTCATGTTTCTGCTTGTGGCTGTTCAGTTTTCAGTCCATTAACACCTGATCAGGACTCATGCTTTGTCTTTCAACACACCTTTAACATATTGTTTGCTTTTGCTCCATGAACATCTGGTCAGCTATTCTGTGACGTTTTCCTATCAACACCTTCTCTTACTTGCTTAAAATCGTTTACATTGCTTATACCTGCCAGTTCTGCAGAAGGGTCGCTGACCTGAAAAGTTAACTGTGCTTCGCTCTCCACAGATGCTGCCAGTCCTGCTACGTATTTCCAGCGTTTCTTGTTTTTATTTTAGATTTCCAGCATCCGCAGTATTTTGCTTTTATTTGCATTTTTTTTGTTTATAAATGATGTTTTTATTTCCTTTGTTGTTAACCATTAATATTTTCACATACTGTCTCTTTTAAACTTGTTTCGCTTCCCACCTGCATGCTCGCTATTCTGCCTGGTTGGAATCATGGTGATTGGGTGGATATGGGATGTTTTGTACAAATCGCTGCCATCATTATTTCAATGATTGGCGCTGCACACAACCTTTGCGTTATGTTGCTCGGAACCAAATTAATGGTAACGTGTGTGACACTGAAACTGGAACATGGTTGGAATAAAGCGGGAGACGGGTGAGGGGGCGGCCCCTAAATTGGCCAAAGGGATCTTGGAGAAGTGTAAAATTGAGTCCGAGTGTTTGAGGGCTGAAAGATTAACACGTGATAGCCTCTGTTTAATGTCATCAGAAAGAATCTCTTCGTGACTGAAAGTATATCTAACTGGCCTTGTCCTGCGAATCTGCAGAGATTCCGACAGGTCGAAGGGGTTAAGTTTGAAATACAGTATTTGTTCTTAATCTGGCACTGTTTTGAGGTCTTAAGTAATAGAGAGGCTGTCTGTGATACAATACGTCTGTGAGAGAGGAATTTACATTTTTCTATCTTAAATAAGTTGTTTACCAAATAGCACAGGATCTCTGCCAATGTGTTACGTCATATAAACGTCACAGGGTACCTCAGTCTGTGACATGTTCTGTACGCAATTCCCCTCCCTACTCTATCTCCCAGCTCTCGATCTCGTCCCTATCCAGTTCATTGTTATTGTTGATCGTTCTATTGGCCTATTTATTCTCTTCCATTTCTGGCAGTCCTTTGCGATCAGGGATGACTTTTTCCCACTCCAGTTTGATGGGTTCTGAAATGGCTGATAAGTCCAATGCATGATCTGCAGATTCTGCCACTTCAGGGGCAGGTGGTGCTGGAAGGGTCAGGTAAATGACTGCTTTGGAGGTCATGGTGATGCCTTCGCTGACTTCGATGTCTCGACTTCGCCTTTGCATGTTCCTAACAAATATCCCTGAAGTGTACAATATCTTCCTGAATGAGCGATGATTTGAGGACATCTCTGATGCTGGGTCGGTTTGGATGTTTAATCAGTCTCAACTGTCGCTTTTGGGTGAGTAGGCAACGGAATCGAGATCAGTTCCCGTCCCTGTGTGACTGTCACTCCTACTGTCCTGTGTGTGTCGGATTAACCCTGAGTCCCTCGATCCAGCTCTGTCTGCTATATCTGGAAAAATGCTGAACCTTTCATTTGTTGATCTGCTCAAACCGAGATCAAGACCCGAGTAGTGAACAGAATGTCTCATTAATTCTTTGAATAATACTATGATTGAACAACAGCTTACAATCGACTCAGCCAAAGTTTTGAAAAAAAAATCCTGTCCACAAATCTTTCAAAAGGTAGTGCGAGGATCTCCTGGCTCAGAGGGTTTAAGGGATGAATACCGAGGCATCGGCACCTAAGGCCTAGGAATTCACAGCGAAGACTGTGTACATGAGGACATTTAACACCCGGGAGCTGAAACTTTGGAACGGGTTCTATTGTCACTGTGTTTGTGTGTCCGGAATAGTGGCGGCAGGTCCATGTCTGTCTTGTTTAGAATGAAGCGATGAAGATCGCCATTCGGTATTACTCACATTGACCGTGGGCTTCACTCTGGTCAGACAGAACTTTGTTGGTTGAAATCAATTTTGCAATGTCCCAGAAAACACACCGGCTCCCTCCTTCCTCCCATGTTTCTGTCGGATTGTTTTGCGGAGGGCTCAATAATAACAAAAACGCTGCAGGGAGAGACCGGACATCTAAATGAAATCAGCTCCCGAATTTATTGATTATAAATTCCCTACACCTCTCCTCACCATCCCTCCACCCTAACCCTATGTTCAGTTTCATTGTTCGGATATTTATGAGGGTGAAATGGGAAAAGTTCCCATTGATTTTTGAATGCTTAATTGTTGCAGAGATCTGCGCATGCGAGATATTGCCCCGCCCACTGGAACGACTCATGACGAGAAGAGCGCATGTGCCCCCTTCCCCCAACATTGCCTCTCAGTGTTATTCCCTGAGTGAGCGGAAGACTGTTCAAATCAGCTGCGAATGGAGACATCGGGCCCGGGGTAAGTGAACAAACAGCATCTGTTTCCAGCAGCACACCAGGCTTGGGAGCGCGTCTGCAGATGTGCTTAGAGATTAGCACTAAATAGCGGGTAAGTTCAGCAGGAGTCGGGGACTGTTTGTAATGAGCACTGTGGAGCAGGAACTGGTCCCAGAACATGGAGTGAGCAAAGGGGAAAGGAGAGGTCTTTATGGGGTCGTGTCTGGATAGGGTGAGAGACAGAATGTGAAGAACTCGCCAAACCGTAATGACTGTTCCTGGTTCAGATCCAGAGTCTCACTGTTCATTGTTATTGGACAGTGAACAGGAGAAAAAATGGCTGCAAAGCAACGATGCGGCAGTTCACAAAGGCCGTCTATTGCATGGAGTTGGTAGGAAAAATAGTCCATTTTTTAAAAACAGTGCATGCTTGTTTTTCCTGGAAAAAATGGGACGTGGAAGTAGAAATCTGGCTTGCGTAATTGTCACTACTCCATCGGGTAGTCCAATTCGTGGAGCGGTGCGAGGCTTGGGTTGTTTCAAAATGTTAGAAAACTGTTGCAAAACCGCTGCAAACAGGTGGGAAGCAGAAGCAGAGTGTTGCAGGAGACAGACACTGATTGTTTCCCTTGTCCAATTGTTCTTAATGATTATTGTTGAAAAGATTACATTGATCACTTCTGTATGTCAGGTAACCTGTCAGTGGTGTGGGAACCAGGAGCAAGTATTAAAGAGGAATACCAAGATGCACAGAAAACTGGGGGAGATAGATAGCCCAAGAGCAGGGAATAATGCGTTGTTAGGTAGGAAGTTATCAGAGTAAGGGAGAAAGTAATAAAGTCTGAATCAGGGTTAATGTGCATTTAAGTGAATGCACAGAGTGTGGTTAATAAGACTGGTGAGGTATGGGCGTCGATTGCCATGTGGAAATATGATGTTGTGGCTATAACAGAGATTTGGCTCAAAAAGGGCAGGACTGGGTGTTAAATATTCCTGGATACAAGGTGTTCAGGAAAGATAGGAAAAGGAATAATGTGGGAGGGGTGTCAGTATTGATTAAGGAGAGTATTTCAGTGCTGGAGAAAAAGGATGTTCCAGAGGGGTCGAGGGCAGAATTATTTTGGCTGGAGCTAGCGAACAAAAAAGGTGCAGTTACATTGCTCGGTGTTGTCTACAGGCCATCAGCTAGTGGCAAGGACATAGAAGAGCAAATTTGCGAGGAAATTATGGTAAATTGCAAAATTATAGGGTAGTTATAATGGAGGACTTTAATTATCCAAACATAGACTGGGATAATAGTAGTGTAAAGGGCAGCGAGGGGCAAGAGTTCCTGGAATGTGTTCAGGAAAATTATCTGCAACAGTATGTTGCTAGTCCAACGAGAAAGAAGGCACTGCTAGACCTGGTTTTTGGAAATGTGGTAGACCAAGCGGATCAAATATCAGTAGGAGAGCATTTAGGGGATATTTATCATTGTATCATAAGGTTTAGGCTGACTATGGGAAAGGACAAAATGCAATCCAGGGTCAAAAATAATTAACTGGCGGAAGGCTAACTTCAAAGTGGTAACAATGGAACTGGGGCGAATAAATTGGAGGCAAAAGCTAGCAGCAAAACTGGTAGATGAACAACGGACGACCTTTAAAGAGGGGATAGTTTGAGCACAGTGGAGGTACGTTCTCTCAAAGGGGAAAAGTAAGACAAATAAATCCAGAATCCGCTGTATGAGAAACGACGTGGAGATTAAGATAAAGACGAAAATTGTGCTTATGAAAGATGTCAGGTTGAAAATGCTATTGAGAAGTAGGCTGAATACAGAAGGTACAGATGGGAAGTGAATAATCAGAGAAGAGAAACAAAGAGAGAACATGAGAAGAGACTAGCAGCTAGCATTAAAGGAAATCCCAAAGCAGCCTCCAGGCATATAAATAGTAAAAAAGGGGGTAGAATGAGCTGTGGGGCCGATTTGGGACCAGAAAAGGGATTTACACATGGAGGCAGAGGGCATAGCTGAGGTATTAAATTAATACTTTGCAACTGCATTTTCTTCCTTGAGAATGTTGAAAAGGGAGGGAAGTCAGACACTAGAGGGGTTTAAAATTGATAATGGAGAAGGATTGGATAGGCTGTCGGTATTTAAAGTGGAAAAAGCACCAGGGCAGGATGAGATGCATCCAAGGACGCTGAGGGAAGTGTGGGTCGAAATCAGAGGATCTGGCCATAATTTTTCAGTCGTCCTTAGACTCAGGGGTGATGCCAGAGTACCGGAGAATTGCAAAGGCTGCACCTTTGTTGAATAAAGGGTGCAAAGATAAACCCAGCAACTGCAGGCCTGTCAGTTTAACTTCAGTGGTGGGAAAACTTCTAGAAAATATAATTAGTGACACAGTCAATGGTTACATGGACAAATGAGTGTTAATCAAGGAAACCTAGCATGGATCTCTTTAGGAAAAACTATGTTTAACTAATTTCCTGGAGTCTTTTGAGGAGGTAACTGAGAGGGTTGATGAGGGCAATGCTGTTGATTTGGTGTACATGGAATGCCAAAAGGCTTTTGATACAGTGCCACACAACAGACTTGTGAGCAAACTTGCAACTCACAGAATAAAACGGATAGTAGCAACGCGGATACAAAATTGGCTGAGTGATGGGAAGCAAACAATAGTAGTTAGTGAATGTTTTTCGGGCTGGAGGAAGGTTTGTAGTGGAGTTCCCCAAGGATCAGTGGCGTGACCCTTGCTTTTCCTGATATATATTAATGACCTAGGCTTTGCTGTACAAGGCACAATTTCAAAGTTTGCAGATGATACTAAACTTGGAAGCATTGTGAACTGTGAAGAGGATAGTGTATAACTTCTGAAGGATATAGACAAGTTATTGGAATGGGCAGACAGGATGCAGGTGAAGTTCAATGTAGAGATATACGAAGTGATTAATTTTGGTGGGAAGAACATGGAGAAACAATCTAGAATAAAGGATACAATTCTAAAGGGGCGCAGGAGCAGAGGGACGGAGGTGTATATGTGCATGAGTCATTGAAAGTGGCAGGACAGGTTGAGAGTGTGGTTAATAAAACATACAGCATCCCAGGCTTTATTAACAGTGGAATAGAGTACAAGAGTAAGGAAGTTATCTTGAACTTGTATAAGGCACTAGTTCGGCCTCAGCTGGAGTATTATGTCCAAATCTCGGCATCTCTCTTGAGGAAAGGAATGAGGGCATTGGAGAGAGTCTGGAAGAGATTCACGAGAATGGCTTCAAGGATGAGGAATTTCAGTTACGAAAATAAATTGGAAAATTTAGGACTGTTTTCCTTAGAGAAGTGATGGCTGGGAGGTGATTAGATAGTGGTATTCAAAATCATGAGGCGTCTGTACTGAATAGATCAAGAGAAACTGTTCCCAATCGTGAAAGAATCGAGAACGAGAAGGCACAGATTTAAAGTATTTAGTAAGTGTAGCAAATGTGACATGAGGAAACATGTTTCTTGCAACGAGTGGTTAAGGTTTGGAAATGTGCTACCTAAAAACGTGGTGGAGGCAAGTTAAATTCAAATTATCAAAAGGGAATTAGACATTTATATGGAAGCAAGAATGTGAAGTGTTATGGGGAGACGGCAGGGGAATGGAACTGACAGAATTGCCGTTTGAGAGAGCCAGTACAGACACGATGGGCCAAATAGCCTCCTTCTACACTGTATCAATTCTGTGATTCTTCTCACTGACCTGTTCTTCAAGTATAAGAGTTACTTTTTCTTTCTGCAGGAAAACACTTGAAGGAACCAGAATGAAAGTCATGATGCCTCGACACACGGAAACAGCCAGCTCGTTCCAACACACAGTAGGTCGGTACAGTATCACTCACAAAGCACAGTGACACAGCCACCGTCTCAAGCAAAATAAGTAGTCAGACCCTCACTGATCCCAAGCTCGAGAGACACATTTTCAGTCCAACAGTCAAGCAGAGCAGGAAAGATAGAAGTTGTTTCTATTTCACTCCAGCTGACAGGTAGATGCATCAATCCCAGTCAATGTTGAGGCTGCTCAGGGACTGTCTATTTAAGACAGTAGAGGGACCGCCCTAGTGTTGTGATTGGATGCAGCCCCGCCCATCAGTCAAGTTTGAAACCAGCTCTGGGAAGTAAAAGGGCGGCGGGAAATGCTGCGCCCTGATTGGTTGAATTGTAACTGACATTTAATGAATTTCAAAAAGCCCGACAATTACAGATTAGCAAACAATTTAAAGATTTAAAAAACGCCTAATTGGGCGGAACAATTATCAAATCTTACTCCTTGTAGCATTATGTCTTCCTTCCTGGATCCCCGTCTTTGACTTACAACACAGTTTGAATAGTCTTCTCTGGGGGAATAAAGTGCCAGTCATTACCGACTATAACGGCAGTAAATCCAGCTTCGTGCCGGCAGGTCAGACCCTCACGTACAAATTATCAAATGCAACAGTTTAATTCATGATGCGTTTGATCAACAATGAACAGAAAAAGACAGTGTCAATCCTGTGACATGTTAAGTTACTGATAGAATGAAATAGTGTATTAAAGCAGTTGCTGATAAAAAAAAATGCAGATAACCTGATCTTATTAATTCCATTTCCAAGGTCACTGTGCTCTTTGTGAGGCTTTGGGTGGTTCTTAGACGAGCCTTTGTGTTTGGTAGAAAGGGTGGATTTACTTAGCCACCAAATCTATAGAGAGGGTGTAATTGTTCTGGAGAGGGGACAGAGGAGATTGATCTTTCTGCTGAGGTAAATAGACCCTTCATCTCCACTCTATCCAGGCCCGGCAACATTTTGCACATTTCAATCATATCTCCCGTCAGTTTTCCCTGTTCCAAGGACAAACACCCCAGCCCATCCAATCTTTCCTCGTAGTTGCATTTTTCAGTTCCGGCAACATCCTCGTAAACTTCTCGATTGCAATTACATCCTTTCTGTAATGAGGTGACCAGAACTGCACACAGTACTCAAGTTGTGGCCGAACCAATGATTATAAAGTTCCTGCATACCCTTCCTCCTCTTATATTCTATACCTCGGCTAATAAAGGAAAGGATTCCATATGCCTTCTGAACCACATTATCGCCCTGCCCTACTACCTTCAGGGATCTGTGGATATTTACTCCAAGGTCCCTCACCTCCTCTGCACCTCTCAGTATTTTCCCATTAATTGTGTATTCCTTTGCATTGTTTGACCTCCCCAAATGCATTACATCACACTTCTCCGGGTTGAATTCTATGCGCCACTTTTCTGCCCTTCTGACCAGACCATAAACATCTTCCTCCAGTCCACAGCAATTCTCCTCTGTATCTACCATACGTCCAATATTGGTATCGTCGACAAACTTCTTGATCGTGCCCCCAACATTTATGTCCAGATTGTTCATATAGAGCATTAAAAAAAACAGGGGACCCATTACTGAGCAGTGGTGACAGCTACTGGAAACAACCCTCCAGTCTCAAAAACAGCCGTCAACAATTGCTCTTTGTTTCCTGCCACTGAGCCAATTTTGCATCCACCATGCTGCATTGCCCTGGACCCCATGTGATTTTATTTTTTAAAGATTCAGCATTTCGGGACCTTGTCAAAAGCCTTGCTAAAATTCATGTAGACACCATGAACTGCACGACCCTCATATATCATCCTTTTAAAACTTCAATTAAGTTGGTATGTGACAGTTTATCGTGTCTCACAGAATAGATTCCAATTATGTGCCCACTCCTGAGGTTAGACTGACTGGCCTGTAATTATTGAGTTGTAGGTTGAACTGTAAGATTCGTTTTTTCTCGAAAGATCCGCCTGGGGAAACAGACGTTACAATCTCATCTCTCACTGATATAGTACCAGAGGAAGACACATTATTCATCTCACAGTCCGGGAAAGTGTCACAGACTGAGGTATGCAATATCCCTAATGTAACTTTCTCTGCCCTGTTGAACTCTCAGTAATGTTTCAGCTCAAACCCTTCGCTATGACTCTCAGTGACAGACAGTTTCAATCTGATTAAATTGATCTGCGACTGTAACTGTCAGTTATTAACTCCTGCGCCATTCCGGCAAACACATCGACTCCCTCAGGAGATTCGCTTTGAGACTTCGAGCTAATGAACAGCAAACATACTGCAGAGAATGATCTCAAGTTGAGCTTGTTAAAGGTGTAATCTCCAAGCTGCAAACCTTCTCTAATCTTGCCCACAGCTCCGGTTCGATTGCTCAAAATGAGATAAAACTGAAGTGGAGAAAGTTCCAATTGATCTGTGTTTTTCAAACGTTTGCCGAATGCTGCGCATGCGCGGTAAAGCCCAACCCCCACCGGTGATTGTAAATGACCGAACGAACGCATGCGCTCTCCCTTCCCCCAGCAAAGCCGTTGAACGCAATTACCTCAGTGAGCGGAAAGAGTTTGTTTTTAACAGAGGGAATGTAGATATTACGGCCTCGGAGTAAGGCAGCAAATAGCAATCTGCTTCCAGCAGCACATTGCTTTGGGACCCTGTCTGCAGTCTGGATCAGAGATCGCCATTAACTCCGGGGCAAGTTCGGGGGAGCCGCGTGCTGTTTGTGAGAGGCAATGTGGAGGATGAACCGGTCCCGGAACATGGAGTGAGCGGCGGAATGGAGAGGCCTTTCTCGGGCTGTGTGTGCACTAGGTAAGTGAGACAGAAGCGTGAATAAGCTGCTGTAGAAAATCTTTCCTGTTTCTCGCCTCAGTTCTGGAATGCATGATCGTGGTTTAGCTCCTGTTTCACGCTGTTTACTGTGAGTGTACAGTGAATAGTGGAATCAAGATCTAGGACGCACAGTTTCAAAATAAGGGATCTCCCATTTTAGACGGAGGTAAGGAGGAATTTCTTCTCTCAAAGTGTCATTAATCTTTGGAATTCACTACCCCAAAGAGGAGTGGAGGCTGGGTTGTTACATACATTCAAGGATGAGTTAAACTTTTGATCTACATGGGAGTAATGTGCCCTGGGAGCAGGCAGGATAATGGAGCTGAATCCACGATCAGATCAGCGATAATCTTATTGAATGGCGATCAGTCTCGAGAGGCTGAATGGCCTACTCCTGCTCCTACTTCTCCGGTTCATATGTTATAATGTCACATTGAAATAGAAACCAGATCTGTACAAACATCCCTCAGGTAATCCCAATCTTGGAGCAGTGCAGATGTTGGCTTGTTTCTGGATGTCACTAAATTGCAGTAAATCGGTCAAAACACCTCGTCAGCAGATGCTGAGATATGCAGTGATATTCTTTGTATTTCTGGTGAGCATTTGTGATTAGTCATAATGATTATTACTTGAAATGTTACATTAATCTCTTTTCTAGCTTCCACCTCAACTGATCTTCAGTTACAAGAGATATTATTCTTCTTTTCAACAGGCAAATACTTCAAGGGAACAGAATGAATATGATGATTCCCAGGCACAAAGAAATGTGCATTCAGCTCCTTTCAACACAGAGTAAGTATGTTATCACTCCCAGAGACCATCAGTTAATTCCAGAGTCACGTGGAACTCTCACTGATCCCAAGTTCAGAGGCACATTTTCAATCCAGAAATCAAACAAAGCAGAAGAGACAGACATTGCTTCCAAACCATTCCAATTCTGTACTGCTGAAAGTTAGGTGCATCAATCTCAGTTCAAATGCACAACCACTATCAGATTGAAAGGCACCATATCAATCTCACAAGAGGGACACATCCTGGAGGCAGTAAGATAGAGAGTGAATCTCACCCTCACATAGCGGCAACTGTGTGCAGTTCTGGGCAGCTCATTGCAGAAAGGATGTAATTGCACTCGAGAGTGTACAGAGGAGATTTATTTGGATGTTGCCCGGACTGGAAAAATGCAGCTATAAGGAAAGATTGGATAGGCAGGGGTTGTTCTCCTTGGAACAAAGAACGCTGAGGGGTGATCTGATTGAAATATGCAGAATTTTGAGGTTCCTGGATAGAGTGGAGGTGAAGGGTCTATTCACCTTAACACAGAGTTCAGTGACGAGGAGCCATATATTTAAAGTGTTTGCGAGAAAACTAGAGGGGAGATGAGGAAAATCCTTTTCACCCAGAGGGTGTTGGGGGTCTGGAACTCAGTCCCGAATGTATAGTGGAAGCAGGGACCCTCCACTAATTCAAAAGTACTCTGGATATGCGACTCAAGTGCCATCAACTGCAGGGTTCCGGACCAAATCCTGGCATGTGGGATTAAAATAGGTTATCATGTTTCGGCCAGTACAGACATGCCTGACCAAGTGACCTCTTTCTGTGCCTTAAACTTTCGATGATTCTTTGAAACTGATGATTACAAAATAAAAATAAACACACTCATATACAGTAAACAAACAGACAGAGTGAAATTCACATGAGCAAATTATTAAAGAGTGAAAGTAAAGATTATAAAACTGAGCCATCTTACAGTGCTGACTTTATTTGCACTGGAGTGCTGACTTGGGTTGCATTAGAGTGCAATAGTGGAAGTTTGGTAACTGAGGAAGTTCGGTGAGGAGGGATTGAGGAACTCCTTTCATTTCCTACCTGTCCTCAGAGTGAGGGGAGCCGAGAGCTTCCAAAGAGCACAGCTGACTGGGAGAAGACATGGAAGTTGGAGCTCCGGACCGGTAAGTACAAAAAACTTACCTCGGGGTTTTGTGGCCGACATCCAGGGAGAAGACTTGGAGGGCGGAGTTCCGGACTGGTAAGTAGAAAAAACTTGACTCTGGTAAAATAAACTGAAAGTGACGTCACATGAAAGCTGATTGGCTGGTGGGGCTGGTTGAAAATAAAACATTGTTGAAAATTGATTAAAACCCTAATTAACTAATTAATAAGTAGAGTAATTAAACCAGAGGGAGGAGATTACTGTATTGAGTTTTCATTTAATATTTATAGTTGTAATCTAGCACGAGGGACCATATAGTTAATTATAACAATTTAGTAACGATTTAATAAGTATTTATTTATTTTAAATTAATTTATTAGTTAGTGCGAGAAATGTCAGTTAGAGAGGTGAAGTGCTTCACCTGTGAAAGGTGGAAGGTCCGTGACGCTTCCAGCGTTCCAGGCGACTCCAACTGCAGGAGGTGTACCCAGTAGTAGCTCCTCACAGACCGCATGGATCGGTTGGAGCGGCAACTGGATGCACTTAGGATGATGCAGGTGGCAGAAGGTGTCATAGAGAGGAGTTTTAGAGAAGTGGTTACACCCTAGGTGCAGGCAGATAGAGATGTGACCGCTAGAAGGGGCAGGCGGTCAGTGCAGGAATCCCCTGTGGCTATCCCCCTCTCTAACAAGTATAACGTCTTGGATACTGTTGTGGGCGATGGCCCATCAGGGGAAAACAGCAGCAACCAGAGCAGTGGCACGACGGCTTGCACTGTTGTGCAGCAGGGACGGACAAAGCGCAGAAGAGCAATAGTTATAGGGGACTCCATAGTCAGGGGCACAGATAGGCGCTTCTGTGGACGTGAAAGAGACTCCAGGATGGTATGTTGCCTCACTGGTGCTAGTGTCAAGGATATCTCTGAACGGAAAGGAGGCATTCTGAAGAGGGAGGGTGAACAGCCAGAGGTGGTGTTACACATCAGTACCAACGACATAGGCAGGAAGAGTGACGAGGTCCTGCAGGGGGAGTTCAGGGAGTTAGCTGAAAAGTAAAAAGACAGGACCTGTCGGGTTGTAATCTCGGGATTACTCCCTGTGCCACATGCCAGTGAGACGAGAAATAGGAAGATAGTGCAGCTAAACACGTGGCTGAACAGCTGGTGTAGAAGGGAGGGTTTAAGATATCTGGACGATTGGGATCTCTTCAGGGACAGATGGGACCTGTACAAGAAGGACGGATTGCATCTAAACTGGAGGGGCACAAATATCCAGGCTGCAAGGTTTGCTAGCGTCACTCAGGAGGGTTTGAACTAGTGTGGCAGGGGGGTGGGAACCAGAGCAGTAGGACAGCATGTGAAATAACTGAGGGGGAACTAGTGCATAAGGCCAGTATGACTAAGAGGAAGAGCAGGTAGGGAGGTGTTGTGGAGCAAGGCGGGACTGGTGGTCTGAAGAGCATTTGATTCAATGCGAGAAGTATAACAGGTAAGGCAGATGAACCTAGAGCTTGGATTAGTCTTTGGAACTATGATGTTGTTACTATTACACTGACTTGGTTGAGGGAAGGACAGAATTGGCAGCTAAATGTTCCAGGATTTAGAAGCTTCATGCGGCACAGATGGGGATGTAAAGAGGTGGGGGTGTTGCATTACTAGTTAAGGAGAATATCACAGCTGTACTGCGGGAGGACACATTGGAGGGGTCATGCAGCGAGGCAATATGGGTGGAGCTCAGGAATAGGAAGGGTGCAGTCACGATGTCGGGGGTTTTCTACAGCCTCCCAACAGCCAGCGGGAGGTAAAAGAGCAAATATGTAGACAGATTTCGGAAAGATGTAAAGGTGACAGGGTTCCAGTGGTGGGTGATTTTAACTTCCCCTATATTGACTGGGACTCAGTTAGTTCTAGGGGCCTGGATGGGGCAGAATTTGTAAGGAGCATCCAGGAGGGCTTCTTGAAACAATATGTTGATAGTCCAACTGGGGATGGGGCCATTCTGGACCTGGTATTGGGGAATGAGCCCGGCCAGGTGGTCGAATTTTCAGTAGGGGAACATTTCGGGAACAGTGACCATAATTCCGTTGGTTTTAAGGTACTTCTGGATAAGGATAAGAGTAGTCCTCCGGTGAAGGTGCTAAATTGGGGGAAGGCTAATGACAACAATATTAGGCAGGAACTGAAGAATTTAGTTTGGGTGCGGCTGCTTGAGGATAAATCAGCATCTGACATGTGGGAGTCTTTCAAACGTCAGTTGATTAGAATCCAGGACCGGCATGTTCCTGTGAGGAAGAAGGATAAGTTTGGCAAGTTTCGGGAAGCTTGAATAACGAGGGATATTGTGAGCCTAGTCAAAAAGACAAAGGAAGCATTTGTAAGGGCTGGAAGGCTAGGAATAGACGAATCCCTTGAGGACTATAAAGACAGTAGGAAGGAACTTAAGCAAGGAGTCAGGAGGGCTAAAAGGGGTCATGAAACGTCATTGGCAAACAGGATTAAGGAAAATTCCAAGGATTTTTATATATATATGAAGAGCAAGAGGGTAAATTGGGAAAGGGTTGGCCCACTCAAGGACAGAGAAGGGAATATATGTGTGGAGCCAGAGGAAATGGGCGAGGTACTAAATGAGTACTTTGCATCAGTATTCACCAAGGAGAAGGACTTGGTGGATGATGAGCCCAGGGAAGGGAGTGCAGATAGTCTCAGTCATCTCATTATCAAAAAGGAGGAGATGTTGCGTGTCTTGCAAAGCATTAATGTAAATACGTCCCCAGGGCCTGATGGGATCTACCCCAGAATAATGAGGGAGGCAAGGGAAGAAATTGCTCGGGCCTTGACAGATATCTTTGCATCCTCATTGGCTACAGGTGAGGTCCCAGAGGACTGCAGAATAGCCAATGTTGTTCCTTTGTTTAAGAAGGCCAGTAAGGATAATCCAGGAAATTACAGGCCGGTGAGCCTTACGTCAGTGGTAGGGAAATTATTAGAGAGGATTCTTCGGGACAGGATTTACTCCCGTTTGGAAACAAATGGACCTATTAGCGTGAGGCAGCATGGTTTTGTAAAGGGGAGGTCGTATCTTACTAATTTAATTGAGTTTTTTGAGGAAGTGACGAAGATGATTGATGAAGGAAGGGCAGCGGGTGTTACCTATTTGGACTTTAGTAAAGCATTTGACAGGATCCGTCATGGCAGACTGGTACAAAAGTTGAAGTCACACGGGATCAGAGGTGAGCTGGCAAGATGGATACAGAACTGGCTCTGTCATAGAAGACAGAAGGTAGCGGTGGAAGGGTGCTTTTCTGAATGGAGGGATGTGACTAGTGGTGTTCCCCAGGGATCAATGCTGGGAACTTTGCTCTTTGTAGTAAATATGAATGATTTCGAGGAAAATGTAGCTGGTCTGATTAGTAAGTTTGCGGACGACACAAAGGTTGGTGGAGTTGCGGATAGTGATGAGGATTGTCAGAGGATACAGCAGGATATAGATCGGTTGGAGGCTTTGGAAGAGAAATGGCAGATGGAGTTTCAGCTGGAAGGTCTAATGCAGGTGGGAGGTATACAGTAAATGGCAGAACCCTTCGTAATATTGACAGGCAGAGAGATCTGGACGTACATGTCCACAGGTCACTGAAAGTGGCAACGAAGGTGGATATGGTTTTCAAGAAGGTATACGGCACGCTTGCCTTCATCGGTCGGGGCATAGAGTATAAAAATTGGCAAGCCATGCTGCAGCTGTACGGAACTTTAGTTAGACCACACTTAGAATATTGTGTGCAATTCTGGTCGCCACACTACCAGAAGGACGTGGAAGCTTTGGAGAGTGTACAAAAGAGGTTTACCAGGATGTGACCAGGTCTGGAGGGCATTAGCTATGAGGAGAGGTTGGATAAATACGGATTGTTTTCACTAGAACGACGGAGGTGGAGGGCGACATGATGGAGGTTTACAAAGTTATGAACGGCATGGAGAAAGTGGATAGTCAGAAGCTTTTTCCCAGGGTAGAAGAGTCAGTTACTAGGGAACATAGGTTTAAGGTGAGAGGAGAAAACTTTAGAGGGGATGTGCGAGGCAAGTTCTTTACACAGAGGGTGGTGAGTGCTTGGAACTTGCTGCCGGGGGAGGTGGCGGAAGCAGGTAAGATGGCGACGTTTAAGAGGCATCTTGACAGATACATGAATAGGCTGGGAATAGAGCGATACGGTCCCCATAAGTGCAGAAGGTTTTCGTTTCGGCAGGCATCAAGATCGGCGCAGGCTTAGAGGGCCGAATGGCCTGTTCCTGTGCTGTACAGTTCTTTGTCCTTTGTTCTTTGTTATTATCACCTCCAGCCACAGAAGGGAGACTGACAGCTACAGGGAAGAAAATAAAACCACTCACATGCAAAAGACTGTCAGATAGAGAATAACACCAGAGTTATCTATCAGAGACAGACAGTTACCCTGTAAAACCCATGGACACATACCCAGAGACTGAGAGGTACAAAGAAAAATCAATTCGCCAATAGAGAAATTGAAAGATAGAAATAACACACCTACTTGTGTAGTAGACTTTGATAGCTGCAGAAAAAATAAAATCTGCTCACACCCCTATCAGGGACTGTAAGTTGCAGATTAAAACACACAGACCAAAAATCGAAATTTTCAGAGAAATGTCCCAAATCACACACTAGAGTTTGAAAGACACAGAATAAACCGACACGATGGTACATTAACTTTACAGGTACAGCTTAAAGTTGACCCACATACCAGAAACCAACTGGTGCAAGTGAAACTCACTCAAGTAACACAAACTGACAGGTAAAGGCCAAAAAACAGAATCATATACCAGATAGTGGCAGGTATTGAAGAAAACATCAGTCACATATCAGAATCTGGTAGGTAGAGGGGGAAGAAACCTCAAGCCACAGAAGGGAATCTGACAGCTAATGATAAGAAAATAATACCACTCACAGGCAAGAGAATGTCAGAAAGAGATTAAGACCAGAGTCACATAACAGAGAGAGGCAGTTACCATGCAAAACCCATGGACACATACCAGAGACGGAGAGATACAAAGGAAAATCAATTCTTCAATAACAGAAAAATTGAAAGATAGGAATAACACACAGACTCGTGTTGCAGACGTTCATGGCGAGAGAAAAAAAATAACATGTGCAGACACGCACACACACACACCTGTCAGCAACTGTAAGATGCAGATTAAAACACACAGTTACAGACCAACAACCAAAAGATTCAGAGAAAAGGCTCATGTCATACACTAGAATTTGAAATATACAGAATAAACCCATACTATCAAAGAGAACAAAGAACAAAGAAAATTACAGCACAGGAACAGGCCCTTCGGTGCTCCAAGCCAAAGCCGATCCAAATCCTCTATCTAAACATGTCGCCTATTATCTAAGGGTCTGTATCTCTTTTCTTCCTGCCCATTCATGTATCTGCCAACATACATCTTAAAAGACGCCATCGTGCCCGCGTCTACCACCTCTGCTGGCAATGCGTTCCACGCACACACCACCCTCTGCGTAGAGAACTTTCCACGCATATCCCCCCTAAACATTTCCCTTTTCACTTTGAACTCATGTCCCCTTGTAATTGAAACCCCCACTCTGGGAAAAGGCTTCTTGCTATCCACCCTGTCTATACCTCTCATGATTTTGCACACCTCAATCAGGTCCCCCCTCAACCTCCGTCTTTCTAATGAAAATAATCCTAATCTACTCAACCTCTCTTCATAGCTAGTGCCCTCCATACCAGGCAACATCCTGGTGAACCTCCTCTGCACCCTCCCCAAAGCATCCACATCCTTTTGGTAATGTGGCGACCAGAACTGCACGCAGTATTCCAAATGTGGCCGAACCAAAGTCCTATACAACTGTAACATGACCTGCCAACTCTTGTACTCAATACCCCGTCCGATGAAGGAAAGCATGCCTTCTTGACCACTCTATTGACCTGCGTTGCCACCTTCAGAGAACAATGGACCTGAACACACAAATCTCTCTGCACATCCATTTTCCCAAGGACTTTTCCATTTACTGTATAGTTCATTCTTGAATTGGATCTTCTAAAATGCATCACATCGCATTTGCCCTGATTGAACTCCATCTGCCATTTCTCTGCCCAACTCTCCAGTCTATCTATATTCTGCTGCATTCTCTGACAGTCCCCTTCAGTATCTGCTACTCCACCAATCTTAGTGTCGTCTGCAAACTTGCTAATCAGACCTCCTCTACTTTCCTCCAAATCATTTATGTATATCACAAACAACAGTGGTCCCAGAACGGATCTCTGTGGAACACCACTGGTCACACGTCTCCATTTTGAGAAACTCCCTTCCACTGCTACTCACTGTCTCCTGTTGCCCAGCCAGTTCTTTATCCATCTCGCTAGTACACCTTGGACCCCAAGCGCCTTCACTTTCTCCATCAGCCTACCATGGGGAACCTTATCAAACGCCTTACTGAAGTCCATGTATATGACATCTACAGCCCTTCCCTCATCAATCAACTTTGTCACTTCCTCAAAGAATTCTATTAAGTTGGTAAGACATGACCTTCCCTGCACAAAACCATGTTGCCTATCACTGATAAGCCCATTTTCTTCCAGATGGGAATAGATCCTATTCCTCAGCATCATCTCCAGCAGCTTCCCTACCACTGACGTCAGGCTCACCGGTCTATAATTACCTGGATTATCCCTGCTACCCTTCTTAAACAAGGGGACAACATTATACCATATCTTAACTTTACAGTTAGAGCTTAAATGTGACACTCACATACCAGAAACCAACTAGGGCAAAGTAAAATAAAAGCAAAATACTGCGGGTGCTGGAAATCTGAAAGAAAAACAAGAAATGCTGGAAATGCACAGCAGGTCTGGCAGCATCTGTGGAGAGAGAAGCAGAGTTAACGTTTCAGGTCAGTGACCATTCTTCAGATCGAGTAGATATTAGAAATGTGAAAGGATTTAAGCAGGTAATGTGGGCCTGGAGAAAACAAGGTCACAGAGAATAAACGACCAGAAGGTCATGGAGAAAAGGCAAACAATATGTTAATGGTGTGTTGAAAGACAATCATCAGTACAGATTGGGTATTAATGGATTGAAAACTGAACAGCCACAAGCACAAACATGAAAATAAAAACTGTGGGTAGTCAAACGGAACAAACTAAATAAAATCACATAAACTCAAAAAAATATATATATAAAAAAGGAAAAATAACGAAAAATGAAAGTAAAATGGGTGCCCGTCGTGCTCTGAAATTATTGAACTCAATGTTCCGTCCGACAGGCTGTCGTTTGCCAAATCGATAAATGAGATGCTGTTCCTCGAACTTGCGTTGATCTTCACTGGAACACTGCAGCAATCCCAGGACAGAGATGAGAGAATGAGAGCAGGGGGGCGGGGGGTGGGGGGGGGGATGGTGCTGAAAAGGCATGCAACTGGAAGCTCGGGGTCATGCTTTTGGAATGAGCCGAGGTCCACAAAACAGTTACCCAGTCTGCATTTGGTCTCCCCAGTGTAGAGTAGACCACATTGTGAGCAGCGAATACAGTGCACTAAATTGAAAGAAGTGCAAGTGAATCGCTGCTTCACCTGAAAGGAGAGTTTGGGGCCTGGGATTGTGACGAGAGAGGAGGTAAACGGGCGGGTATTACACCTGCTGCGATTTCAGGTTAAGGTGCCGTGGGAAGAGGACGAGGTAGTGGGGGTAATGGAGAAGTGGACCAGGCTGTCGTGGAGGGAACGATCCCTTCAGAATGCCAACAGGGGAAGGGAGGAGAAGATGTATTTGGTCTTGACATCACGCTGGAGGTGGCGGAAATGGCAGAGGATGATCTTTTGGATATGGAGGCTGATGGGGTTTAAAGTGAGGACAAGGGGAACCCTGTCGCGGTTCTGGGAGGGAGGGGAAGGGATGAGGGCAGAGGTGCGGGAAATGGGCCGCACACCTTTGAGGGCCCAGTCAACCACAGTGGGGCGCAGGGAGGGTGTGCGGTTTCCTCGGTTGAGGTAAAAGGAAGGCATATCAGAAGTGCTGTCATGGAAGGTAGCATCATCAGAACAGATGCGTTAGCGTCGGAGAAACTGGGAGAATAGAAAGGAGTCCTTCCAGGAGGCAGGCTGTGAAGACGTGTAGTCGAGGTAGCTGTGCGAGTCGGTGGACTTATAATGGATATTAGTAGACAGCCGATCTCCAAATGTGGTGACAGAGAAGTCGAGGAAGGAAAGGAACGTGTTGGAAATGGACCACGTAAAGGTGGAACACTGCAGCAATCCCAGGTCAGAAATGTCAGAAAAAGTAAGAGAAGTAGAGAAAAGGCAGAACAAGTCAGGGAAATAGAGAAAATAGAACAAGGTAGAGAAATGGAGAAGACAGAAAAAATCAGAGAAATAGAGAAGACAGAAGAAGTCAGAGAAACAGAGAAGACAGAAAATGTCAGAGAAGTGGGAAAGACAGAAAAAGTCAGAAAAATAGAGAAAAGGCGGCAAGAGACAGAAAAGACAGGACAAAGGACAAATAAAGAAAAAGGAGGAGGAAAGTAAACAGCGGGAAAGAACAGAGACAGAATGAAATTGCAGGCACCACAGAGACAGACAGAAAGGCACTGAGAGCGAAACTCACAAAGAGAATCATAGAGAAACATAGAGACAGAAACACAAAGAGAGAGATTGAGAGAGATGTTGTAAGATAGAAAGCCACAGAGAATCATAAAGAGATAATCACAGAGAGAGAGAGAGAGAAACACAAAGAGCGGGAGATTGAGAGAGACAGATATTGAGAGTGATTGAGAAGGAAAGACTGAATGAGAGAAAGAGATTGAGAGAGATTAAAAGAGAGAAAGCCAGCGAGAAAGACACACTCAGAAACCAGCGAGAAAGACACAAAGAGAAACAAAGAGAGAGAGAAAAACAGAAGACAGAGAAAAACGCAGGACAGAGAGAATCACCTGAGAGAGAGACACACACTGAGAGAGAAGTACAGAGAGAGAGAGAGAGGCACAGAGAGAGGAAGTTTGAGAGAGAAATTGCGAGAGAAAGAGAGATTGAGATGGGATCATGGAGAGAGAGAATCACAGAGAGAGGGAGAAACACAAGGAGAGAGAAAAACTGAGAGTTTGAATCAGAACGAGGGCGAAGGGCAGGGTGAAACAATAAAGGTGTATTACTCACCATCCAACACTGTCTGTGCTCCATTGTTGGACTCTTACTCCTTCCCTCCATCCTCTCACCCATGGGTTACTGATCCTGGACAGGGACATTGAGGTGGGAATTGGAGAAAAGGGTCAGGACAGGGAGAGAGAGAGAGGGATTCAGGCTGCTCTCTATCACACAAACACGTACACTGTTATCAGCTTGCAATTCCTAGGGCACAGAGACACAGAGACTGAGACACAGAAACTCAGCTTCACATACCAGCCGCATGCAAAGAAAGAATGGTGGCTGTTGTTGAACTAATATATCCCAAAACCTGTCACTCAAACAGTCAGTCCACCCAAAGTACAACTCATCCAACCAGCTCTCAGCGTCCTCTATCTGGACACTACTTCCCAGGTATGGGGCAGTCCAAAGTGAGTGTCTGTGTAAACAGGGAATGGGGGAGGGAGGGATATTCCAGCCATAACCCAAATGGACCATTCCAGACAGAACCCTGTCTGCCTCTCTTTCCCTTTCCCAAAACCTCATTAACAGTGCAGAAAAACAGCTAATATTTTAAAACATGGAGGGACCGGTTTGGATCATGTTTATTGTACACAAGTTGTATGAAATGTCTTTCACTTTTCACGACCATTTCATTAAAAGTCCAAACATTGTCGAAAATGTCTCACCGCAGTTACCTTCAAATTCTGGCAAAGAGTTTTGCTTGAGAGGCCTGTTTGACTGCAATATAAACAGGCAGTTTTTATTCGGATTTTCAATTCCACTGTGTGACAAAGCCTGAAACTAGAACCAGGTTAATGATGCAGCCAAGAGAACTTTTACAACTGGTGACATTTCACGCAACAATTCGGAACCATATTTACAGTTATATTTGTCAATGATTGTTTGTACTTTATTTGATGCTGCTGTATTTATGCATTAGTCTGTAATAATTGGGGAAAAAATAGTTCTTAACATATACCCGTTTAATGTTACAAGGGTTTACAAAGCTGGAAAATGACCATTTAACACAAATTGTATCAAAGATCTTCCACTTCTCACCTCCAGTTTATATAAAGTGTTGCGATAACGAAGTCCACATTCTGACAGTTTTTTTTGCTGCTGCAATGAAGTGTCACTCACTTGTTTCCCTTTTCTTCCTGACTGTTTCGTTCCTCTGCTCTCCTGGAGGATTCAGAGGGATTTTTGTTCATCACTTGTCCAAATACAGGAGGTTCAAGCTCCTCCGCAGCTGCTATCCTGGAGAAATTAATTGGATTCAAAATCTTTCCCTCGGTTTGGAGACATGAGGAGAGACTGTTTACACTAGAAGAGGGGAGAAACAAATGGGCATGATTTTGTTATGGTCTGAAATTCGCTGTCTGACAGATTTCTGAAAGCAGATTCAATTTTAACATTCAAAAGACAATTGGATCAAACCTTCAATTACTCTTAGTTACAGTAGAGAAGATACCAGCATAGAAAGAGAAGTCAGAGAGAGAGAGATGTCATAAATTTAGTGATGAAGAACTCGGGATAACTTATTTAGAGACTGTTTATTTGTAAATAATTTTTTAAAGTTTTATTTGATACTGTTGGTTTATTTATGCATATCCTTTGATCACTCAAAATAATTCTCCGAACATTAATCAGTTTGATGTTATAAGTGTTTACATAATATAAAAATAGCCATTTAACACAAATAAAAATACAAGAAATGCTGGAAATACTCAACAGGTCAGGCAGCATCTATGAAGAGAACTTCAGCAGAACTTCTGAAAATAATGGTCACTGACCTGAAACGTTACCTCAGCTTCTCTCACCACAGAGGCTGCCAGACCTGCTGAGTATTTCCAGCATTTCTTATTTTTATTTCAGTTTTCCAGCATCTGCAGTATTTTGGCATTTAACACAACTTGTATTGAAATCATTTTACTAAGCATCTCAGGTTAACAGAAATAAATTCCTCAAACTTTTGGAAAGTTTGAAAATCTCAGTAACACTGAATCTGCCCAACAGCAATGGCTCAGCATCTCAATCTGCTGGTGTCCATGTCTCACTGCACTTCCTGCGCCCGCAGACCATCTCCATCTGCTGGTGTCCATAACTCACTGCAATTATTGCCCCCTCCTCTCACCATCGCAATCTTCTGGTGTCCCTGTCTCACTGCAGTTATTGCTGCCTCACCATCTCCATCTTCTGGTGTCCCTGTCCACTGCAGTTTCTGCCCCTCTCACTAGCTCCATCTGCTGGTGTCCTTGTCTCACGCCAGTTACTGCCCCCTGTCAGCATCTCCATCCTCTGGTCACCCTCTCTCACTGCAATTACCGTCCCCTCACACCATCTCACAGTCACTGTGATTTGCAGCTTTGTCCATTTTGCTCTGCGTCCAGCTGAGCTATGCAGTGATGCCCTTTTTGAGAAATAATTGCTGAATCTTCTACGGAGCAAGTCCTGCCTCAATAGGTCAGATTATCAATAAAATCTTATCTCAGAATCAGAATTAAAGTCATTTCATCGCTCAGAGCTGTGAATATAAAAGGTACTTTCAGTCCTGTGGGGAGTGTACGGAATGAAATATGAAATGTGATTTAGTTCCAATGTTTCAATCCCTTCAGCTCTTTCTATGATTTCACGAATGTAACAATGAGATTGAGAGGATATTTCATCGCTTTCATCAGCTCCTGTCTGAATTTAGTCTGGCCGACAGCGTAAATACATGTGTTGGGGCAAGAACTGAAAAGCCGCAGCATCATTGATGTGCAATTGGTGATAAAGAGAGAGTCAGTGTAGGAGGATAATAATGAATATCTGCAATTCGCGCATAAATGATAAACACAACTATTGTCATCCATAAAAGTATTAAACTGCTAGTTATACTGAAGAATAAAGTAATTGATTTTCTGTGATTCTTCATCTCTGGATCCTTCTGATTCTCTCCATTGCTGTGGCCGCGGAATCCCCTGCGGACTTTACTGGAGAATAAAATGCGTCTGACAGTCAGAACATTGAGCAGCTAAATCAGAAAGACCGGGACACAAGGGGTTAAAATTATGCCAAACAATTCAAATACACCCCATATGAGGAAAGTATGGAAGCTCGGTTTATTAACACGACCCATGGGAACATTATCAATAATGTAATCTTTTTCCTGTGTAAAGTACCAGGGGACAGACTCTAAACAGCCCAGCACACTCACTGTTCATACAACCACAGCCGTCGTTGTCTCGTGGCAATATATTGCTTCTCACAACAAATGGCCACAAATCGATCAAAGGTGAATGTGGACTGTGAGCCAGACAGAAACAACTGTGGCTACAGAATGCAGAACGAGAATGAGAATACACAAAGGTGTAATTCTCGGGAATCAATCTGGGAAATAAAACAATGGTACACACTGCTGCCACTGTGCGTCGGTGGTGGAGGGAGTGAATGTTTGTGGATGTGTGCTAATCAAGCCGGCTGCTTTGTCCTGGATGGTGCCGAGCTTCTTGAGTGTTGTTAGAGCTGCACCCATCCAGGCAAATGGAGAGTGTTCCATCACACACCTGACTTGTGCCTTGTAGATGATGGATAGGCTTTGGGGAGTCAGGAGATGAGTTACTCGCTGCAGGATTCCTCGCCTCTGATCTGCTGTTGGAGCCAAGGCATTCATATGGCTGCTCCAGTTCAGTTTCTGGTCAATGGTAGCCCCTAGGGTATTAATAGTGGGGGATTCAGCGATGGTAATGCCATTGAATGTCAAGGGGAGATGGTTAGATTCTCTCTTGTTGGAGATGGTCATTGCCTGGCACTTGTGTGGCGCGAATCTTACTTGCCACTTATCAGCCCAAGCCTGGATATTGTCCAAGGCTTGCTTCATTTCTACACGGACTGCTTCAGTGTCTGAGGAGTCAGAAATGATGCTAAAAATTGTGCAATCATCAGCGAACATCCCCACTTCTGAACTTATGATCGAGATCGAAGGAAGGTCATTAATGAAGCAGCTGAAGATGGTTGGACCGAGGACACTACCCCGAGGAACTCCTGCAGTGATTTTCTGGAGCTCAGATGATTGACCTCCAACAACCACAACCATCTTCCCTTGTGCGAGGTATGACTCCAACCAGCGGAGGCTTTTCCCCCTGATTCCCATTCACCTCGGTTTTGCTTGGGGTCCTTCATGTCGTACTCGGTGAAATACTGCCTTGATGTCAAGGGCTGTCACTCTCACCTCACCTCTTGAGTTCAGCTCTTTTGTCCATGTTTGAACCAAGGCTGGAATGAGGTTAGGAGCTGGGTGGACCTGGCGGAAACTAAGCAGAGCGTCACTGAGCAGATTATTGCTGAGCAACAGCCGCTTGATGGCACTGTTGCCGACACTTTCAATCACTTTACTGTGCTGGGCTCCCCCATCATTGAGGATCGGGATTTTTGTGGAGCCACTTCCTCTAGTTCGTTGTTTAATTGTCCACCACCACTCACGATTGGATGGGGCAGTGCTGCAGAGCTTAGATCCCATCTGTTGGTTATGGGATCGTTTACCTCTGTCTATTGCATGCTGCTTACGCAGTTTGGCACGCAGCTAGTCCTATGTTGTAGCTTCACCAAGATGACACCTCATTTTGAGGTATGCCTGGCGTTGCTCCTGGCATGTCCTCCTGCACTCTTCATTGAACCAGGGTTGCTCTCCTGTCTTAATGGTAATGGTAGAGTGGGGGATATGCCAGACCATGCGGTAACAGATTGTGGTTGAGTGCAATTCTGCTGCTGCTGATGGCCCACAGCGCCTCATGCATGCCCAGTTTTGCATTGCTAGATCTGTTCGAAATGTCTCCCATTTAGCACGGTGGTAGAGCCTCACAACACGAAGGAGGTTATCCTCAATGTGAAGGCGGGACTTTGTCTCCACAGGGACTGTGCGGTGGTCACTCTTACCTATACTGTCATGGAAAGAAGCATCTGCGGCAGGCAGATTGGCGAGGGCGAGGTCAAGTATGTTTTCCCCTCTTGTTAGTTCCCTCACCACCTGCCACAGACCTAGTTTAGCAGCTATGTCCTTTAGGACTCGGCCAGTCGTGGTGCTACCAAGTCACTGTTGGCGATGGACATTGAAGTCCCCCAGCCAGAGTACATTCTGTGCCGTTGACGCCCTCAGTGCTTCCTCCAAGTGCTGTTCAACATGGAGGAGTACTGACTCATCAGTTGAGGGAGGGCGGTAGGTGGTAATCAGCAGGAGGTTTCCTTGTCCATGTTTAACCTGATGCAATGAGACTTCATGGGCTCCAGAGTCGATGTTGAGGACTCCCATGTCAACTCCCTCCTTACTGTCTACCACTGTGCCGCCACCTCTGCTGGATCTGCCCTGCCCGTGGGACAGCACATACCCAGGGATGGTCCTGGCAGTGTCTGGGACATTGTCTGTCAGGTACAATTGCGTGAGTATGACTATGTCAGGCTGTTGCTTGAAAAGTCTGTCGGACAGCTCTCACAACTTTGGTACAAGTCCCCATATGTTAGTAAGGAGGACTTTGCAGGGTCGATATGGCTCGGTTTGCCCTTGTCGTTTCCCGTGCCTAGGTCGATGTCGGATGTTCCGTCCAGTTTCATTCCTTTTTATTGACTTCGCAGCGGTTAGATACAACTGAGCAGCTTGCTAGGCCATTTCAGAGGGCATGTAAGAGTCAACCGCATTGCTGTGGGTCTGAAGTCACATGTCGGTCAGAGCAGGTAAGGACAGCAGATTTCCTTCCCCAAAGGATATTAGTGAAACAGATGAGTTTTTACAACAATCGACAATGGTTTCATGGCCATCATTAGACTAGCTTTAATTAATTGAACAGATTTATCAATTGAATTCAAATTCTACCTTTTCCTGTGGTAGGAATTGAACCCGTGCCCCCAGAGCAATACCCTGGTCTCTGGGTTACTTATCCAGTGACAATACCACTACGCCATCGCGTCCCCTGGGCAATGCTTTGACACAGTGAAATGTTTGAAAACACAATTATTAATAGTGAATTGGAATATTTATGCAGAAAGTGAATAAATTCAGAACTGGATCTATTGGAAGTATTGAGTTAGGATGTAGTGTCCGTTATTAAATGAGAAGGGGTTTTACAGACATGGAATCCAATGGGTAAATTGGGAATTTAGCTCCAGACAAAATTCTGGTTGGGAAAGTTTAGGGGGAGCGGGGTGTGTAGCTGGTTTGTTGCTCTGGGTTCAGGGAACCGGCAGAGACTGTTACCAAATGGGAAGACGTTGAAAACTGCAACGATGAGTTTGAGTATCAGCTATGATCTAGAATGGCAGAGCAGGCTTGAAGGGATGAATGGCCTCCTCCTGCTCCTGCGTTTCTGCATTCCTATCAGGTTGTACGAGGCAGTTGGAGGTGGAGACAGCGAGTGAGATTGGGAGGGAGAGAAGGAAAAGGGCATGTTGGTGCTGGAGGGGATAGTTTGGGAATGTGGATAAACTGAAGCAATGGATAAGGAATCTGAGGATTCAATACAGCGAGAGGAGAGGCTGCGATTCACAGGGACAGACTGCAGCAGAGTGTTAGAGGAAATCTAATCTATAGACCCCAGTAATGCAACTCAATTAATATATCCAAACAATAATACCTGTGGTTATTTGTCTCAGAATCACAGATTACTACAGTGCAGAAGAGGCCCATCGGCCCATCGAGTCTTCACCGATGCTTTAAGGACACCTGACCCCTCTACCTAATCTCATTTGCCAGCACTTGACCCATAGCCTTGAATGTTATGACGTTTCTAGTGCTCATCCAGGTACTTCTTAAAGGATGTGAGGCCACCCGCCTCTACCACCCTCCCAGGCAGGGCATTCCAGACCGTCGCCATCCTCTGGGTAAAAAGGTTCTTCCTCAAATTCCCCTTAAATCTCACTTTAAACTTGTGACCCCTCGTAACTGACCCTTCAACTAAACGGAACAGCTGCTCCCTATCCACCCTGGCCATGTCCCTCATAATCTAGTACACCTCGATCAGATCACCCCTCAGTCTTCTGTGCTCCAGCGAAAACAGCCCAAGCCTATCCAACCTCTCTTCATAGCTTAAATGTTCCATCCCAGGCAACATCCTGCTGAATCGCCTCTGCACCCCCTCCAATGCAATCACATCCTTCCTATAATATGGCGATCAGAATTGCACACAGTCCTCCAGCTGTGACCTTACCAAAGTTCTGTACATCTGCAACATGACCTCACTGCTTTTGTAATCTATGCCTCGATTGATAAAAGCAAGGGTCCCTTATGCCTTTTTCACCACCCTATTAACCTGCCCTTCTGTCTTCAGAAATCTATGGACAAACACGTCAAGGTCCCTTTGTTTCTCGGAACTTCCCAGTGTCAGGCCATCATTGAATACTTCGGTATCACATTACTCCTTCCAAAGTGTATCACCTCATACTTTTCAGCGTTAAATTCCATCTGCCACTTTTCTGCCCATTTGATCATCCCGTCATTATCTTTCTGTAACCGAAGACACTCCACCTCACTGTTAACCACTCGGCTAATCTCTGTGTCATCCACGGACTTATGTTCCTAGCCCCCACATAGTCATCTATGTCGTTTATATAAATGACAAACAATAGGGGACCCAGGACAGATCCCTGTGGTACGCCACCAGACACTGACTTCCAGTCACAAAAACAGCCACCTGTCATCACTCTCTGTCTCCTACAGCTAAACCAATTTTGAATCCACATTATCAACTTACCTTGTATCCCAATATTGGTGTTGCAGAACAGTTCATTGTTTATACAATATAGTCAATACATTTAGCTTGTTCAGGCAATTGTATATACATTTGAATACATTTCTAATATCAGCCTCGCTGTTTATTGATTTCAACAGTCGAAGAGATTTTAAAGTGTGGTATTTAAATAATGAATTACCATCAGTGATGAACTGATTCTATTCGGTTTATTCAGTCACCAGGTAAGGAATAGGAACTTTCGGCAAAACAAAATGAGGACCTGGCAGAAATCAACACAGAAGATCAGGTGCATACAGGAAAATGAATACAATCTGACAACAGACAGCTTCAACTCACAGTTTCTCTCACTAATTGTTCTGGACATTCCAGCACTTTATGATAGTAAATTATTCACACTGCTGCTTCTTTCTCTTTACTTCTGCTTATCTGTTTCCCTCAGTTTCGTTCTTCCTGTTCCTTTTCTCCATCCCTATCTCTCTGGAATACTCACACCCTGCAAACTGTTACTTGATGATTCATTTCACTTACGATTTATTCCTAATATTTATTATTGTGCACCTGTGTTACTTTCACCTGCCCCAGATTCAATAATTCTATTCTCAGCGTCAGTTTGTTCTTTGATGAAATCTCTGTGAATAACTTAATGTATCTACAGACCACACATGTCTCCACCTGTTCACCTACATTCTTCACTTCATCTGCAATGCATGGAATAAACAGGATCGAAAGCTTCTTCCAGCCAAACCTCACAATCATTGAAATTCCTTCACCTGGAATTATAAGTAAACCGTTAGAAGGTGTGATTGTTTATTTAATAAAACAGCAACATCAGTGCTGCAGCTGATAATCTACACGTAAATCGAAAGACTCTTGATTCCAACTGATAGAGTGTAAACCAATAAAACATCTCATCAATATTTTCTATTTTACAATGTAGTCCAGTGACAGTGAAGTCTTCACAGTGAAGCAGAAGAGATATGAAAGTGTCAGCAGCAAACTCAGTTCAGTAGCCAGACCTCTGAAGCAGCGACAGACACACACTTAATGAAATAATATTTGCTAACAGTGATAACCAATAAATACATTGAAATCCCAGTTAAACTGAGCCATGTTCTTGGGGAGGGAGGACATTGTACTGCCCCCTTGTACACTGAGAACTTGAGATGTCTCATTATCGACCATTGACCAAACGATCATAAATATATTCCAGGACCCATTAGATCCACTTAATGAACTGTAAACAGCTCCTGATGGTCTTGATCCTGATCGATACGCTTGATTTGAATGTAGTCAGTACGCAGAATAATTAGAATTAGAATTAGAACATTACAGCGCAGTACAGGCCCTTCGGCCCTCGATGTTGCGCCGACCTGTGAAACCATCTGACCTACACTATTCCATTTTCATCCATATGTCTATCCAATGACCACTTAAATGCCCTTAAAGTTGGAGAGTCTACTACTGTTGCTGGCAGGGCGTTCCACGCCCCTGCTACTCTCTGTGCTACAACAATTCCACGGTTAGTGAAACTAATATAATTAAAGACATAATACAACTCCTGCAAGACTGAAAGAGGAAACAATGACGAGATTCCATCAGTAAATTGCTGGAAAAAGAAGTGATGTGCAACATGCAGTGAGAAATAATACTGAGCACAGCAGCACAGTTAGCACCGATGTACACCATTGGCAGCTGAGATATTGGCTTACCAGGAACTCAAATTGCTGCTGCTACAGGATAGTAAATATCTTCTATCTGATACATTAATGGTTATCCCATTTCTGTGAGAAGCAGAGACTTCTGTTAGCCTAGAATCCACAGCTCCAGCAGGTACTCTGAGCTCATCCATTCAAATAGGTCCTGATTTATCCAGGGGAAAAGTCTCCACTGACATGGTTATACCCCTAATCATTGCTATTAGCTACACTCAACTGATCAAACACATTATACCAGCAGCTTTGACTCTGATGTTAGTAAAGTCGTGGAGAAAACAATCATTTCAATGTCAATGGCACTTTCATAGTAAGACCTGTCTCGGAAATAAACCTCAAATCTGTACTCATACTGGACGGATGCTTCAATTATGATTGGCGTCATTTACATTTTCCATATTGTTGTATTGGCTTTATTGACTCTTAGCGTTTCTATTGTAAATGTAACTGATCTGTCTGCAGTGGACACTGAATCCAGAGAGAAAAGCAATGCGGATTCACTCAGCTTCTGCCTTTTCCCAGTTATAATGTAAACTTTGAGACTCTGATTTGCGAACACATTCAGGGTTACAGCCCAGAAACTACTGTGAGTGATATTAGGCTGCAGACACTGTACACGTCCAGAGGGGAGGCAGTCGCATAGTAATACTATCACTGGTCATGTAATCTAGAGGCCGAACCTAATGGCTTAGGGACAGTGGTTCAAGTCCCACCATGACAGCTGCATAAAGTGGAGAGAGCTCGAAATCTGCATATCACATGGACGGAGCTCTCTCTCTATGTATAAAGTGGAGGCCCACCGTCGCTATGTCTAAAGTGGATAGAGCTCCCTCTCTATGTATACAATGGAGGGAGCTGAAGGGCAGAGGAGTGAGAGAAATTAAAACAAATAGAGAAATGGAGAGAGGGACGAAGTAAAAAAAAGACAGTGAGAGACAGAAGAGATAGCGAAATGAGACCTTGACAGAACAGCAGAAACAATGCCCATTGTCTGCCCATTTCTGTATTGGGGGCTTGGTGTATGTGTTTTCGGGGTGAGTGTTGGATCAGTGTTTGATATTTTCAAACTGCATTGGCATTATAAACAATGGAAAGGCATACAGGTTCAAAATTAACCATGAAATGAATCCAAACATTACTGAATATTTTTTCGGCCAGCACAGACATGACTGGCCAAGTGCCCTCTTTCTGTGCCTTAAGCTTGCTATGATTCTATGAAAGTGATGATTGCAAAATAAGAATAAACACACTCATATACTGTAAACCGAGAGACACCGAGTGAAATTGACCTTTAAAATTATTAAAGAGTGAAAGTAAAGATTAAAACCTCCAGCCACAGAAGGGAAACTGACAGCTACAGTGAAGAAAATAAAACCACTCACATGCAAGAGACTATCTGGTCAATAACACCAGAGTCACCTGACACAGACAGACAGTTACCACGCAAAACCCATGGACACATACCAGAGACTGAGAGATACAAAGCAATATCAATTCTCCAATAACAGAAATTGAAAGATAGGAACAACACACATACTCACGCAGTAAAAATAAAATAAAATATGCATACACGCACACTCCTATCAGTAACTGTAAGCTGCAGATTAAAACACACAGTTGCAGACCAGAAATCAAAAGATTCAGAGAAAAGGCTCACGTCACACACTGGAGTTTGAATGATGTAGAATAAACCGACACTATCATTTCTTAAATTTAGAGATAGAGCTTAAAAGTGACACTCACATACCAGAAACCAACTAGTGCAAAGTAAAATAAAAGCAAAATACTGCAGAGGCCGGAAATCTGAAAGAAAAACAAGAAATGCTGGAAATGCACAGCAGGTCCGGCAGCATCTGTGGAAAGAGAAGCAGAGTTAACGTTTTAGGTCAGTGACCCTTCTTCAGAGCAAGCAGATATTAAAAATGTGAAAGGGTTTAAGTAAGTAAAGCAGTGGTGGGGCAAAAGGAAACAAAGGAGAAGGTGTAGATAGGACAAGGTCACTGAGAATAACCGACCAGAAGGTCGTGGAGCAAAGGCAAACAATATGTTAATGGTGTCATGAAAGACAAAGCATGAGTACAGAAAGGGTGTTAACGGACTGAAAACTGAACGGCCACAAGAAGAAACGTTAAAAAACATTGGGTAGTAAAAACTGAACAAACTACATAAAATAAAAAATAAACTACATAAAACACACAAAAAAAATACAAAAAAATAAACAGCTAAAAGTAGAAGTATGATGGGTGGGGGACGGGGGCGTCATGCTCTGAAATTATTGAACTCAATGTTCAGTCCGGCAGGCTGCAGCGTGCCTAATCGCTAAATGAGATGCTGTTCCTCGAGCTTGCGTTGATGTTCACTGGAACACTGCAGCAATCCAAGGACAGAGATGTGAGCATGAGAGCAGGGGGGAGTGTTGAAATTGTAAACAACTAGAAGCTCGGCGTCACGCTTGCGGACTGAGCGGTGGTGTTCCTCAAAGCAGTCACCCAATCTCACATTGTGAGCAGCGAATACAGTATACTACATTGAAAGAAGTACAAGTAAATCTCTGCTTCACCTGAAAGGAGTGTTTGGGGCCTGGGATAGTGACGAGAAAGGAGGTAAATGAGCAGGTATTACACCTGCTGCGATAGCAGGGGAAGGTGCCATGGCAAGGAAATGTGGTGGAGGTAATGGAGGAGTGGACCAGGGTGTCACGGAGGCAATTATCCCTTCGGAATGCTGACAGGGGAAGGCAGGGGAATGTGCGTTTCGTAGTGGCATCATGCTGGAGGTGGTGGAAATGGTGGAGGATGATCCTTTGGATTTGGAGGCTGATGGGGTGGAAAGTGAGGACAAGGGGAATCGTGTCGCAGTTCTGGGAGTGAGGGGAAAGGGTGAGGGCAGAGGTGCAGGAAATGGGCCGGACACGGTTGAGGGCCCTATCAACCACAGTGGAGGGCGGAGGGTGGGGGGAATCCTCGGTGGAGGAAAAAGGAAGACATATCAGAAGCGCTGTCATGGAAGGTAACATCATCAGAGCAGATGCATCGGAGACGGAGAAACTGGGAGAATGGAATGGAGTCCTTACAGGAGGCAGGGTGTGAAGAAGTGTAGTCGAGGTAGCTGTGGGAGTCAGTGGGCTCATAATGGATATTGGGAGACAGCCTATCACCAGAGATGGAGATAGAGAAGTCGAGGAAGGGAAGGGTCGGAGTAAAGGTGAGAGAAGGGTAGAAATTATAAGCAAAGTTGATAAAGTTTTCCAGTTCAGGGCAGGAGCAGGAAATGGCACCGATCTCATCAATGTCGCAGAAAAAAATAATTGCGGGAGGGGGCCTGAGTAGGAATGGAACAAGGGATGTTCGACATATGCCACAAAAAGTCAGGACCCATGTGGATACCCATAGTAACACCTTTTACTTGAAGGAAGCGAGTGGAGTTGAAGGAGAAGTTGTTCACTGTGATAACAAGTTCAGCCAGCCGGAGGAGGATGGTGGTGGTTAGGGACTGGTTGGGCCTCTGTTCACAGAAGAAGCGGCGAACCCTCAAACCGTCTTGGTGGGAGATGGAGGTGTCGAGAGATTGGACGTCCATAGTGAAGGGGAGGCGGTTGGGGCCAGGAAACTGGAAATTGTCAAAATTACGTAGTGCATCAGAAGAGTCACGGATGTAGGTGGGAAGAGACTGGACCTGCGGAGAAAAGATAGAGTCAAGATAGGAAGAAATAAGTTCAGTGGGGCAGGAGCAGGCTGACATAATGGGTCTGCCGGGACAGTCCTGTTTGTGGATTTTGAGATTGAGCTGGAAGCGGGCTGTCCGGGGTTGTGGGACCTTGAGGTTGGAAGCTTCCTCTTTCTGGCTGGTAGTCTCTCCCCATTGCTATCCTTCCATCTCCCTGTTATTGTCTTTTCATCTCTAATCCTGTCGTTCTCTCTGTTACTCTTTCCATCTGGATGGAGGCGGAAAAGAGAGGCATATATAGAGGCAGCTTTACTTTGTATCGAACCCCACACTCTAGTAGATAGAGAGAAGCTCTTCTCACTGGTTGGTGGAGTCTCAGACGAGGGGCGCAGTCGAAAAATCGAACACGAGTCTTACAATCCTTTGAAGTGTAAAATTTATTAACACATCTGCACACTAAGGGTGTTGGAAGTTTGGAACTGTCTTCCACAAATGACCCCTCCTTACCTCTGCAATGTCTTCCAGCTCCACAATCCTCCAATATCTGCGATCCTCTAATTCTAGCCTCTTGGGCATCCCCAATTTGAATCGTTCCACCATTGGTGGCCGTGCCTTCAAGCTGCCAAGGTCTGAACTCTAGAATTCCTTTCCTAAACCTCATTGTCTGATCACCCCTCTTTCCTCTTTGAAGACGCTCTATAAATCCAACCTATTTGACCAGAACTTTGGTCGTCTCGTCTAATATCTGCTTAAGTGACACGGTGTCAAATTTTTATTTTCTTTTTCATTTGTTGCATCTGTGCGTTACTGGCCAGGCCAGCATTTATTGCCTATTCCTAATTGCCCTTGAGTAGGTGGTGGTGTGCCTCCTTCTTGAACCACTGCAGTTCCTCTGCGTTAGGTACACCCACAGTGCTGTGAGGAAGGGAGTTCCAGGATTTTGACCCAGTGAAAGTGAAGGAGCAGTGATCTCATTCCAAGTCAGGACGTTGTGTGACCCATCACTGATGATGGCAGGGCCGGTTGAGAAAGTGGTTACAAGGCATAAGGAGGCCTGAGCTTTATCAATGGAGACATTGGGTGGCACAGTGGCGCAGTGGTTAGCACCGCAATCTCACAGCTCCAGCGACCCGGGTTCAATTCTGGGTACTGCCTGTGTGGAGTTTGCAAGTTCTCCCTGTGTCTGCGTGGGTTTCCTCCGGGTGCTCCGGTTTCATCCCACAAGCCAAACGACTTTCAGGTTGGTAGGTAAATTGGCCATTATAAATTGCCCCTAGTATAGGTAGGTGGTAGGGAAATATAGGGACAGGTTGGGATGTGGTAGGAATATGGGATTAGTGTAGGATTAGTATAAAGGTGTGGTTGATGGTCGGCACAGACTCAGTGGGCCGAAGGGCCTTTTACAGTGCTGTCCCTCTAAACTAAACTAAAACTAAACATAGAATACGAAAGCATAGAGGTTATGGCCGACCTTTGTAAAACACTGGTTTGTCCTCAACTGGAGTATTGTGTCCAATTCTGGTCACCAAACATGAGGAACGATGTGGAGGCATCAGAGAGCACTAAAGATTCACGAGCCTGTTTTCCAGGAGGAAGGACTTCAGTTACGTGAATATATTTGGAAATTTGCGATTGTTCTCTGTGCCTCTCCCTCCTACTATCTCTGACTCCAGGAGGGAGAGAGAAGAAGAGAGTTTTAAATATGCAGGCACAGAGAGGGCTGCAGAGAAGGAAAAGGTTGGAGAGAGAGAGAGACGCTGGAGAAGATTTAAAGGGAGAATGTAAGATATATTAATTTGATGTAATCCTTCACGGCTGTGTGCACAAATTTATAAGAGATAAGTATTCAGAGAGAATCAGCCGGAGAGAGGAGAAATGTAGAGGCGATCTCATTGAAACATATACGATTCTGAAGGGGCTGGATAGAGTAGATGCTGAGAGATTATTTCTGCTGCTCGAGGAATCTAAAACACGAGGTCACAGTCTCAGGATAACGGGTCGATCATTTCGGACTGAGATGAAAAAAAATTACTTCAAAGAGTTGTGAATCTTTGCAATTCTCTGCTCCAGAGGGTCGTGGATTCTCCGTCGTTCAATACCTTTAAGGCTGGGATAGACAGATTTTGTTCACTCAGGAAATCAAGGTGGGGGAAAGTGCAGTTGAATCTTAATATCAGCCATGATGGTATTGAATGGCGGAGCAGGCTCGATGGGCCATATGGTCGACTCCTGCACCTATTTCTTGTGTTCCTGTTTTCTCCCTCCGTCTCCTTCTCTCTCTGTTTCTCTCTCACTCCCTCTTTGTCTTTCCCTCTGTCTGTCTATAGCTCTATCCCACCCTCTCTCTATTGATCTGTCTGTCTCTCCCTCTATCTGTCTATCACTCTCTCCCGCCATGTTAGCTATCAGATTTTGAGGATATTTTATGCCCACCTTCATACAATATAGACAGCAAAGTATGTTGGGATGCTGTAACCTTTGACTCTATTTTACTCAAATTCTTTGACTGATATTAATGAGTTGTTTCTTTCTGTATGACCTGCGATGCCCTCTCCAACGGCTGAGAAACCACCGATGAGAATATCAGGTGAAATCCTTCTTTTTCTGAAATCCGTGTTTCCTGTTTGTTTTTAGCTGTCTCGCAGCCAATTACATCTGAAGGGAGCAGAGTGAAAATGCTGAGGGAATTTGTGGGGTCTTTTTTGAAATAAAAAACTGTACCAGATCAAGTGTGTGTTGGTGTAAATAATAGTGAACGGAAGAAGAGCACAGAATCATAGAATAGGACAGCACAGTAGGAGGCTATTCGGCCCATCGACAATCTGCTGTCTCTTTTCTAGAACAATCCAGTTCGCCCCACTCTCCCCACTCCTTCTCCCAGCCCTACGATTTTTTCCCATTCAATTACTTATTCAATTCTTCATTTAGAAGCTACTATTAAATCTATATCCACCGTCCCATCAGGCAGTGCAGTACAAATGCTAAACACTCATTGCATTTGACAAAATCTTTGTCCTCAGGTCACCTCTCTTTCTTTCTCCAATCATATTAAATCTGTGCCCTCTGTGTATCGATCCTTCAGTCATGGGAAACTTTCCTTCCTTTTTACTCTATCTAAAGCGTTCATGATTTCAAACACTTCTATCAAATCTCCTTTTAAGCTTCTCTGCTCTAAGGAGAACAACCCCATCTTCTCCAATCTATCATCGTAACTGTAATAATCTCATCCCTGAACCGTTCTAGGAAATCTTTTCTGTACATTCACTTTGGATAAGTGATGGAACACAAACAGTCATGGTGAAGGGTTGTTTCAGAATGGAGGCAGGTATAGACTGATCGAGCAGACACTTTTGATGATCCTGAAGGAATACCCTCCATTGTAAACATCCAACAAGCTATAACACCCTCATGCCCACATGATAGTTTTTGCAGAAATCTTGAAAGCTATGTCCCTGGTTATTGATGTCTCTGCTAAGGGAAATAGGCCCTTCCCATCCATTCTATCCAGGTCGCTCATCATTTTCTACACCTCAGTTATATCTTCCCTCAACCACGTCTGTTCCAAAGAAAACAACCCCGGCTTGTCCAATCATTCCTCATTATAAAATGCTCCAGTCGCGTCATGGAGAGAGAGATAGGGAGCTACTCTTGCTGGGAATCTTTCTCCATCTTTGTCGCTCTCTTCCCCTCTCTTTTATTCTCTCAATTCCTATTTCTGTTCTCTGTTCATCTCTCCCCTTTTCTTTCTCCGTCTCTTCCTCGCACTGTATGCTCTCTATTCCAATCTCTCACTCTTGTGCTCCAGACAGGGGGAGGGGGAAAAGGAGACAGAGACACGGTGTTGTAGGCAGTGAGAGATGGAGAGACAGAAAGATTGAGGATGGACAGTGTACAGGAGCTTTACTCTGTATCCAGCACCACCCTATACCTGGCCTGTGAGTATTTAATGGGACAATGTAGATGGATCCTTACTCTAAATCTAGCATCGACCAAGAAACAGAAATCAGAGAATAGTTGTGAACATTTATTTCTCACACTGGGTGGAGACGGACAGCGGTCCATCCAATTGTGCACAGCAAGCTCCGACAAACAGCAATGTGATAATGAGCAGATATTGTTTTAGTTATTTTGGTTGTGTGAAAAGTATTGGCCAGGACACCTAGGAAAACTTCATCGAGCCCACATGGGCACGATGGATGACAGGCCTCTTTCTGTGCTGGAGCATTCTGTGATTCGGTGAGATCACTGCAGACTGTCCTAGATTTCACTTAAAAACTGTTTCCTCTGGTTTGTGATTGTCCCTCTTTGCTTAACCCTTGGAGTCCAGTTATCATTCTACTCTGTTTATACATTCCAATATCCCACACTCCTCTTTAACCATAATGTCTGCATCATCCCCCTCTTTTACCACTATTTAGCAGGATTGTTGATCCTGTGATTGAAGGGGCAATGGCAAAAGGGTTACGACATTGGGTAAGGGAAAGATCACAGAGACTAGAGTTTGTTTCAGACTGGAGGGAGGTATAGAGTTGTGTCCCCCAGAGGTTCGTATATTGCCTTTCTCTATCCCTTCGACCACAATGTATTAACTCATGATTCTCTGAATTACATTCGATCTTCCACTTGTCAGTCTGCCCATTCTGCTCGCTATCCCATGTCCTCACACAAAACTCCAAACATAGGAGTGGACAGATAGCAAGGATTGGGCGACACAGTGGTGCTGTGGTTAGCACTGCAGCCTCACAGCTCCAGTGACCCGCGTTTGCTACTGGGTTACCGCCTGTGCGAAGCTTGCAAGTTCTTCCTGTGACCGCGTGCTTTTCTACTGGGTACTCCAGTTTCCTCCCACAGCCAAAAACTTGCAGGTTGATAGGTAAATTGGCCATTGCAAATTGCCCCTAGTGTAGGTAGGTGGTAGGAGAATGGTGGGGATGTGGTAGGGAATATGGGATTACTGTAGGGTTAGTATAAATGGGTGGTTGTTGGTCGGCACAGACTCGGTGGGCCCAAGGGCCTGTTTCAGTGCTGTATCTCTTTGACTCGATGAAATAACAATGGTTTGTACAACTTATGTCATCTTATCTCTTTCTGCGCCTCTGTCTGTGTCGTTCTCACACCTTCTCTCTCTCCTTGGACAGAAATGTTTTGATGCATTTCTTGCTTAATTTTGAACCTGTAATTCTCCCCTTTCTGGGAACGTCACTGCAGTTTGAAAATATCAAACACTGATCAACCCTCGCCCCCTGAACACTCACACTAAGCCCCTACCCCACATGTTTCCTTTCAAATGTAGTTCTTGCGCACAGCCAGTTTTAATTTTTAATTTGATCTTTTGGAACATTATTAGATGTAAAGTTTCTCCTATAATCTCACTTTCGCTCTCTCTCTCTCTCTGTCTCTCCCCCACTCTCCTTCTGTCCCTTTCTCCCTCTGTGTCTGTCTCCCTCTCCCTCTGTATCTGTCTTTCCCACTTTCTCTCTGTCTCTCTCTCCCTCTGCCAGTCTCCCTCTCTTTCTATCTCTCTCCCTTTGTCTCTGTCCCACTCAGTCTTTGTCTCTCTCCTTCCATCTGTCCCTGGACAGCAATGGTTTGAGCCATTTCTTTGAAACTGTAAATCTTGACCTTGTTTGGAATGTCACTGCAGTTTGAAAATATCAAACTGATCCAACACATACCCCTAAAATACTCTCATTAAAGCCGCAATACCGAACAGGGCAGACAATAAGATCGTTACTGGGGTTCTGTCAAGGTCTCATTTCACTATCTCTTCTGTTTCTCACTGTATTTCACTGCATTTCTCCAGTTATTTTCATTTCCCCGGCTCCTCTGTCCTTCAGCCCCCTCCACTTTAGACATAGAGAGGGAGCTCCTTCCAGTTAACACATAGAGAGGGAACTCCCTCCACTTTATGCATAGTGAGGGTGTTCCCTCCACGTTCTCATAGAGAGGGTGCTCCCTCCACATTATACATAGAGAGGGAGCTCCCTCCACGTTATACGGAGAGGGGGAACTTCCTCTATTTTATAGAGCTATCATGGTGGGATTTGAACCCCAATCCCAAGTCTTAGGTTGGGCTCCTGGATTACTTGGCCAGTGATATTATCACTATGTGACTGCCTCCCCCATGGACGTGGACAGTATTTGTTCCCTAATACCACCCACAGTGGTTTCTGGGCTGTAGCTCTGAACATGGTGCCGAATCAGAGACCGAATGCTCATATTTTAAATGGGAACAGGCAGAAACAGAGTGAAAAGGGATTGCTTTTGTCCCTGGATTCAGTGTGCACTGCTGAGTTCAGTTACGTTTCCAACAGAAACGCCAGGAGTGAACAAAGTCAATACAATAACATGGAAAATGTAAATGATACCACTCTTAATCGCAGTATCGGCCTCTTTATGAGTACAGATTTCAGGTTTATTCCCGAGAGAGGTCTTACTAAGAAAATTTCATTAGCATTGAAATGATTGTGTTTTATCCACCATATTAGAACAAAGAACAAAGAACAAAGATAATTACAGCACAGGAACAGGCCCTTCGGCCCTCCAAGCCTGCGCCGATCCAGATCCTCTCTCTAAACATGTCGCCAATTTTCTAAGGTTCTGTATCTCTTTTCTTCCTGCCCATTCATGTATCTGTCCAGATACATCTTAAAAGACGCCATCGTGCCCGCATCTACCACCTCCGCTGGCAACGCATTCCAGGCACCCACCACCCTCTGCGTAAAGAAATTTCCATGCATATCCCCCCTAAACTTTTCCCCTTTCACTTTGAACTCGTGTCCTCTAGTAATTGAATCCCCCACTCTGGGAAAAAGCCTCTTGCTATCCACTCTGTCTATACCTCTCATGATTTTGTACACCTCAATCAGGTCCCCCCTCAACCTCCGTCTTTCTAATGAAAATAATCCTAATCTGCTCAACCTCTCTTCATAGCTAGCGCCCTCCATACCAGGCAACATCCTGGTGAACCTCCTCTGCACCCTCTCCAAAGCATCCACATCCTTTTGGTAATGTGGCGACCAGAACTGTACGCAGTATTCCAAATGTGGCCGAACCAAAGTCTTATACAACTGTAACATGACCTGCCAACACTTGTACTCAATACCCCGTCCGATTAAGGAAAGCATGCCGTATGCCTTCTTGACCACTCTATTTACCTGCATTGCCACCTTCAGGGAACAGTGGACCTGAACACCCAAATCTCTTTGGACATCAATTTTCCCCAGGACTTTTCCATTTACTGTATAGTTCACTCTTGGATTGGATCTTCCAAAATGCATCACCTCGCATTTGCCCTGATTGAACTCCATCTGCCATTTCTCTGCCCAACTCTCCAATCTATCTATATTCTGCTGTATTCTCTGACAGTCCCCTTCACTATCTGCTACTCCACCAATCTTAGTGTCGTCTGCAAACTTGCTAATCAGTCCACCTATACTTTCCTCCAAATCATTAATGTATATCACAAACAACAGTGGTCCCAGCTCGGATCCCTGTGGAACACCACTGGTCACACGTTTCCATTTTGAGAAACTCCCTTCTACTGCTACTCTCTGTCTTCTGTTGCCCAGCCAGTTCTTTATCCATCTAGCTGGTACACCTTGGACCCCATGCGCCTTCACTTTCTCCATCAGCCTGCCACGGGGAACCTTATCAAACGCCTTACTGAAGTCCATGTATATGACATCGACAGCCCTTCCCTCATCAATCAACTTTGTCACTTCCTCAAAGAATTCTATTAAGATGGTAAGACATGACCTTCCCTGTACAAAACCATGTTGTCTATCACTGATAGGCCCATTTTCTTCCAAATGGGAATAGATCCTATCCCTCAGTATCTTCTCCAGCAGCTTCCCTACCACTGACGTCAGGCTCACCGGTCTATAATTACCTGGATTATCCCTGCTACCCTTCTTAAACAAGGGGACAACATTAGCAATTCTCCAGTCCTCCGGGACCTCACCCGTGTTTAAGGATGCTGCAAAGATATCTGTTAAGGCCCCAGCTAATGCCTCTCTCGCTTCCCTCAGTAACCTGGGATAGATCCCATCCGGACCTGGGGACTTGTCCACCTTAATGCCCTTTAGAATACCCAACACTTCCTCCCTCCTTATGCCGACTTGACCTAGTGTAATCAAACATCTGTTCCTAACCTCAACATCCGTCATGTCCCTCTCCTCGGTGAATACCGATGCAAAGTACTCGTTTAGAATCTCACCCATTTTCTCTGAGTCCAAGCATAACATTCCTCCTTTGTCCTTTAGTGGGCCAATCCTTTCTCTAGTTACCCTCTTTCTCCTGATATATGAATAAAAGGCTTTGGGATTTTCTTTAACCATGTTTGCTAAAGATATTTCATGTCACCTTTTAGCCCTCTTAATTCCTCGTTTCAGATTGGTCCTACATTCCCGATATTCTTTCAAAGCTTCGTCTTTCATCAGCCGCCTAGACCCTATGTATGCTTCCTTTTTCCTCTTAGCTAGTCTCACAATTTCACCTGTCATCCATGGTTCCCTAATCTTGCCATTTCTATCCCTCATTTTCACAGGAACATGTCTCTCCTGCACGCAAATCAACCTCTCTTTAAAAGCCTCCCACATATCACATGTGGATTTATCTTCAAACAGCTTCTCCCAATCTACATTCCCCAGCTCCTGACGAATTTTGGTATAGTTGGCCTTCCCCCAATTTAGCACTCTTCCTTTCGGACAACTCTCGTCTTTGTCCATGAGTATTTTAAAGCTTACGGAATTGTGATCACTATTCCCAAAGTAGTCCCCTACTGAAACTTCAACCACCTGGCCGGGCTCATTCCCCAACACCAGGTCCAGTATGGCCCCTTCCCGAGTTGGACTATTTACATACTGCTCTAGAAAACCCTCCTGGATGCTCCTTACAAATTCTGCTCCATCTAGACCTCTAACACTAAGTGATTCCCAGTCAATGTTGGGAAAATTAAAATCTCCCCACACCACCACCCTGTTGCTCCTACATCTTTCCATAATCTGTTTACATATTTGTACCTCTATCTCACGCTCGCTGTTGGGAGGCCTGTAATACAGCCCCAACATTGTTACCGCACCCTTCCTATTTCTGAGTTCTGTCCATATTGCCTCACTGCTCGAGTCCTCCATAGTGCCCTCCTTCAGCACAGCTGTGATATCCTCTATGACCTGTAATGCAACTCCTCCACCCCTTTTACCTCCCTCTCCATCCCGCCTGAAGCATCGATATCCTGGGATATTTAGTTGCCAATCATGCCCTTCCCTCAACCAAGTCTCAGTAATAGCAATAACATCATACTCCCAGGTACTAATCCAAGCCCTAAGTTCATCTGCCTTACCTACTACCCTTCTTGCATTAAAACAAATGCACCTCAGACCACCAGTCCCTTTATATTCATCATCTGCTCCCTGCCTGCTCTTCCCCTTATCACACTGACTTCATTATCTAGTTCCTTACAGGCTTTAGTTACTACCTCCTTACTGTCAACTGACCTCCTCAATTGGTTCACCATCCCCCTGCCACATTAGTTTAAACCCTCCCCAACAGCGTTAGCAAAAGCACCCCCAAGGACATTGGTTCCAGTCCGGCCCAGCTGTAGACCGTCCAATTTGTAATAGTCCCACCTCCCCCAGAACCGGTCCCAATGTCCCAAAAATCTGAACCCCTCCTTCCTGCACCATCTCTTAAGCCACGCATTCATTCTGACTATTCTTTCATTTTTACTCTGACTATCACGTGGCACTGGTAGCAATCCTGAGATTACTCCCTCTGAGGTCCTACTTTTTAACTTGGCTCCTAACTCCCTAAACTCTGCTTGTAGGACCTCATCCCGTTTTTTACCTATATCATTGGTGCCTATGTGCACAATGACAACTGGCTGTTCACCCTCCCCCTTTAGAATGTTCTGCAGCCGATCTGAGACATCCCTGACCCGTGCACCTGGGAGGCAACATACCATTCGGGAGCCTCGTTTTCGACCACAGAACCGCCTATCTACTCCCCTTACAATCGAATCCCCTACGACTATTGCCCTTCCACTCTTTTTCCCGCCCTTCTGAACAGCAGAGCCAGCCACGGTGCCATGGACCTGGCTACTGCTGCCTTCCCCTGGTGAGCCATCTCCCTCAACATTATCCAAAACGGTATACTTGTTTTGGAGGGAGATGACCGCAGGGGACTCCTGCGCTGCCTTCCTGCTCTTTCTCTGCCTTTTGGTCACCCATTCCCTTTCTCCCTCAGCAATCCTAATCTGCGGTGTGACCAATTCACTAAACGTGCTATCCACGACCTCCTCAGCATCGCGCATGCTCCAAAGTGAGTCCATCCGCAGCTCGAGAGCCGTCATGTGGTCTAACAAGAGCTGCAGTTGGACACACTTCCTGCACGTGAAGGAGTCAGGGACATCAGCCATGTTTACATCAGAGTCAAAGCTGCTGAGGTAATGTGTTTGTTCATGTGAGTGTAACAATTAACAATAATCAGGGCTATAACCTTGTCAGTGGAGACTTGTCCCTATATAAATCAGGACCCATTGGAATGAAACAGCTCATAATGCCTGTTGGGACTGTGGGTTGCAGGCTAACAGAAGTCTCTGATTCTCACAGAAATGGGATATTCAGTAACATATCAGATAGAACACATTTACTATCCTGCACTTGCAGCAATTGGGGTTCCAGATAAGCCAGTATCTCAGGTGTTCATTATGTAAATCTTTCTTAACTGTGGTGCTGTACTCGGAATTATTTCTCACTGTGTGTGATACACAGCCACCTTTACTTTTTCAGTAATTTACTGATGGAATTTCCTCATTGTCTACTCTTACAGCCTTGTCGAAGCTTTATTATGAAATTAATGGCATTGTTTTAAGTAACCGTGGCACTGTTAATGGATTATTATCTGGATTGAATGTATTTGAATTAGGTGTCTCAGTTAGCATCAAGTGTCAGACCGTCAGGAACTTTTAATGATTTGGATCGATCTGGTCCTGGGATATTTTTATGATTTTTTTTCTGATGTTGGTGTTTTATTAATTAAACAATCCTACATTCTAATGGATTACTTTATAATTCCAGGAGAAGGAAGTTCAATCATTGTGAGGCTTGTCTGGAAGAAGCTTTTGATCCTGTTTATTCCATGCACTGTCGATGAACGGAAGAGTGTAGGTGAACAGGTGGAGACTTGGGTGTTCTGTAGATACATGAAATTATTCACAGAGATTTCATCATTGAACAAACTGACTCTGAGAACAGAATCATTGAACCTGGGGTAGGTAAAAAGAACACTGCCACAGAATGTTAGGAATAAATCCTATGCAAAAAGTAGCATTAACTCACAGTTTGCAGGGTGTGAGGACTCCAGAGAGATAGGAAAGGAGAAAAGGAGCAGGGAGAACGAAACGGAGGGAAGGAGATAAGCAGAAGGAAAGAGAAAGAAGCAGCAGTGTAAATAATGTACGATCATAAAGTGCAGGAATATCCAGAAGAGTTAGTGAGAGAAACTGAGTTGAAGTTGCCTGTTGTGTGATGGCGTTCGTTCTACTGCTGGTCTTGATCCTCTGTATTGATTTCTGTCAGGCCCTCATTTTGTTTTGCAGAAAGTTCCTATTCCTTGCTTAGTCGGCACAGACACGAAGGACCGAAGGGCCAGTTTCTTGCTGTATAACTCTACGACTTACTGACTGAATAAACACAATAGAATCAGTTCTTCACTCATGGTAATACGTTATTTAAATACCACACTTTAAAATTTATGTGAATGCTGAATTCGATAAAGAGTGAGGCTGATATCAGAAATATCTTTAAATTTATGTTTAATTGCCTGTACAAACTAAATATATTGGCAATATTGTCTAAACAATGAACTGTTCTCCAACACCAATAGACACAGGGATTATTGGTTGAATGTGGTAATTGAGTTGTGTTACTGGGATCTGTAGATTAGATTTCCTCTAACACTCTGCTGCAGTCTCTCCCTGTGAATCTCAGCCTCTCTGGTCACTGTATTGAATCTTCAGTCTCCTCATCCATTGCTTCAGTTTATCCACTTTCCCAAACCATCTGCTCCTGTCTCCCCTCCAGCTCTAACATGTCCTTTTCCTTCTCTCCCTCCCAATCTCACTCACTGGCTCCACGTCCAGCTGCCTGGTTCAACCTGATAGGAATACAGGAAAATAGGATCAGGATGAGGCCATTCTGCCCTTCGTGCCTGCTTCGCCATTCTAGATCATGTCTGATACTCAAACTCAGCGCTCCAGTTTTCTTTCTGTCTTTTCCAATTGGTACCCGTCCCTGTCGGTTCTCTGAGCAACAAACCAGCTGCACATCCCGCTCTCCCCAAACCTTCCCAACCAACAGTCTGGAGACAAATTCCCAATTAACCCATTGGATTCCATCTCTGTAAAACCCCTTCTCATTTCCCCTCTGGCACTGCATCCACACTCAGTACTTCCAGTAGATACAGTGCTGACTTTATTCATTTTCTTTATCAATTTCCCAACTCATTATTAATAATTGTGTTTTCAAGCATTTCACTGTGGCAATGCACTGTACAGGTCAATGAATCTGTTTTCACTGCTCGATGCAACAACAAAGCTGGAAATTTCAGCCAAGATCCTCTCAAACTGCTGTTTTGTGTCCAGGTCTGATTAGTAATTTTACTGCTTCCTTTTCTCTACCTTCCAGTTAACTTGGTGGCGATTGTGATCCTTTGCCGAGGAAAGTGCGGCCTCTCCAAATGTATCACTGTCTACCTCGTGCGAATAGCAGTGGTTGATCTGCTGGTCGTTATCACTGATCCCATACTCGGCTGGATTGTTTCTAATTATTTCCCAGATTCATTCCTGAGAATTATTCCTGTGTGTTCACTCATTGCCGTTCTGCTGAATGCAGCAACAGTTGTTTCTGTCTGGCTCACAGTCACTTTCACCTTTGATCGCTTTGTGGCCATTTGTTGTGAGAAGCTGAAAATAAAATATTGCAGCGAGAAAATTGCGTTTGGTGTTGTCGGAACAGTGAGTGTGCTGGACTGTTTAGAGACTGTTCCCTGGTACTTTACACTGGAACAAGATTACATTATTGGTAATGATCCCATGGGTTGTGCTTATAAACTGAGCTTCATGACTTCCCCCATATGGGGGGCATTTGAATTGTTTGATCCCATTTTAACCCCTTGTGTCCCGGTCTTTCTGATTTTGCTGCTCAATGTTCTGACTGTCAGACGGATTTTATTCTCCAGTAACGTCCGCAGAGGATTGCGGGGTCACAGCAATGCAGAGAATCATAAGGACTCGGAGATGGAGAATCGCAGAAAATCAAATATTTTACTCTTCAGTATCTCCGGCAGTTTCATACTGTTACGGATGACACTGGTTGCGTTTATCATTTATTGGCGAATTGCAGATATTCATTCGTTTCCCTCCTACTTTGACTCTCTCTATATCACAAATCAAACATAAAAGATGCTGCAGCTGCTTAGTTCGTGCACCAACACATGTAATTACGCTGTGACCCAGACGAAATTCAGATAGGATCTGAAGGACGCGATGAAATACCCTCTCAATCTCATTGTTAAATTTGTGAAATCATAGAAAGAGCTGAAGGATTTCAAGCACAGGAACCAAACCCCATTTCATATTCCATTCCCTACGCTCCCCACAGGACAAAGAACGAAGAACAAAGAACAAAAAACAGTACAGCACAGGAACAGGCCATTCGGCCCTCCAAGCCTGCGCCGATCTTGATGTCTGCCTAAACTAAACCCTTCAGCACTTCCGGGGTCCATATCCCTCTATTGCCATCCTATTCATGTATTTGTCAAGATTCCTCTTAAACGTCTCTATGGCACCTGCTTCCACCACCTCCCCCGGCAAGAAGTTCCAGGTACTCACCACCCTCTGTGTAAAAAACATGCCTCGCACATCCCCTCTAAACTTTGCCCCTCTCGCCTTAAACTTATGTCCCCTAGTAAATGACTCTTCCACCCTGGGAAAGAGCTTCTGACTATCCACTCTGTCCATGCCACTTATAACTTTGTAAACTTCTATCATGTCGCCCCTCTACCTCCGTCGTTCCAGTGAAAACAATCCGAGTCTATCCAACCTCTCCTCATAGCTAATGCCCTCCAGACCAGGCAACATCCTGGTAAACCGCTTCTGTACCCTCTCCAAAGCTTCCGCGTCCTTCTGGTAGTGTGGCGATCAGAATTGCACACAATATTCTAAGTGTGGCCTCAGTAAAGTTCTGTACATGTGCAGCAAGACTTGCCAATTTTTATACTCATTGGCCCGCCCGATGAAAGCAAGTATGCCTTATGCCTTCTTGACCACCTTATCCACCTGCGTTGCCACTTTCAGTGACCTGTGGACCTGTACGCCCAGATCTCTCTGCCTGTCAATACTCCTAAGGGTTCTGCCATTTACTGCATACTTACCACCTGCATTAGACCTTCAAAAATGCATTACCTCACATTTGTCCGGATGAAACTCCATTTGTCATTTCTCCGCCCAAGTCTCCCACCGATCTATATCCTGCTGTATCCTATGACAATCCTCATCACTGTCCGCAACTCCACCAATCTTTGTGTCATCCGCAAATTTACTAATCAGACCAGCTACATTTTACTCCAAATCATTTATATATACTACAAACAGCAAAGATCCCAGCACGGATTCCTGTGGAACACCACTAGTCACATCCCTCCATTCACAAAAGCACCCTTCCAATGCTGCCCTCTGTCTTCTATGACCGTGCCAGTTCTGAATCCATCTTGTCAGCTCACCGGTGATACCGTGTGGCTTCACCTTTTGTACCAGTCTGCTATGAGGGACCTTGTCAAAGGCTTTACTGAAGTCCATATAGATAACGTCCACTGCCCTTCCTTCATCAAACATCATCGTCACCTCCTCAAAAAACTCAATCAAATTAGTGAGACACAACCACCCCTTCACAAAACCATGCTGCCTCTTGCTAATAAGTCCATTTGTTTCCATATGGGAGTAAATCCTGTCCCGAAGAATCCTCTCTAATAATTTCCCTACCACTGACGTAAGGCTCACCGGTCTATAATCTCCTGGATTATCCTTGCTACACTTCTTAAACAAAGGAACAACATTGGCTATTCTCCAGTCCTCTGGGACCTCACCTGTAGCCATTGAGGATACAAAGATTTCTGTCAAGGCCCCAGCAATTTCTTCCCTTGCCTCCCTCAGTATTCTGGGGTAGATCTCATCTAGCACTGGGGACTAATCTACCTTAATGCTTTGCAAGACACCCCACACCTCCTTCTTTTTGATAATGAGATGACCGATACTATCTACACTCCCTTCCCTAGGCTCATCATCCACCAAGTCCTTCTGCTTGGTGAATACTGATGCAAAGTACTCATTTAGTACCTCGCTCATTTCCTCTGGCTCCACACACAGATTCCCTTCTCTGTCCTTGAGTGGGCCAACCCTTTCCCTCGTTACCTTCTTGCTCTTTATATACATATAAAAAGCCTTGGGATTTTCCTTTTTTTCTGTTTGCCAATGACTTCTCATGACCCCTTTTAGCCTTCCTGACCCCTTGCTTAATTTCCTTCCTACTGTATTTATATTCCTCAAGGGATTCCTCTGTTCCTAGCCTTCCAGCCCTTACGAATGCTTCCTTTTTCTTTTTGACAAGGCTCACAATATCCCGCGTTATCTAAGGTTCATGAAACTTGCGAAACATATCCTTCTTCCTCACAGGAATATGCTGGTCCTGGATTCTAATCAATTGACATTTGAAAGACTCCCACATGTCAGATGTTGATTTACCCTGAAATAGCCGCTCTCAATCTAAATTATTCAGTTCCTGCCTAATATTTTTACAATTCGCCTTCCCCCAATTTAGCACCTTCACCCGAGGACTACTCTTATCCTTATCTACAAGTACCTTAAAACGTATTTAATTATGGTCACTGTTTCCGAAATGTTCTCCTACTGAAACTTCGACCACCTGGCCCGGCTCATTCCCCAGTAGCAGGTACAGTACGCCCCCATCCCTGGTTGGACTATCTGCGTATTGTTTCAAGAAGCCCTTCTGGATGCTCCTTACAAATTCTGCTCCATCGAAGGACAGAAAGTACATTTCATATTCGCAGCACTGAGCACTGAAATGATTTTAAATTTGATTCATAAATTATATTTTGTAGATAATCTGAGCTATTGAGGCAGAACTTGCTCTGCAGAATATTCATGAACTGTTCCTCAAAAAAGGCATCGTTGCAAACTTTAGCTGGATTCAACTAAACACACCCTGGGCCCAGAGGAAAATGGACAAAGCTTAAAATCACAATGATTGTGAGATGTTGAAAAGGGCAGAAACTGCAGTGAGAAAGGGCCACCAGCAGATGTAGATGGTGAGAGGGGGCAATAGCTGCAGTGAAACAGGGCCACCAGTAGATGGAGATAGTGTGAAGAGGAAAGTAACTGCAGTGAGACAGGGACACCAGCAGTTGGAGACGATGAGAGGGGCAGTCACTTCAGTGAGACAGGGTTAACAGCAAATGGAGATGGTGAGGGGGAAAGAAACTGCAGTGAGTCAGGAACACCAGCAGATGGAGATGCTGAACGTGACAGAGACTGCAGTGAAGCAGGGAGGCCAGAAAATAGAGATAGTGAGGATGGCAATAACTGCAGTGAGACAGGTGCACCAGTAGGTGGAGATGTTGAGTGGGGAACAGCAGGTGCAGTGAGACAGGGAAACCAGAAGATGGGGATGGTGAGAGGGGGACAGTACTTGCAGTGAGACAGGGACACCAGCATATGGAGATGGTGAGAGGGGGCAGTAACTGCAGTGAGACAGAGACAGCAGCAGATAGAGATGGTGAGTGGGGGACAGTAACTGCAGTGAGACACACGGACATGTCCGCAACAGAATGCTGAAAAGCGAGTGAAGGTGGAAGGTGAGGGCAAGGGAGGCCTTTTGCGGTTCTGGCAGTGAGGGGAAGCGGTGAGGTCAGAAGTGTGTGAAATAGATCAGACACGGTGGAAGGCCCTGTCAAACAGAGTGTGTGGGAATCCTTGGCTGAAGAGAAAGGAGGACCAAAGACAAGTGCAAGTATGGAAGGCTGTATCATCAGAACAGATCCGACAGAGACAATGAAATTGGGAGAATGGAATGTTCGTCTTTGCATGACGTGGGGGTCTGAGGAAGTGTAGTCCCAGTAGCTATGAGGTTTCCTGGGCTTATCATGAGCACTGGTTGTTAGGATTTCTCCAGAAACGGAGTGAGAGAGAATTCGAGGACGGGAAGCCTCTGGGATGGTCCATGTGAGTGTGATAGAAGGGTGGAAATTGGACACAAATTGACTGAAATTTTTAAGCTCAGGACCAGAGCAGGAAGTGGCACCAAGACCGTCACCAATCTTCTGGATGGACATGTGATGGAGGGGGACTGAGACGGAGTCAACAAGGAATGTTCCACACCACCCATAAAAAGGCAGGCATTGCTCAGTACCATCTGAGTATCGATAGTAAAACCTATAACTGGGAGCTCACAGAAAATGCTGGGGAAGAGCCCTGGGCCTGATCTGGTCACTATATTTCTCTCTCTTTGCAGATGCTGCCAGAGTTGATGAGAAATTCCCACCAATTCATTTGATTGGATAATTGGGAATTGATGTGGCCGTGTCTTGCCTTTAATTACCCAATCAGATTAAACTCTTGCCTCCATTCACAAATATCCGATGTGTAATCAGATAGTCCATTTTCCAAAGACTCACTGCAGCCACGATATCCACTGAAATGGTCACTCAATATTTGAAGATACATGGGGAAAATTCAATTGTCTGTAGGGTTAACTGTGCCCTTCTTCCCAGAGCATTCCCTCACACAGTGATTACCCTGATATGTGTTTTCTGTCCCTTCCTGTTGATTATTATTATTATTACTTACCGCCATCAGATTTGATAAGAGACTGAATTAAACAGATACAGTGAAACTCATTAATTTTCTGAAATCATTTTTCGCTCTGTTGAATCATGTTCCTGATTTAAATGTCAATTTCCCTGGAAGACTTGCTGGATGTATTCCCTTCCTATTCAGCTCCTCTGAAACTTCCTTCCAAGCCCTATAAAATACTGCACAAATCCCCCTGGCCAGTGCTGTGAAATAGCTCCTGGCGTGAAATAAGGTGCCAAAGCAGCAGTCTGTTGAGCGGCTGGTATTTTAGGACATTCTCCATTGAGTAGGAGAAATTGAAAGGCAGAGATTCATTCCCGAACTGTACAGAGGAACTCCATGGGCTCGCCATGAACAGTCAGATGCTCAATACATGCGACGAGTCAGTCAATGAGAGAGTAGAATGTTCTCTCCACTTATGTGTAGTTTTGATCCAGTACTCATTGCCACCAGCTGCAATTAATGAAACATTTTTATTAGTCCCACGTACAAAGTCAATATCCAATGAAACAATTGATGAATGATAGAAGCAATTTGGAATTTACGCTGAACATGTATAAAAAACTGGCTCCGCCCAATTCTGGACACCACACTTTAGGAAGGATGTGAAGTCTTTACAGAGGATTCAGATACATAGAGAAGCTATTATTGTTCTCCTTATAGAAGAGAAGGTTAGGTGTTGATTTGATAGAGGTGTTCAAAACCATGAGGGTTCTGGAGAGAGGAGATGGAGAGAAACTGTTCCCATTTCCCCTCCCCTCCCTCATCTTTTCAGCTTAACCTTTTGAAACTTCCTATGGAATGTGATTACACCACCCTTTCAGTTCCAGATCTTAACATCCTTCTGAGTCAAACTATTCTCCACATTTCGCTTCTACATCTTTTGCCAATGAGTTGTGGTTATGAAATGTGGTTAAAACGGACTTGTCATTGGAAACAGCTTTCCATTTCTTTGTTTGTGGAACACACAACCACAGGAAGTTGTTGAAGGAATTTGCTTAGCTGCGTTCCAATGGATCTTGGAGGATTGCCTGGGAGACAATGGAATAGAAGGATTTGGTGTAAAGCTGATATGAGGTGTAAGGTGTGAAAAGAAAATGGTGTGGAGTGTGAGCAATGGGATTGAATAGCTGGACGGAATGTTCTATTTTTTATTATATTTTATTTTTCATGGGATGTGGGCGTCACTGGCTAGGCCATCCCTAATTGCCCTTGATAAGGTGGTGGTTAGCTGCCTTCTTGAACCGCTGCAGTCCGTGTAGGGTAGGTACACCCACTGTGCTGTTTAGAAAGGAGTTCCAGGATTTTGACCAAGTGATCGTGAATGAATGGCCGACATAGTTCCAAGCATCCGACTTGGAGGGGAACTTGTAGGTGGTGGTGTTCCCATGAAGCATAACCTCCACTCCATTGCATTTTAATTCTCTAGAAATCAAGGTCTTTGGTCACTGTCCTGCATCTCGTCATAGGAACCTAGGAATCGGAAGAAGCCATTTAACACCTCGAGCTTGTTTTGTCACTGAATGAGATCATATCCGATTTCAGCCCGAACATCACACGTCTGCTTTTACCTGAGATACCTCAAAATATTTGGTTCACAAAAATCTATCAATCTCAGATTTAAAATTTACAATTGACCTTGCATCAATTTCTGTTTGCAGAAAAGAGTTCTAAAATTCTAACACCCCGAACATGTAAAAGTGTTTCTCCACTTGATTCTTGAAAGAACTGGTTCCAAATGCTAATTGTATCCCGGAGTCCTTACCATCAATTATGAAGAGCGACTGGAGAAGCTGCGGTTGATCTCCTTAGGACACAGAAAACTAAAGTTGAGATTTGATAGAGGTGTTCAAAATTCTTGAAGTTGTTGCTGGAATGGATAACGAAAACAGTTCTCAGTGGCAGAAGAGTCCATAACCAAAGGATACAGAATTGACTTGGCTGGCAAAAGAACCATAGACGACATGACGACATATTGTTGTGATCTGGATCGTACTTCCTAAATTAAAGGTGGAAGCAGTCAGTTCACACACTGTGATCGGATGAAAGATGTTTCCGTTCAATATAAAATAAAAGGGTGACTTTTATTTCACAAATCCAGTGATCTGCATCTTGGAATTCTCAGCCTTGTGTGAAAATCCTCACATGGCCTCGCCTATCCCTATATGGAGAACTTCCTTCAGCCCCTACATCCCTCCGAGATCTCTGTGCTTCTGGAATTCTGCCATCTTCCATATCACCAATTTTAATCATTTCACAATTGGTGGCCATGCCTTCAGCTGCCTGGGACTCTAAGCACTGGAATTACCTCCTTGAACCCCTTTCAGCCTCTCTACGATACTCTCTTCCTTCAAGAATCTCCTTATTGTCTAACCATTTGACAATAATGTATTCACCTATTCTAATATACCTTTACATGTCTCGGTGTTAAATTATGTGTGATAATCGACCCTGTAAACCGCTTTAGGACAATTTATTGCCTTAATGATGATTTGTAATCACAACTTGTTGCTGTTGGACAGATATTAGGTATTTACTAGTTCAGTTAATGGGTACAGTTCATTTTGCCCTCCAGTCAATGACAAATCCTCTACTGAAAATAAAGTGGATTAAGTGTCAAACTCAGCTATTTTTGCACAACGTTCCTGTGTTTTGTGATTATTACTGACGTTTCACACTCGGTGAAATTCCTGATCTAACCGGTGCCATGTTGGTTCTTGAATAAATTGCTCCTGACTTTGAGTGAAGTTTATAACTGAATTTCTTGAATTCCACAATCATCCCCAATCCCCTTCTCCTCGGAGAATGTGAGCTCCCGGTAAATTGCTGACAGTTATACACATGACACTTGAGTGTGAAAAGCAGTTGGTAATCTATACAGATTCTCATCTACATCTTCACTCGAATGTTCCCAATGAACACAATGGCATTCTACACTACCTCTACCTGTGTCGATACATTTCATCAGAGGCTGGAAGATTACAGTCCAGTTCAGTTCTACTGATGAGAGCTGGAACACTGTACCTCGTATAATTGGATTAGATCCTGCCTTCTTGAACCGCGGCACAGGAGTCCAAGGAGTAACCACACAGAGGTATTCACGATTATTCAGGCTTTTGATAGGGAAAGCAGACATCGAGGAATCTATATTAATTCCACATCCTCATTCAGACTGCTAGATTTGAGCATTTCACTGAGACATTGATCTGCAGAGTGGGGGGAGACGAATGTCCTTTAATAAACTCAGTGCAGTAGCTGCTATGGTGCTCACAATTTATCTCAATCTCCTCAAGTACGTTCTGTAAAAATTCAGTGTGATTTGTTTTCATTGTCCAATTTCTTTGCCCGGATTCCCTAAATCACTTCCCCTATTTATGCTTTAAAATCAATTAGATGGAATAATAAATATATCAATCTCTTTTAAATTACTTGAATGCAATCTTATTAGTAAATGATAGCTTGGGCGTAAGATCTAATACTGCTCCTCGAGTTGTGGTGGCCTTCGGAATTGATTAATATGAGCTTCAGTTGAATGCATGTCAGAAAGATTGTCACAGTGTATTTTAGTTCAATCTGTTTAAACACACTCTTTGTTCTCATGCACTCTTCTTACTCTCGGGGCTAATTTCCTCTTTGAGATGAAGTGTTTCTGATGTTTTCAGCATTTGATGTCATTGCTAACAGCAGTCTGAAATATCTTCAAGTTCCCTTCTAACTGATATTATCTATCTAATCTGCCTTCAATACCGCAAACACCAGAAGTGTGATGTTTGTGATTGTGTGCAAACCTACCACTTTCCATTAATTTGTAACACCATTCCATTTTAATTATTGATACTCCGCTTCCTCATTCAGTATACAAAAGTTGACCATATCACTGAGACATCGGTCTGCCCAACTTATCAAGAAAGGATGGCAGATTTCCACCCCTCACGGACATTAATGAACCAGATGGGTTTTTTTGTTATGAGCTGGTATTTTCACCGTCAACATTACTGATACAGATTATTTCCAGCTTTATTTATTCATTGACTTTAAATTGCCACAGCCTCCGTGGTGGCATTATGAATTAATATCTCAGGATCATTAGTCCAGACCTCTGGATTATTAGTCCAGTTTATGAAGAGTGAATAACACGGAGGAATAGAGGGCGATGAAAGAGCTCACAAAATGATATTTACTGTTCCCTGAGAATATCAAGATTATCCCGTACTTTGGAATGTTAGATTTGTGTCTGATTGTGTCAGACGATGAACAATTTACGTTGGTGGGGTTTGAGTTTTACCAGGATCATTAAGGTGAGTTAAATATTATTCTGTCAGCAATTGTAGCAGCTGGCATTTGTACTAGAGATGAAATGTTTCACTGACTTTGGGACAGAATAGAAACTGGGTTTGTTCTCTGTAGAACAGAGAAGTCTAAGGAGAGGTCCAACAGTGGTATTCACAATTATTAGGGCGTTCGATAGAGAAAGCAGACATAAACTGCTTCCAGTCACAAATGGGTCAGTAACCAATTGTCAACCATTTAATATATTTGGAAATGAACTAGCGACGAAATGAGAAGAATCATTCTCACACTGAGGGTTAGTGTGATCTGGAATGTACTACCTGGAATAGTGGAAGCAGATTCCATTAGGACATTGAAAAGACAACTGGACATGTATTTGAAGGGGATAGATTATCCAATCTCTTTGCCCGGTTTCCTGAAATAAGTCTCCTTCTTCATGCTTTAAAATCTATTCGACGGCATATTAAATTTGTCTGTCTTTCTTAAATTACTTGAAGCAATATCACGAGTAAACAATTGCCTGGGAGTAAGATCTATTATTTCTCTATATGTGGCGGCCTTCAGAATTCATTGCTATGAGTTTTGGTTGCAAGCTTAACATAAAAATTGTCACAGTGCATTTTAATTTAATCTGTTTAAACACACTCTTGGTTCACATGCACTGTTCTTACTGTCAGGTGCTAATTTCCTGTTTAGACTCATAGAGTCATAGAGCTATACAGCACAGAAACAGGCCCATCGGCCCATCGTGCCTATTCCAACCAAACTGCATCCAACTATTCTAATCACATACTGCTGCACTTGGCCCGTAGCCCTGTATGCTACGGCGTTTCGACCGCTCATCTAAACAGTTCTTAAAAGTTGGGGGGTTCCTACCTCTACCACCTCTTCATGCAGTGCGTTTCAGAGTAAAACCACCCTCTGGGTGAAAAAAAGGTTTCCTCATATCTCTTCTAAATTTCCTACCCCTTACCCTAAATCTACGCCCCTTTGTTCTTTACCCCTCTGCTAAGGGAAAAAAGTTTCCTCCAATCTAACCTATCAATCTTGTGCACGTCAATCATGTCTCCACTTAGCCTTCTCTGCTCCAACGAAGACAACCTTTTCAATCTCTCTTCATAAGCTGAAATGCCTCAGCCCAGGCAACATCCTGTTGAATCTCCTCTGCTCCCTCTCCAGTGCAATCCTATCCTTCCTATATTGTAGTGACCAAAACTGTACACAATACTCCAGCTGTGGCCGAACTAGCGTTTTATATAGCTCCAACATAACCTTCCTGCTCTGATATTCTATGCCTCAGCTAATAAAGGCAAGTATCCCATATACCTTCTTAACCACCTTATCTACCAGTGGTGATGCCTTCAGCGATCTATGGACAAGTACACCAAGGTAGTTCTGACTTTCTGCACTTACTAGGGTCCTACCATCCATTGTGTATACCCTTGCCTTGTTAGTCCTCCCAAAATGCGTTACTTCACACTTTTCAGGATTAAATTCCATTTGCCACTGCTCCGCCCATCTTACCAGCCTATCTATATCTCCCTGTAATCTAAGGATTTCCTCCTCACTATTTACAACACCACCAATTTTTGTGTCATCTGCGAATTTACTGATCGGGCCTCCTATATTCACGTCTAAATCATTAATGCACACTACAAACAGCAAAGCTCCCAGCCCTCGACCATTACCCTCTACCTCCTGCCACTAAGCCAATTTTGGATCCAATTTGCAAAATTGCCCTGGATCCCATTGGCTCTTACCTTCTGAACCAATCCACCATGTGGGACCTTATCAAAAGCCTTAATGAAATCCATGTATACTACATCTACTGATTTACCCTCATCAACACATCTAGTCACCTCCTCTAAAAATGCAATCATGTTAGTTAGACACGATCGCCCCCTGACAAAGCCATGCTGACTATCCCTGATTAATCCCTACCTCTCCAAATGGAGATTAATCCTGTCCCTCAGATATTTTTTTCCAATATTTTCTCAACCACTGATGTTATACTCACCGGCCTGTAATTACCTGGTTTATCCCTGCTACCCTTCTTGAATAATGGTACCACATTCCAGTCCTCCGGTACCTCTCCTGTGGCTAGAGCGGATTGGAAAATTTGTGTCCAAGACCCTGCTATCTCCTTCCTTGCCTGACATAACAGCCTGGGATACATCCCATCTGGGTCTGAGGATTTATTCACTTTTAAGCCCGCTAAAACAGCTAATATTCCCTCCCTTTCACTGTTAATATGTTGAGGTATATCACAACCACCACCCAACCCCGGCCCGATCTCTACACCTGCATCGTCCTTCTCCATAGTGAACACCAATGAAAAGTAATCATTTAAAACCTCACCTATGTCCTCCGGCTCCACACAAATATTACCACATTGGTCCCGAATGGGCCCTTCTCCTTAACTGGTTATCCTCTTGCCCTTGATATACTTATAAAACGCCTTGCAATATTCCTTTACTTGCCCACCAGTGTTTTATTTCATGCCCCCTCGTCGCTCTCCTAATTACTTTTTTAAGTGCCAACCTACACTTTCTAAACTCCTCTAGTTTTCCGCTGTTTTCAGCGCTCTGGATCTGCCATGATCCTCTTTTTTTTCCTTATCCAATCCTCTATATCCCTTGACATCCAGGGTACCATGGGCCTGTTAGTCCTACCCTTCACCTTAACGGGTACGTGTTGGCTCTGAACTCTCATTATTTCCTCATTGAATGACTCCCGCTGATGTGATATAGACTTTCCAACAAGTAGCTGCTGCCAGCCCACTTTGGCCAGATCCTGTTTTATCATATTGAAATCGACATTCCCCCAATTCAGTACCTTTATTTCTGGTCCACTTTTGTCCTTTTCAATAACTACCTTAAATCTTATAGATATATGGTCACTATCACTATGGTCACCGACATGCTCCCCTAATGACACTTCTACCACTTGACAGGCTTCATTCCCTATGATTGGTCCCTTCTCTTGTAGGACTTTCTACATACTGGCTCAAAAAGCTCTCCTGCATGCATTTTAAGAATTCCACCCATTTTAAGCCTTTTGCACTAAGACTGTCCAAGTTAATATTGGGGAAGTTGAAATTCCCTACTATTATTATTCTATTCTTTCTCAGAGATTTGCCTACATATCTTCTCCTCTATTCCTTCCTGACAGTTCTAGCCTGTAGTCGACACCCAGCCAACTGATTGCAGCTTTTTTGTTTTTAAGTTCTACCCAAATGGCCTCATTTGAGGAACCTTCTAAGATGTCATCCCTCCTTACTGCATTAATTGGCTCCTTGATCAACAGTGCAATGCCCCCTCCGCTTTTATCCCCTCCCCTGTCGTGCCTGAAAATTCTATAACTTGGAATTTTGAGCTGCCACTCCTGTATCTCCCTCAATCATGTCGCTGTGATAGCAATAATATAATAATCTCATGTGCTAATCAACGCCCTCAATTCATCTGCCTTACTAGTAAGACTCCTCGCATTGAAATAGATGTAATACAACCTTGCATTTTTCCCTTGTGCCTTGCCAGGTCTATATTTGCTCTGCCTTCCAGGTAGACTCACTTTCTATTCTACATTACCCCCGACTGTACCTTCACACTGTATCCCATCCCCCTATCAAATTAGTTTGACCCCCACTCCCCCACCCCCAAAATAACTAGACAATCTCCTAACAGGGATGATTGTCCCATTCCCGTTCAGGTACAACTAGTTCAAATCGGACAGGTCCCACCTTTGCAAGAAACAGACCCAGTGATCCAGGAAACTAAAGCCCTCCTTCCTGTACCATCTGCTCAGCCACACATTCATCAGCTCTATCTCCTATTTCTAAACTCACTAGCACGTGGCACCGGGAGTCATCCACAGGTTACAACCTTAGAGGTCCTGCTTTTTAATCTGCTACCTAGCTCTCTAAATCCTTGTTGCAGGACCTCATTCCTTTTTCTACCTATGTCGTTGGTACCAATATGTACCACGACCTCAGGCCGTTCACCCGCCCCCTTCAGAATGTCCTGCAGCCGCTCCATGACATCCTTGACCCTAGCACCAGGGAGGCAACATACCATCCTGGATTCACGTTTGTGGCCACAGAAACGCCTATCTGTACCCCTTACGGTAGAATCCCCTATCACTAAAGCTCTTCCACTCCTTTCGCCCTCCCTGCTGTGCAGCAGAGCCATCCTTGGTTCCACAGAGCTGGCTGTTGCTGCTTTCCCCTAGGAGATCTTCAACCACCCACCCCACCTCAACAGTATCAAAGTGGTATATCTGCTTGAGACCGGGATGGTCACATGGGACTCCTGTACTACATGCCTGCGCCTACTACTCCACCTGCTGGTCACCCATTATTTTTCTGCCTGTGCTGCCATTAGCTGCGGCGTGACCAACTCTCTCAACGTGCTACCCACGACGTGCTCAAAATCACGGATGCTCCACAGTGAATCCACCCGCAGCTCCAGCTCCGTAATGTGGTAGTGAGTAGTCACAGATGGATACACTTCATGCACACATGGTTGTTAGGGACACTGGAAGCATCCCTGATTTTCCACATAGTGCAGGAGGTATATACCATAGGGCTGAGCTCTCCTGCCATGACTTACCTTTAAATTAAATTAGTTGCCCCCTTTAAAAAATACTAATTACACTTGGGGACTTGTTCTACTCCAAACACCACACAGTGCAATCTAAAGACATTAGTAAATTACCTAATTTAAGAAGTTCATTAACATTTTTGTTCTTGTTAGTCGTCCCCGCTCTGATCCGAAGTCCACTAAACCCCTTAAATTCAGAGTGGACGCGATTTTGCTTAAAAGACATCATCAGCCGGTAGCCCGGCCAGTTTCCCTCCACCATCCCCTGCCGGTATATTCTGAAGACCCAATTTGGAATTGATTTATTTTGCTTCATTCATTCGCCATTCCCGCTGGAATTTCTCTCTTCCTCATCAACTCTGTTCAGGGAATGAAAATCCTCACAGGTTCCTGAGACTGACACCTGCGCAGGGACCCTGTGTAAATTATAGGTGTGTCGACCTTTGGGATATTTCACACTGAAATATTGTCGTTGTGGGAGCCTGCATCGGTCCTAGCTGTGCTGCGTTAGTGTAGGATACGTGGACCATTTATTTGGTTCTAATGCGACTCAGCTACTCACATTTTTTTGGGCACTTTGATGCCTGTACTTGTGCAATTTCATTTTTGAACTGGAAAATTTCATCAGCTTTTCCTCTCTTTTCCACCCCTCCCTGGTCTTCACATGGTCTGTCTCTGACATTTCCCTTCCCTTCCTTGACTTCTGTACATCCATTGCAGGGTTTCGGCTGTCCACCAATATCAACGATAATCCCTCTGAATCGCACAGCTATCTTGATTGGCCTTGCTCCCAAGCTGCTCTCTGGAGAGAGTCTGCTCCATTCGCCCAGTTGCTCCACCGCCATTCCATCTGCTCTGACCATGCTACATTCCACGCCAGCGCTTCTGAAATGTGTTGTTTTTTCCTCACTCGAGGATTCCCCTCCACTGTAGTGAACCGGTTTACCCACCATTCTCTGTCACTTTTCCGGGCCACTGGATCATTATTCTCACTGCCATATTTTGAATGATCCCCTCTCCCTCTATTATTCTGCTGGAACTATTTACACATCCTCCGGACACATCCTCTGTCCCTTTAATTATCCCATTCGCCTTGCAGCAACATCCCTTTTCTCACTGAATCACTTCTGCCCTCCACGTGATCACAGCCCTTCTGCCTTGTTCTTTTCTTCCCCTAATCCCCACTCTTCACTGGCTCTATAATTGTTTCAAAACTGTGAATATCTTATGTCTTGCAGTTCCGATGAACGCCTATCAGACTGAAAAGTTAACTCTGTTTCTCCCTCCACAGATGCTGCCTGTCTTGCAGAGTTTTTCAATATTCTTCTGTTTTATCATATTTACAGCAGTTCCGTTATTTTGTTATTACGGAATACATAGGCCTGGATATTAACAGGAGTTAGTGATATAGGTGGGGAGCAGAGTTTCAGGGTTTTAGATCCAGACTGCCTCTTTTTTTCAAAGACAGTTTCGGAGCCCTGAAGTCAAACTGATTGACAGGCTTGAATTCCAGTCAGGCAGGAAGGATTTTGGAGCATGACTCAGGACAGGAACCGTCTTAATCATGATCCCGTGGTGTGAGTGGTGTTTCCAAACACCATAGGCATAAATTCCACAATTCCAGAGGAGGAAAGAATGGCGACCTCTCTGAGTGCTGCGCTGTCAATCACCAACCCTTTCGCATGCTCTGAGTCTGCCCTTCCTGTGTTCCTCAAAGAATGTTGGATCAGCAATTTGAAGTCTCTTTTCCTTCTCTCTCTCTCTCTTACAGTTAATTTACTGGCGATTGTGATCCTGTCCCGGGGAAAGTATGGAATCTCCACCTGCACCACTCGCTACCTGGTGGCTATGGCAACGGCAGATCTGCTGGTCTTTATCTTTGAGGTCATATTGTGGTGGATCAGTTATTGTTATTTCCCGATGCCTTTTCTGACCATCACCTCTGTGTGTGGTGTTAACACTGTCCTAACTCGTGCAGCCATAGACTGTTCTGTCTGGTTGACTGTCACTTTCACCTTTGATCGATTTGTGGCAATTTGTTGCCAGAACTTGGAACAAAATGTTGCACCGAGAAAACTGCAGCTACTGTTCAAGCAACAACCTGCATTCTGCTCTGTTAAAAGAACGCCCCCTTCTACTTTGCATATGAACCTCCAGATACAGCTGACAATGAACATTGGTTCTGTTATCGAAAGCCAAGCTATTATACTGATCCCAGATGGGTGGGGTTTGCCTGGCTTGATAAGTGTTTAATCCCATTGATTCCATTCGCTTCAATTCTGCTGCTTAATACTCTGACAATGAGACATATTCTAGTAGCCAGTCGAGTCCATAAGGGACTGAGAGGTAAGAGCAAGGGAGAGAATTACAATGACCCAGAGATGGAGAGTCGAAGGAAGTCTGTGATTTTACTCTTCACCATATCCAGCAGTTTCATACTTCTGTGGTTGGTATTTGTTATAGAGTTTTGATATTATAGCATTATAGGGACAGATCACAACGGTTACAACGATTCTGAATTTTTATTTCAACAAGTTGGATATATGCTGCGGAATTTGAGCTGCTGCACAAACACAATTATTTATGGGTCGACCCAGTCGAAGTTCAGAGAACAGGTGAAGTGCGCGGTTAAATATCTGGTTACATCAATTCTTCGATTAACGAATAAACAGAACAACTGAGAGAAGACCAGAGGCGGATCACCATGTTTGCATTCGACGAAGATATCATTTATCTCCAAAGTGAAGAGGTGACCAACAGCTGTTTAACCCGAAATACACAGCTTGGGGATTGGGGTTTGTGTCACATACGCCAAAGAGCAGTGGGACGCCAGGAAAGAGTTGACTGATAGCTGCATCAGCAGAAATACACTGGCAGGGGGCAGGGGTATCACACGTAGAATAGAGTAGTCCCGTGGCAGAAAAAAGGTGGCTTTTGGAGAAGCGAACTGATCGGGAGCTGGAAGGTATTCTACGCTCCCCCTGCAGGGCAGGAATGGAAAGAGCAGCTGCAGTCTCTCCTACTCCTCCATTTTTATTTCTCACATGTGCACAGAACGCAAAACTTGTTCTTGCAAAACCAAAATGCTGCAAATGCAGGGAGTCTGCCCGTGTCAGTTGATTATCATCACTTGTTTAATGTTTCAAGTGACCTTCTTGAGCCCCACTCCCTTCCATTCCTCCAAACTGGTCATTACCTCCCCTCTCTTTCTCTATCTCTCTCTTTCTCTCGCCGAGTCAGGCTATAGTGCTGTTGGGGGTTGTTTGGGATTCTCAAGATGCCAGAATTAGAGGAGGACGAATGTCTTGGAGAGTTGTAGGGGCGGGTGGAGGTTATCGAGATAGACAGGATTGTAGGGGCTGGAGGAGCTTACATATGGGGAGGATTTTGTGGCTGGAGGGGGTTACAGAGGTAGGCTGGATTGTAGGGGCTAGAGGAGGTTACAGAAATAAGGAAGGCTACAGGGGCTGTAAGTGGTTACAGAGATAGGGAAGATTATCCCCAGCCACCGAACTCACCAAGATCTGTGAAGAACTCTGAATAAACATTTTTCTTCGGTTCCGACATTTGTTCTCTCTATGGATTCATTTGCAGGATGTGGGTTCTCCTTGAGAAGGTGGTTTTGAGCCTTCTCTCTTGAAACATTTGCTTTCTCTACTGGCGAAAGAGCTCCCAATGTTGCTGCAAATCAAGGAGTTCCAGGTTCTGGCCCAGTTTTGCCTCCTTTCTTAGTAGACTAGCCTCCTCCTGAAGTTCCCAGCATAACAGTCTTCAAACAATTCGATTCACTCTGCCTGATATCAAGAAGCAACTGAAGGCAATGGATACTGCAATGGCTATGGGTCCTGAAAACACTCCGGCAATTGTATTGAGAACCTGTGCTCCAGAACTTGCCACGTCATTAACCAAGCTGTTCCATTACAGCTGCAACACTAGCACCTATCCGTAAATGTGGAACATTGCCCAGGTATGTCCTGTACACAAAAAAGAAAAGATAATTCAACCTGAACAATTACTGCCCCATCAGCCGACTCTCGATCATCAGTAAAGTGATGGAAGGGATTGTCGACAGTGCAATCAAGTGGCACTTGCTTAGCAATAACCTGCTCAGTGATGCTCAATTTGGGTTCTGTCAGGGCCACTCAGCTCCTGATCTCATTACAGCCTTGGTTCAAACATGGAGTAATGAGCTGAACTCCAGAGGTGTGGTGAGAGTGATTGTTCTGGACATCAAGACAGCACTTGACCGAGTATGGCAACAAAAAGGCCGAGTAAAACTAGTGTCAATTAGAAGCGGGGAGGGAGGGGGAGGTGATCCTCTCCGCTGTTTGGAGTTATACATAGCACAAAGGAAGATGGTTGTGTTATTGGAGGTCAATCATTTAAGCTCCAGGACATCACTGCAGTAGTTCCTCAGAGTAGTGTCATAGGCCCAACCACATTCAGCTGCTTCGTCAATGACCTTCCTTCAATCATAAGGTCAGAAGTGGGGATATTCGCTGACTATTACACAATGTTCAGCACCATTCGTGACTCCTCAGATACTGAAACAATCCATGTAGAAATGCAACATGAACTGGATAATATCCCGGCTTGGGCTAATTGGTGGCAAGTAGCATTCACTCCACACAAGTGCCAGGAAATGACCATCTCCAACAAGAGAGAATCTATCCCTCACCCCCGAACCATGCCCCCCGCACCGACATTCCATGGCATTATGATCGCTGAAACCTCCAATGTTAACATCCTGGGGGTTACCATTGACTAGAAACTGAACTGGAGTAGCCATATAAATACTATGGCTTCAAAAGCAGGTCAGAGGCTAGGAACCCTGCGGCGAGTAAATCAGCTCTTCCCTCCACAAAGCCTGCCCACCATCTACAAGGCAAAAGTCAGGAGTGTGATGGAATACTCTCCACTCGCTGGGATGGGTCCAGTTCCAACAATACTCAAGAAGCTCAACATCATCCAGGACATAGCAGCCCGCTTGATTGTCACCCCTTCCAAAACATTCACTCCCTCCACCACTGACGTTAAGTGGCAGCAGTGTGTACCATCTACAAGATGCACAACTGCAACGCACCAAGGCTCCTCAGACAACACCTTCCAAACTCGCGACCTCTACCACCTAGAAGGACAAGGGCAGCAGATGCTTCGGGACACCAACACCTGCAAATTCCCCTCCAAGCCACACATCATCCTGACATGGAACTGTATATCCGTTACCTCACTGTCGCTGGGTCAAAATCCTGGACTTCCCTTCCTAAACAGCATTGTGGGTGTATCTATCCCACATGGAATGCAGCGGTTCAAGAAAGCAGCTGAACACCACCTTTTCAAGGGCAATTAGGGATGGGCAATAAATGCTGGCCGAGCCAGAGACGCCCACATCCCATGAATGAATACAAAAATGCCTGTTAAAACTCCGTGCCAGTTTGACAGATGGAGACTGGGCCACTTGAATGAGTGGAGCTGTGGGGAAATAATGCCACAAAATAAAGTAACGTATTTGTTTCATACCTATTTTTTAAAAATAAAGCAATTTGCTGGCTACTGCTGATAATCACATGCTCCTGCTGGATCTGGTGGAGAAGCCGGACTGTTTTGTTGCACGCTTGTCTCCTATCAGGTCCTATGTGTCAACAATGGCGGCAATAGGGGGTCCCATTGGCCCTCACCGGCCACTATCCTTGTAATGGGTAAGGCCAAAAATTCAACAACAAGACATCTGGTCAGGATTAAACGGACCGACCCTTCCCAATGAAAGAAAAAAATAATAATCGGAGTAAAACCATTATTCCTTTATTAAGTGGGCGTTATGTTGCCCAGGTTTGACGCTTTTACCACCAACTACTCGTCAACATGATATTCTACCAGGAAGAATCATGCCACTCCCCTTTGAATTTCTCTCACCCTTCCCTCTCCCTTTTCTCTCTCTCTCTCTCGCTGGTACTTCCTCTCTTACTCGCCCTCTTTGCCTTCTCTCTCTCTCTCTCTGGCTCTTGCATGCTTTTAAAGTTCGAAATGGGAAATAAACACTTTGTGCTCCTCAAATTAAAATCAATCATCTGTAGGGAATGTAGCTGAAAGGTTATGGCCTTGGGGTTGCATTCCATTGCACAGGTTGTGAGTTGAAATTCCCAAAGACTGAGGTTTATATATTATATAGACTGGCACCAGGAGTAAAGCAAATCTGTACAGAATAAATTATTGGTTAAACCCCCCACTAAGTCATCCTACATCCCTCACCATATCTCGAGAATAAAAACTATGAAGGCAGGAAATGTGAAATCTCAGGATATAAAGATGCGGCATAGATTCGATGCGAGAACGTCGAATTACTGAAGATGGAGTATGTAAAGTGTTGAGTGAATAGTTCTTGTTGATGGTGCAACCGTATTTCAAACTAACTGAATTTAGAAAACAAAAAAACAAAATGAAGTCGGCCCCAGAGAAATTTAAACTCTCAACCCCTTGTTTTCCAGATCAGTGCACGAACTTTCTTTGTGTATTAGGACTAGTATATTTCATCATCCATATTAATGACTTAGACATGGGTGGACAGAGCACAGTTTCAAAATTTACATCTGACTCAAATCTTAGAAGTATTTTGAACTCTGAGGAGGATGGTGATGAACATCAAGAGAACATAGACAGGCGTGTTGCATGAGCTGACACGTGGCAGGCAAAATTAATGCAGAAAATGATGTAATGATATATTTTGGAGGAAGAACGGGAAAGAAATATACAATAAAGTACACTTTGCTTAAGTGGTGCAGTAGCAAAGGATCCTTGGGTAGAGGGACACAAATTGTTGAGGTGGTATGGCAGGCTGAGAAAGTGGTTCAGAGGATATATGGGATGGTGGGCTTTATAAATAAAGACTTAGAGTACAAAAGCAAGGAAGTTATCGTAAAGCTTTATAGCACATTTGGTTTGGACTCAATTGGAGCATTTGAGAAAATGCTGTCATTGGTTGAAGGATCGAGATACAAACAACACTGATTTAAAGTGTTTATCAACCTTTCCAACAGTAATACGAGCATGAATTATTTTATGCAGTGAGTGGTTAGGATCTGGAGGCTAACGTGGAAGCAGATTCAATCACGGCTATCAAATCAGAATTGAATAAGCACCTGTAGATAAACAAACTTGCATGGTGAAAGGGAATGGCAGTGGGACCAGCTGAGTTGCTCTTGCAGAGAGCCGGGCACTTACATGAAGGGACAAATAGCCTCCTTCACTACAAAAACCATTCTGTAAGATGGTCTCAATAAAGTGCTTCCAAACATAAAGGACATCCTGCGAAATTCACATGAAAAGATTGTTGCATCTGCAGCATTTTGGCTTTTGAAGGGACACACTTATTTCTATCTGAGCAGATGCAGGCAGCTTGGAATTGAACCAGTGGAGGTGATGGCGAGACTGTGACTGACGTTTTTCCTCCTGTCCTGCAGGAGGCACTCTATACCTCCTCCAGGACCTGTAGGTCTGGTCCTTCGACGGTCACCTCTTGCCCACCGCACCGCAGCTGTTTTTCAATATCAGCTATGTGCCCTGTTACAAAATATAGACTAAAGGGCGGGGCGTATTCCTATTTCAGTTGGAGGTTAATTTACAGTTCAGTGTGACCCATTCTCTTCACTGGTTATTGGGTACCATCCCAACTGTTTGTGGAGGTGTGGTGCGGGGAATACCTTGAACACCCGCACCTTCCCTTCTTTGGGATATTGACCATGATAGCCATTACACAGTATTTACAGCACAGAAACAGGCCATTCAACCCGACAGTCCACTTGGTACTTCTCCCACCTTTACTTTTCTCATCCAATAGCTATATCTTTCTATTCCTTTCATACCCATGCGTTGATCCAGTTTCTCCTTAAATACATCGACATTATTCACCTCAACCACTCCCTGTGATAGCGACATCCACTTTCTCAACACTCTGCGGAATGACGCTTCTCCTGAATTCCTGATAGTATTTATTGGTGACTATGTTTGGTTAATGGCCCCCTAGTTCTGGGCTCATACCTAATTGGAAATATCATCACGACGTCGATCCTACAGAACCTTTCACAATGTTAAAACACTCTATCTGGTCACCCTTCAGCCTTCTCATTTTTTTTAGAGAAAAAAGCCCCAGCCTTTTGAATCTCCCTTATGGTTGTCATGTCTCTGTGCATCCCTCCCTAGTAGGTAAAGCCTTAATATCGCAGCGACTGCTTCATCCACCGTCCATTTTTTTCACTTATGTGTTCATATGTCTTGCTGTTCGGATCATTAGCAAGGTTGAAATTTATTGGCTATCCCTCATTGCCCCTTGAGAATATGGTGGTGAGGTGCCTTCATGAACCACTTCAGTTTGTCTGTTGTGTGTACTCCAATAGCGCTGTTTGGCAGAGAAGTACATGATTCTGACGCAGTGGTAATGAAGGAATGACCAATTTACGAACAAGTTGAGATGGTGAGCCCAGCACGGGGGGAGAAATTGTAGATGATGGCGTCCTTTTGAACCTGCAACCCTGGTCCTTCTCGATGCTTCAGGTTGCAGGTCTGGGACTTGCAGCTTGGTGACAGTATCTACATACACACACAAACAAAAATAGACACACACTCACACACACAAACAGAAACTCTGGTATAAAGTTACACACAAGCACATATAACACTCAGGCACACATATAGACTGACAAATACATAGATAAAATCTCTCAGCCCCTATTGGGAAAGGGGGAGGCGAGTCAGCCACATCGAGCCTGTTAGACCGAAACAGGAGGAAGTTATTCAATCCCCTCGAGCTTGTTACAGGGCAAGAGGAGGGCATTGAACCGTCTCACCTCTGTTATACAGGAACAGGGGGAGGCTATTCATCCCATCAGCCTCTGACATAGGAGCAGCAGGACATTCAGCACTCTCGACCCTGTTACACAGGAACTGGAGGTGGTCCTTCAGCCCATCGGTACTCAATTAAAGAGGAACACTAGAAGCCCATTCTGCCCTATCGAGCTTGCTATAGAGGTGCATCGGATGGTCATTCAGCCCCATTGATCCTGTTACACAGGAACAGCAGGTTATCAGTCACTACCTCATTGGGCGAGATCAGCGAAATTACTATGGGCTTGTCGGATGAAGCCTGTGATTTTCCTGCTCTGTGCATGTGGGGTTCAGAACCCGCCGCACGGCCCCAAACAAACAGTGCTTAAAAGACAGTATGGAAAATGATTGAGCAAATTCTCATGGCGAATCAATCCACAGACATTCGTTCAGGGATACAATATTTTACTTTATTTGGATAGAGACACAAGAGGGTTTTTTACACGGCCGTGGTCCCTCTCACTTACATGTATGCTCTCGATCCCTTCGATCGCCAGTAGACCCGGCATGCTATCACTCTGCCATCTTTCATTGTGGACTGAAATCGCTGGAAATATCCTTTACAGGGAGACAGGGAGATGATCGACATATTCTAAGCTAACCACTGTCCGACATACACCCGACCCCGCCGACCGCATTGCACTTGCACCTTCCCTCAAGCATCAGTCGTTCCGGTCCACCCATCCCGCTTCCTAGAGTCCGTGATTCCTCCCTCAGTAGATGCACTCACACCACACCCTCCATCCCCACCCACACCACGAGGATCGAGACAGTACATCAAACTGTGCACAGCAAGATCCCCCTAACAGCAATGTATAATGAGTCATAGAGCTATAGTCATAGGTTCATAGATTTACACAGCCCAGAAACTGGTCCTCTGGCCCATCGTGTCTGTGCCGGCCGTCAAGCACCTAACTATTCTAATCCCACTTTCCAGCACTTGGTCCATAGGCTTCGTTTGCTATGGCATTTCAAGTGCTCATAAGAACATAAGAACTATGAGCTGTAGTAGGCCCTCCGGCCCCTCAAGCCTGCTCCACCATTCAATAAGATCATGGCTGATCTTTTCGTGGACTCAGATCCACTTACCCGCTCTTTCACCGTATCCCTTAATTCCTTTATTGTTCAAAAAGATATCTACCTTAGCTTTAAAAACGTTTACTGAAGTAGCGTGGGAAGCTAGGGAGGAGATTGCAGAGCCTTTGTCCTTGATCTTTATGTCGTCATTGTCGACAGGAATAGTGCCGGAAGACTGGAGGATAGCAAATGTTGTCCCCTTGTTCAAGAAGCGGAGTAGAGACAGCCCTGGTAATTATAGACCTGTGAGCCTTACTTCGGTTGTGGGTAAAATGTTGGAAAAGGTTATAAGAGACAGGATTTATAATCATCTTGAAAAGAATCAGTTCATTAGCGATAGTCAGCACGGTTTTTTGACGGGTAGGTCGTGCCTCACAAACCTTATTGCGTTTTTCGAGAAGGTGACCAAACAGGTGGATGAGGGTAAAGCAGTGGATGTGGTGTATATGGATTTCAGTAAGGCGTTTGATAAGGTTCCCCACGGTAGGCTATTGCAGAAAATACTTAAGTATGGGGTTGAAGGTGATTTAGAGCTTTGGATCAGAAATTGGCTAGCTGAAAGAAGACAGAGGGTGGTGGTTGATGGCAAATGTTCATCCTGGAGTTTAGTTACTAGTGGTGTACCGCAAGGATCTGTTTTGGGGCCACTGCTGTTTGTCATTTTTATAAATGACCTGGAAGAGGGTGTAGAAGGGTGGGTTAGTAAATTTGCGGATGACACTAAGGTCGGTGGAGTTGTGGATAGTGCCGAAGGATGTTGTAGGGTTCAGAGGGACATAGATAGGCTGCAGAGCTGGGCTGAGAGATGGCAAATGGAGTTTAATGCGGAAAAGTGCGAGGTGACTCACTTTGGAAGGAGTAACAGGAATGCAGAGTACTGGGCTAATGGGAAGATTCTTGGTAGTGTAGATGAACAGAGAGATCTTGGTGTCCAGGTGCATAAATCCCCGAAGGTTGCTACCCAGGTTAATAGTGCTGTTAAGAAGGCATATGGTGTGTTAGCTTTTATTAGTAGGGGGATCGAGTTTCGGAGCCACGAGGTCATGCTGCAGCTGTACAAAACTCTGGCGAGACCGCACTTGGAATATTGCGTGCAGTTCTGGTCACCACATTATAGGATGGATGTGGCAGCTTTGGAAAGGGTGCAGAGGAGATTTACTCGGATGTCGCCTGGTATGGAGGGAAGGTCTTACGAGGAAAGGCTGAGGGACTTGAGGTTGTTTTCGTTGGAGAGAAGGAGCAGGGGAGGTGACTTAATAGAGACATATAAGATAATCAGAGGGTTAGATAGGGTGGATAGTGAGAGTCTTTTTCCTCGGATGGTGATGGCAAACACGAGGGGACATAGCTTTAAGTTGAGGGGTGATAGATATAGGACAGATGTCAGAGGTAGTTTCTTTACTCAGAGAGTAGTAGGGACGTGGAACGCCCTGCCTGCAACAGTTGTAGTCTCGCCAACTTTAAGGGCATTTAAGTGGTCATTGGATAGACATATGGATGAAACTGGAATAGTGTAGGTCCGATGGTTTCACAGGTCAGTGCAACATCGAGGGCCGAAGGGCCTGTACTCCGCCGTAATGTTATAATTCTAATTCTAACAGTCTAATTCTAATATGGGCTTCAACTACTTCACTGGGCAAGGAGTTCCATAGATTAACAACCCTCTGGGTGAGGAAGTTCCTTCTCAATTCAGTCCTAAATCTGCTCCCTCTTATCTTGAGGCTATGCCCTCTTGTCCTAGCTTCACCTGCCAGTGGAAACATCCTCGCTACTTGTATCTTATCTATTCCCTTCATAATTTTATATGTTTCTATAAAATCCCACCTCATTCTTCTGAATTCCAATGAATATAATCCCAATCTACTCAGTCTCTCCTCATAAGCCAACCCCCAAATCATCCAATCATCCAAATACTTCTTAAGTGCTGTGAGGATTCCTGCCTCTACCCCCTCTTCAGGTAGTACGTTCCAGATTTCAACCACCCTCTGGGTGAAATAAAATCTTCAAATCCCCTCTAAATCCCCTGCCCCTTACCTTAAATATATGCCCCCTGGTTATTGACCCCCTCAGCTAACGGGAAAGGTTTCTTCCTAAATAACCTATCAATGCCCCTCCTAATTTGTTATACCTCAATCATGTCTCCCCTCAGCCTTCTCTACTCTAAGGAAAGCAACCCTAGCATTTTAAGAATCTCTTCATAGCTGAAATGCTCCAGCCCACGCAACATCCTGGTGAATCTCCTCTGCATCCTCTCCAGTGCCCTCATATCCTTCCGAACGCGTGGTGCCCGGAGCTGTGCACAGCACTCAAGCTGTGGCCTTGCTAACGTTTTATACAGCTCCATCGAAACCTCTAAAATAAAAGCAAAATACTATGGATGCTGGAAATATGAAATAAAAACAGAAAGTGCTGGAAAGCTCAGCAGGTCTGGCAGCATCTGTGGAGAGAAAAAAGGAGTTAACGTTTCAGGTCAGTGACCCTTCTTCAGAACTGGCATATATAAGAAATGTAAACGATTTTAAGCAAGTAAAGTGGGGATGGGGCAAGAGATAACAAAAGGGAAGGCATTGATAGGACAAAGTCACAGAATAGCTGACCAGAAGGTCATGGAGCAGAGGGAAACAATGTGTTAATGCTGTGCTGAAAGACAAAGCATTAGTGCAGAAAGGTTGGTTATGGACTGAAAGCTAAACAGCCAGTAGCACAAACATAAAAACAAGTGGGTAGGCACAGTATAAATAAACTGAACAATAAAATAAAAGAAAAAGAAAAAAAAATGAAAAAAGAAGAAATAACTAAAGATAAAAGTATAATGGGAGGCCCGTCATGCTCTGAAATTATTGAACTTAATTGCTTCAAATTTCCACACTTCCTTCACCTTAACATGGTCCATCTCCAACACTTCCCTTCCATTCCTCGACTTCTCTGTCTCCATCTCTGGGGATCGGATGTCTAATAATATTCATTATAAGCCCTCCGACTCCCACAGCTACCTCGACTACACTTCTTCACACCCTGCCTCCTGTAAGTACTACATTTGATTCGCACAGTTTCTCTGTCTCCGACGCATCTGCTCTGATGATGCTACCTTCTATGACAGCGCTTCTGATATGTCTTCCTTTTTCCTCAATCGAGGTTTCCACCAACTGTGGTTGACAGGGCCCTCAACCGTATCCAGCCCATTTCCGCAGCTCTACCCTCACCCCTTTCCCTCACTCCGAGAACCGTGATAGGGTTCCCCTTGGCCTCACTTTCCACCTCATCAGTCTCCATATCCAAAGGATCTTCCTCCACCATTTCTGCTACCTCCAGCGTGATGCCACTACCAAACGCATCTTCCCCTCCCTTCCCCTGTCAGCATTCTGAAGGGATCGTTCCCTCCGTGACACCCTGGTCCAGTCCTCCATTACCTCCACCACCTCGTCCCCCTTCGCAAGGCACCTTCCCCTACAATCGCAGGAGGTGTAATACCTGCCCATTTACTTCCTCTCTCCTCACTCTCCGAGGCCCCATACAATCCTTTCTGGTGAAGCAACGATGTACTGGTACTTCCTTCAATGTAGTATACTGTGTTCGCTGCTCACAGCGTGATCTCCTCTACACTAGGGAGACCAAATGCAGACTGGGTGTCTGCTTTGCGGAACACCTTTGCTTAGTCCGAAAGCATGACCCCGGGCTTCCAGTTCCTTGCCATTTAAACACTACTTCATGCTCTCATGCTCACACCTCTGTCCTGGGATTGCTGCATCAACGTAAGCTCGAGGAGCAGCATCTCATTTATCAATTCGGCACACTACAGCCTGCCGGACTGAACATTGAGTTCAATAATTTCAGAGCATGACGGGCTTACCGTTTTACTTTCATTTTCTGGTTATTTTTTTTCTTTTTTTCTTTTTTTTGTGTTTTAATTTATTTTATTTCATCTTCATTTGTTCAGTTTGCCTACCCACTCTTTTATTTTCTTGTTTGCACTTGCGGCTGTTCAGTTTTCAATCCATTAACACCCTAACTGTACTAATGCTTTGTCTTTCAACACACCATTAACATATTGTTTGCGTTTGCTCCATGACCTTCTGGTGGGTTATTCTCTGTGATCCTATCCTATCTACACCTTTTTTATTATCTCTTGCCCCAGCCTCGCTTTACTTACTTAAAACCTATCACACTTCTAATATTTGCCAGTTCTGAAGAAGTGTCACTGACCTGAAATGTTAAGTCTGCTTCTCTCTCCACAGATGCTGCCAGACCAGCTGAGTATTTCCAGTATTTCCTGTTTTTATTCAATTCCCAAACCTGGTTTCCCTGCAGCCACATTTCAGTAATCACCAGTCAGTAATCGCCACCCTCCTTCCCCAGTACCGGTGCCAATGTCCCACGAATTCGAAGCATTTCCCCCACACCAATCTTTGAGCCACGCATTTGCCTCTTCAACCTTATTGGCCCTGTGCCAATTGGCTCGTGGCTCAGGTAGTAATCCAGAGACGATTACCTTTTTGGTCCTGTTTTGTAATTTAGCCCCTGGCTGCTCCTATCCACTCAGCAGAACCTCTTTCCTCGTTCTACCTATAATGTCTGTACCAACGTGGACCACGACAGCTGTAATTTTCCTCTCCCACTCCCAGTTCCTCTGCATCCCAGATGAGCTATCCGGAAGCCTGGCACCAGGTGGGCAACACAGCTTTTGGGACTCTCGAGTTTGGCCACAGATAACAGTGCCTATGCCCCGAACTATACTATCCCCGATTACGATCACATTACTCTCTTCTTCCCCTCCCCCCACTTGAATGTCTCCCTATAACACGGTGCTTTGGTTAGTCTGCTCATCCTTCCTACAGTCCCAGCTCTCATCCACACAGGGAGCAAGAATCTCGAACGTGTTGGGCAAGGACAAGGACTGAGGCTCCTGCAACACTAACCCCTGGATCCCTGTACCTGCCTCACTCATAGTCACATCCTCCTGTCCCTGACCATTGGCTGAATTCAAAGTAGTTAATATAAGTGGTGTGACTGTCTCCTGAAACACAACGTCCAGGTAACTCCCCCCCTCCTTGATGTGTTGCAGTGTCTGGAGCTCAGACTCCAGCACATCAACTCTGAGCTGGAGTTCCTCGAGCAACTGACACATGCTACAGATGTAGTCGCTAGGAACCACAAAGGGATCCACCAGATCGCATATCATGCATGTGCAACACATACCTGGCCCTGCATCTACAATTTATTTAATTAGATTATAATTTGTCCTTTTACATTTTCCACTGTTCTTTAATTCTTTCATCCGCTTTAGTTTTTAGTTTATATACTCATAAATCGATCAAGCCTTACTCTATATTTGATTTCAATTTAAACTAAAAGCTTACCTGAATACTGACCCCTGCTGCTTCCTGTTTCACTGGTTTACTGTTGAATGTGACGTCACTCTGATGTCACGTTTCGATTTTATCTTTCCCAGCTCCGCTCCGCTCCTCTCTCTCTCTGACTCTCCGACTCTCCGCTCCTTTGGCTGCGCTCCTCTCTTTTTGTCTCTCCGACTCTCCGCTCCTTAGGCTGTGCTCCTCTCTTTCTGTCTCTCCGACTCTCCACTCCTCAGGCTGCGCACCTCTCTCTCTGTCTCTCTGACTCTCAGCTCCTCAGGCTGCACTCCTCTCTTTCTGTCTCGCCCACATTCTGCTCCTTGGGATGCACTTCTCTCTCTCTGTCTCTCGGATTCTGGTTTGGCGCGCTTTTTGAACCACCTCTCCTCGGCTATGCTTCTCTCTCTCTGTCTCACCGACACTCTGCTCCTTGGGCTGCACTCCTCTCTCTCTGTCCCTCCGAGTCACCGCTCCTCGGGCTTCGTTCCTCTCTGTCTGTCTCTCCGACAGTCTGCTCCTCAGGCTGCACTCCTCTCTCTCTGTCTCTCTGATTCTGATTTGACGCACTTTTTGAACCACCGCTCCTCCGGCTGTGCTCCTCTCTCTGTCTCTCCGACACACTGCCCCTCCGGCTGCACTCCTCTCTCACTCCAACTCTGGTTTGACGCGGTTTTTGAACCACCGCTCCTCGGGCTGTGTTTTGCTCTCTGTCTCTCCGACTCTCTGCGCTTTTGGCTGCGTTCCTCTCTCTCTCTATCTCTCCGACTCTGGTTTGGCACATTTTTTGAATCGTCTCCTCCTCGGGCTGTGCTCCTCTCCTTCTGTCTCTGTTACTGTGATTTGGTACACTTTTTAAACCCTCTGCTCCTCGGCCTGCGCTCCTCTCTCGCTGTCTCTCCGACTCTGGTTTGGCGTGCTTTTTGAACTCTGGGAGAATTGAATGGAGTTCTTGCAGTAAGTGTGGTCTGAGGAAGTGTAGTGCCTGTAGCTGTGAGTGTCCATGGGTTTATAATGGGCACCGGTTGATCGGATTTTCCCAGAAATGGAGAGGGAGAATTCGAGGAAGGGAAGGGTCCGAGATGGACTATGTGTGTGTGAGAGAATGGTGGATATTGAAGACAAATTGACTGAAATTTTCTAGCTTATCGCAAGAGCAGGAAGTGGCACCGGAATAGTTATCAATTCACTGGAAGAAGAGGTGAGGGATGGGGACTGAGATGGACTCAACAAAGAATGTTCCACAGATCCCATAAAAAGGCAGGCATCGCTAGGACCCATGTGGGTACCCATAGCAACACCTATACCTTGGAGCGCACAGAAAATGCTGGGGAAGGGCCATGTACCTGATGTAGTCACTGGGTTACTCACTCTTTGCACAGAAACTGCCAGAGTTGATGAGCAAATCCCAACAATTTCTATATAAATTATGCTTAGGTAAATGGGGATTGAAGTCACCAGGCCATGTCTTTAATGACCCAATCAGATTTCAACTCTTGCCACCATTCACAAACACCATCTATATTATCAGGAAGTCCATTTCCCAAAGATTCAGTGCAGCCACGGTATGCACGAGAATAGAGGAAAAGTCACTGGTCTGTCGTTGAGACTGCCCTTCTTCTCTTAGCATTCCCACGCACATTGATTACCCTGATCTGCGACTAGTGTTCTTTCCGATTGATAATTATCATTTACCACCATCAGATCGGATCAGTGACAGAATTAACCAGATACAGTGAAGCACATTGATTTTCTGAAATCATTTTCCCTCTGTTGATTCATGTTCCTGATTTAAATGTCAATTCCCTACTCGGACTTGCTGGATGTTTTCCCTTTCTACTCAGTTCCTCTGAAACCTCCTTTCAAGCCCTGTAAAGTATTGCTTGAGTTCCCCCTGTACAGGGCTGTGAAGCAGCTCTTGCGTTGAAATAAGCTGCCATTCATTGGCTGATGTTTTAGGACATTCTCCATTGAGTTGGAGAAATTCAAAGGCAGAGATTCAGTCCTGAACTGTAGAGGGGCAATCCATGGGCCAGCTGAGAACAGTCCGATGGTAAATACATGCGATGAGTCAGTCAATGTCTCTGGAGAGTGGAGGAAACTCTCTCCATTCAGGTGCAGTTTTGACCCAGTACTCATAGCCACTAGCTGTAAGTAATGAAACATTTCCCTGGTCCCAGGTACTAAGTCAATATCCAATGAAGCAATTGATGAATGATTGAAGCAATTCGGAATTTACGATGAACATGTATAAAACACTGGTTCAGCCACAACTGGAGTATTGTGTGCAATTCTGGGCACTGCACAATAGGAAGGATGTGAAGGCTTTAAGGAGGGTGCAGATACATAGAGAAGCTGGCGTTGTTCTGCTTATAGAGGAGAAGGTTGGGAGGTGATTTGATAAAGGTGTTCAAAACCATGTAGGCTCATGAGAGAGGACAAGTTTCCCATTGACACAATAAACGGGAGGATATTGAGAGGGTTAGAAGAAGTGACAGATCTTGGAGTGCATGTCCATTCCCCCTCCACCACTCATTTCCCCTCCCCTCTTTCACCCATTCCCCTTCCCCATTTCCCCTTCCCCCATTCCTCGCCCACCATTTCCCCTCCCCTCCTCCAGCCATTCACCCAACACCCATTTCCGTTCGCTCTCCCCCACCTATTGCCCCTCCCCCACCCACACCACATCCCCACCCCCTCCCAAACCGAGTTCCCCTACACGTCCCCCACACAGTTCCCCTCCCCCAACCATTTCCCATCCAGCTCTGCCTCCAACCCCCGCCAAATTCCCCTCACCCCTGTCCCCTCAAACCCGCATTACCCCTCCCCTACCCCTCCCTCCCCTACCATTCCTCCTGGACCCATTTCGTCTTCCCCTCTCCCTTCCTTACCCCCACGCATTTTCCCTCCTCCTCCCCCCATTTCTCCACTCATTCCCCTCCCTTCCACACCTATTTCCTCGCGCTCTCCCTTGACCCATGTAATTCCCCTCCCCGACATATTTCCCCTCCCCAACCCATTACCTCCACCAACTTTCCCTCCTCCTTCCCCACCCATCTCCACCTCCAACCATTTTCCCGGCTCCAAACACTTCCCCTCGCCCTCCACCACCCATTTTCCATCCAGCATCCCCTCCGACTTCTCCACCCCCAGCAGGTCCCCCTCCCCTACCCATTCCCCTCCCCCACACATTTCTACTCCCCTTCCCATTTCCCATATTCCTCCATCTCCACCTGCCAATCCTCCACTCCCTTCCCTTCCAACTTTTCAGGACTGTTCATGATCTTATATACTTCAATCAAGTCTACCCTCAGTCTTCGAAACGCCTATTAAAACCAGCCCAGTCTATCCATTCCTTCCGCATAAGACAGCCCACTCAATCCAGGTAACAATCTAGTAAACCTTCTCTGAACTGCCTCCAACACATTTGCATCCTTCCTTATATAAGGAGACCAAAGCTGCACACAGCATTCGATATGGGTGAGTGGGGAATGGGTGGAGAAGCTGAAATGGGTGGAGAGGGGGAGGGGAAGTTGGTGTGGCGATTGGAAGGTGGAGGGTAAATGGGTTCGAGACGGGAAATGGGTAGGGAAGGGGGAGGGAAAGTTGGTGTTGGGGGAAAGGGAGGGGAGGGGAAAAGGATGATGTCAGTGAAATGGGAGCGAGGGAGGGAGGGGAAATAGGTGAGGAAGGGGGAAGGGAAGTGAGTGAGGGAATTGGCAGGTGGAGATGGAAGGGGAAGGGACATGGAAAGGGGCGTAGAAATGGGTGGGGGTGGGGAAATGGGTAGGGGGAGGGAGTGGAAGTTGATGGGGGTCATTGAATATTTTGAAGGCGGAGGTAGATAGATTCTTGTTAGATAAAGATAATCAAAGGTTGTTGCAGGTAGACAGGAGTTTGGAATTCGAAAGACAAACAGATACACCATGAACTTATTGAATGGCAAAGCAGACACGAGTGGCTGAGTGACCCACTTCTGCCCCTAATTCATCTGTTCATCTGTATGTACATAATATCCTGAGCTCGTGACGCCGACTGAGACAAGAGAGATGGTCGTTAATATCTCGACCTCGTCAAACTGACGGAAACACGGCAGACAGATTTAATATCCTGACCCGGTAACAACGAGCGAGACAAGGGAGACAGTGTTTAATATCATGCCCCATGAACATCGGAAGACACAAGGGAGATACCCGCAACCACTGACCGAGTCAGTGGAGATGGTGCTTAATATCCTGAACCAGTATTGCTGAGTTAGACACGGGAGAAGATGGATAGTATCCTGAACAGGTAATTCCGACCGAGTCAAGGGAGAATGTGTTTAATATCATGACCAGGTAATTCTGACATTCATGGGAGAATATGGTTAATATCCTGATGCAGTGAAACGGGCAATGGTGTTGAATATCCTGACCTCGTAATGTGATGGAGACACGGGAGACGATGTTAGATATCATGACCCAGGAACACCAGAAGTGATAAGGGAGATGGTGTTTAATAGCCTGTCCCGTTACAACCAGCCAAGACAAGGGAGGTGAGGTTTTCCATCCTGACCCAGTTACGTGTACCAAGGCAAGGGAGACAGTGCTTAATATCCTGAGTAACATGGAGTCAAGTGCGGGAGACAATTCTTTGATATCCTCACCTGGTAACACCGACTGAGCAAAGTAATGGTGATTAGTATTCTGATGGATAAACACCGACCTAGACAAGGTAGGCAGTGTTCAATAGCCTGACCCGGTATACAGTCTGAGCTAAGGGAGCCTGTGTTCAATACCCAGAGCCAGGTATACCGGTCAAAAGACAGGAGAAGGTGTTTAACATCCTGACCCAGTAACACAAACTGGGATATGTGAGACGGTGTTTAATGTTTTTTTTTTAGTTTTAGTTTTTTTTTTAGTTTTAGAGATACAGCATTGAAACAGGCCCTTTGGCCCACCAAGTCTGTGCCGACCATCAACCACCCATTTATCCTAATCTTACACTAATCCCATATTCCTATCACATCCCCACCTGTTCCTATATATTTCCCTGCCACCTACCTATATTAGGGGCAATTTATAATGGCCAATTAACCTATCAACCTGCAAGTCTTTGGCATGTGGGAGAAAACCGGAGCACCCGGAGGAAACCCACGCACAGGCAGTACCCAGAATCGAACCCGGGTCTTTGGAGCTGTGAGGCTGCGCTGCTAACCACTGCGCCACTGTGCCACCCCAAATTGTTTGATTCGGGTAATGCCAACAGCAACTTGCGTATATAAAGCGTAATTAAAGCTGTGAATCTTCCCAAATCGCTGCACCGGATCAAATATCAAACAGAATTTGAAACAAATGTACGTAAATACATTATGACAGGTGGTCAAAGTCTGGGAAAACTACTTGGTAATAAACAGCGTGTTATAATAGGAGAGAGGCAACGACTTTCAGGGAGGGAATTTCAGAGCTTATGGTCTCAGGCAGATGAAGAGCACAAATTTTGATGTGATTAAAATCGGGGAAGTGCACGAGGCCAGTACTGGAGGAGCACAGAGATCACAGAGGTTTGTTGAGGCTAGAGGAGGTTACAGAGGTAGAGATCCGAAGAACCATGGAGGGGTTTGTAAATAGAGTTATAATTTCAAGGACACTGAATTTGCGAACTCATAGTCACACTTTATTCTTGCCGGTTGCAGGGTCTTTAATTAGGTCCTATCTTTGTGAGCCATGAACTAACCACCTAATCCAGGAGACACTTTTGATTGTGTCAACATCAGTGTTAATTTTGGGGCAGAACCTGGGTGGTTTCATTATGAAGGGAAAGAGGTGTTCGGTAATGAGAGAATTGGAGCTTCCCGAGATTGCTCAGAACGAGGGGCAGCTGGTGATTTTAATGTCTGTAAACAAGTACAGAGCCAGTTTATGAGCAAGCACAGAACCCTGATGCTGTCATTGCCTATAAATCATTCAACCTCTAACTCCTACCAATTGGAAGAAAAGTTCATCGATCTGAAACGTTAGCTCTGTTTCTCTGCTCTGCAGACACTGCCCGAACTGTGTGTATTTTGCAGCATCAGAGTTCATAGTCAAAGTACTAACATATAACATGCATACTATTCTTCATGAAGCATTATTTCATAGCAAGCACAGCTTTATTTCTCAAATCATTATAATATGTATATAGTTTGGATATGCAGTGAGCAGGTTGCGACACGATTGGAAGATTGCTTTCGTTCAAATCTGAAATTAATCCTAAATTAATATTTTTGCCAGGAGAAAAATATTAAGCATTTAAATTAGCAAACGTAAAACATTACAATGTTATCCCGTGGCTTTCATTGTCTTCCATCGCCTCATAGCCAGTGTTATTCAAAGCGACGTTCCTGCATAATGAACAAAACAAAGGAAAGGTTCAATGAAACATCGAGGTTAGTGACAAGGGCATTTTTTGTAATAAATGCCCTCTTAAAATATGATAGCGCGGATTCACATTTTAAGGAAACAATGCATCAATTTCTGTGCATGGTTCTGCATGTTTAGTATTTCAATGTTTAGAGGGACCAAGCACACTCGAATCTGAAACCAAATATGGATTGCAACTGGATCCTTTTATTCTATTCCTACAAGTTGTTGAAGCACCCACTGTCTCTAAGTCGTAATAATACAAAGAAATAATCACAATTACGCTGCTTCCCCTCTGAGTACTTTCATCAAATCTTTCATACCTGTTTCTCAACACGATTTGTAAAGGACTGCTCTACGGTTTTTTAGCCCTCTAGTCACGCACACGGTCCCAGACGAGGCTTTATATCCTGAAAAAGTTGTGAGCAAAAACGCCAAAAAATTAAGTAGTTCCTACAAAACACCACATGATAAGCGGTTTACCATTCTGGCACATTGTCCCTCTTCCTCTCGTCATCTTGTGTCCATCTTGTTTCGCAATGTTTTGGAAAAGTTTAGTCATACCAATACGAATAACATATGCACTTTAAGCTGAAGATAAACAGAGGCGTCAACTAAATAGTAACCTGACATATTAATCCTAAAGTTTCCTGTCAGCGAACAGGTTTATCAATTTAATAATTTCTGGGAAAAGTACAATTTCACAAGCCGTTAGCAACTGAAAATAAATGGAAGAAAAACGTAATGATTTGTAATAAAATGGCATCCTAATAGATGTATGGATCTATTTATGAATGGGGCCATTTTGTCCAATGGTTTCTAAATCGAGTTGCATGCAGCTAAAATGTAACTGCAGGCGATTATTTTATATTCTTTCATGAAAGGCCTCATTTTTGCCTACCGTAATTGCCCTTGCCAACTGAATTGCTTGCTAGGCCATTTCTGAAGGGAATTCCAAAAGTGGGTACGAAGAAACTTTATAATTCTGAGTCAATCTGTTCTTCCCTCACACACACCAAAAGTTACTGTTATTTGATTAATTGACTATCAGGAATACAGGGTGCAATAGAATGAATGAATAGCGAAATGCAGCTGGAGGATAATTTCCCCCATTTCCCCTCCCCCTCGCTGTCTTTCCCGGGCTGGAATAAAGTTACAGTAGAAACACACTGATCTCCGGGATTTCTGTTTGTTTTCTTTGCATGGACACTTCACACGCTCGTTTGTACTCCCTTTTCGGGGTGTCGCTCATTTTCTATATTACCCACTGTAATCCTGATATTCACTCTTGCTTTTTGTGGTGCCACTGCTTTTGGGATGACTTTGCAAGGATCTGCCTCAGTTGCCAGGCCTATGCATGAGGTCATAGCTATCGGCAATGACTGCAGTCTCTCTAGCTGGGCGGACTCTCTGTTCCTCTAAATGAACTCTCAGGTTACGGGGTAGGCAATGTTTGAGTACTTTGATCAATATTAGCTCACATAGTTCATCATAGGTGCGCTGTAATTTTGCAGATCTGACACAACGGTCAAAAGCATTTTGATTTCACCTTTAGAATTCTAAATAACTGTGAAGGGATTTCTTTCGAGCATTCTGGAATTGCTGGCAATATGACTTTGGGACCAACGCATGAGCACTAAAGATGGCAGCTTTGGTCTGCTCGTAATTAGCAGACATTTCGGGACCAGCACAGAATAGACTTCTTGAGCGTCCGTGTTAACTAACACTGAATTATGAGTGCCCACATTTCTATTGGCCATCGTAGCAGTCCCGACACCTCTTCAAAAGTGCTAAAAATGATTCCACGTCACTTTCTTGAAATTCTGTTACAAACTCAGCATATTTTCGAGCCTCAAAGCCTGATTCTGGGTTCGGGAGATTTAGGCAGTTCTCGGCTGAAGGAAGACTTTTTCAGCAGACCACAACTGACTCGATTCTCTCTCTTCCTGATCCTTCAGCTCCATTTTCAAATTTTGCAGCTGGAAAACCCTTTCTTTCTCCCTGTCTCCTTCCTGAAAATCCAGTTGTATCCTGAATTTTGCAAGTTCCATTCTGGTGATGGGAGATAGGTCAGTTTCAGGATTAATTGCTCATCTACCTGTTCCGGAATGGGACTGTGCCCTAGGTGCTCATCCAGCACCTTTCGGACCTCATCTTGTTTCACCTTCCGAGACAGTTTCACTTGAACCTCCCTCGTTTCAGCTTTAAGCTGCTCGGGGGTGACAGAGTTTCAGCAAATACTTCACCTTACTCCAAAAACATCTCTGGATGAAAATGTGCAATTTTCTAGCGTTAGAGGAAGAAAATGTTTTACTGCGGCCGTTTATCTCTTTTAACAATCTTTACCGCTATCAGAATATCCTCTTTTAGCTGCCAATCCGTTTATTTAAAATTCTATTTAAGCTCCCTCCTTAGATTTGGACTTTCATGGGTTTGTCACAGACATGAGCTCCCAATTTCTATGTTACGAGGTAGTTAATTGATCTTTTATTTAAAAACTATTTTTCCAACCACCTGTCTGTAAACAGATTATTGTCTGAATGTTTTACCCTCCTTTAAACTTTCACTTGCAATTGACAGCAACAACAACATTATTAAAGTTAAAACAAAGAAGTAGCTTTTATTAACACAGACTCTTAGTCGTGGGAAGGGGAATTAACTTCGCAATGCACTTACAAATGTACAAGGAAAGGTTAAAGGCATGAAAAGGCAGGACAGTTACAAAATAGAACTATAAACTAACATGAAGTTCAGTTAAAACTGGAGTTCATCTTGAATTATCAAAAGGTCAGAACAAAATGGAGATCACCAGCTGGAAATGCTGAATGGAGGAGGATCTGTTGGAAATGCCTCTTCTCTTACAAATTGTTTCTTCTTGCACTTTCAGATATAAATGGAGGCAGCTAAATTTGCTCCAGTCATCTTCATCTCTTTGACAGAGAGGACACTCGTAGAAATAAGTTTTCCCTTCTGGTTTGTCTACTTTAATTTGCTTGCTTCTTGCAGACCTTGTCGAATATAATTTTCCGGCATCTTGCAGACTTCGCCTCAGGGAGGATTGTAGAGAAGACAGTTCGGGTGCAAAACTGAATGAAGCAGCTATGACTTCTGAAAACCTGTGGTTCCCTACAGTTTCAAACCCAGATAGGCTGAATAATGTGTCTTCCTGGGTCCCATAACAAGACCGCTTCAAGTAGCTGTCCCATGATCTGTCTGCTCCATTTTACGAACTGGAACACAGCCTAGAATTTAACATGCTGAATAAAATAGTGCTTCACATTAATGCTTAAATGTACACAACACAATTTACAATTGGTGCTCATCTATTCACTTTGGTCCATTTTCTTGTAACTTAGTTATTCCTTATCTAGGAACTTCATATAAATAGTTGGAACATGAGTTGTAGCAATATCTGCTATTCTGGTGGTAACAGATCTCAGAAACTGTAAACCTTTTTTTAAATTGCAACTTAATTGATGTTCTGTCTTTCATTATCACAAAATTCTTTGCATATTGCCCCAAGGTTCCTTTCCTCGTTGCCAGCTTGTTTTGAGCATAACCTTGCCTCAACATATTCCTTGCTTTGCTTTCAACATCAGGTTGGGCTATCATGCTTTTTTGTTTTCTCAGCGTCGTGCCATGTGTAACCGAGCTTACACATATTTTGGTTACTTTAACAATATTTTCAAGCATTATAAGCTATCATCATCACTTCTAAATAGCTTATGCATTTTAAGACATTATAACATACAGCATAAACTTTAATATTACACCAAGCGGTGAGAATGCTATCTTACAGGCCTCAGTACCACTTTTGGGGGGGTGCAATGGGTGGTGAGGGATCGGATTAGCTCAGCACTAGGCGGGAGATTGAGTGTGCGTGCGTGGACCTCAGTACCACACTCAGGGAGTGAGCGATTAGACTAGCTCAGCACTAGGCTGCAGACTGAATGTCAGTGTGTGGGCCTCAGGAAGCTGGATACATTACCATCGATCACAGCATCTACATCATTGATATGCATTGTAAGTAGCTGCGGCTCCACCTCTGATTCCTGATGCACCCACTAATATTAGCCGACCAACCTGCAAAAGACCCATTTATTCCGTCTCTCTGTGCTTTGCCCCTTTTCAGTCCTCACCCCAAGTGCTCTTTCCTCATCACACCTGAGCTTGCTGATGTACATTGGCTCCCAAACTCGACAACACTTGGATTTTAAAACTTTTCATCTTTTAGTTCAAATCCCTAACTAGCCTGTCACCTCTACATCCCTTTAAACTGTTCCACCCCGACAGAATTGGCAGATTTCTGACATCCTTTAATTCTGGTCCTTTGAACATCCTCCACACACTTAGCCCTACGATGAACAGCCTTGTCTTCATCTGTTTAGCACTAACAGTCTGTTTCAATTATTACTGCACTAGACGTTCACTCAGTTCGTACTTTATTAGGCAATGACTAAGCTTGTTCCACTAGGACATGTCTCTGATGATGTAACATTTCACCAAGTCTTAGTTTGTTCTGCACAGATCCATTTCTGCTCATAATACAATCGGTCGTGTAATTTGGTATCTGAAACCATACTGCCCCCGCTCTGGGAGTGTTTGATGGGACAGTGCAGAAGGAAAATTACTCTTTGTATTACCTCACACTGCTTGGCTTGTTCATTGTTTAATGGGAAGATGTAGATGGAGCCTGACTCAGTATCCTTGAAATTTAGAAGGTTGTGGGATGATTTGATCAAAGGTTTCAACATAATGGAAACTGATAGAGTAAAACTTTTCCCACTGGCTGCAGAGTCTCAGACGTGGGGACGTGAGGTGAAAAGTCGAAACATTAGAGTCATGGAGACAGACAGCACTGAAACAGGCCCTTCGGCCCACCGAGTCTGTGCCGACCAACAACCACCCATTTATACTAACCCTATATTAATCCCATATTCCCCACCACCTACCTACACTCGGGGCAATTTACAATGGCCAATTTACCAATCAACCTGCATGTCTTTGGCTGTGTTAGGAAACCAGAACACCTGACAGAAACCCACGCAGTTATAGGGAGAACTTGCAAACGTTGCACAGGCAGTATCCAGAACTGAACCCAGGTTGCTCGAGCTATGAGGCTGCGGTGACAACCACTGCGCCACTATGCCACCCAAATGTTGCCGAAAGTCAATCTTTCCCCGAAATGCAGGCAGAGAAATCAAGAAAGGGAAGGGAAGTGTCAGAGATGGAACATATGAGGGCGGGAGAAGGGTGGAAATTGGAAGTGAAGTTGATAATGTTTTCCAGTTTGGGACAGGAGCAGGAAACGGCACTAATACAGTCCTTAATGTATTGCAAAAAGAGGCGAGGAATAGGGCTTGTGCAAGACTGGAACAAGGAATGTTCGACATATCACACAAAAAAGTGTAACTAGGACCATGTGGGTACCCATCGCGACATCTTTTATTTAGAGGCAGTGAGTGAAGTTGAAGGAGAAGTCGTTCACTGTGACAAGACGTTCAGCAAGGTGGAGGAGGGTGGCGGTGGTGGACTTGTTGGGGCTCTGCTCAAGGAAGAAGCGGAGAGCCCTCAGACCATCTTGGTGGAAGTGCAGAGAGATTGAACGTCCAAAGCGAAGATGAGGAGGTTAGGGCCAGAAAACGGCAAATTGTCAATATGACGTAGGGTGTCAGAAAATTCACGGATGTAGGTGGACCAGGGGACAAAGATAGAGTCAACTTAGGAAGAAATAAGTTCAGTGAGGCAGGAACAGGCTGAAACGATGGGTCTCCCAGGACAGTCATGTTAGTGGATATTGGGAAGCCAGTAGAAGCGGGCTGTCCGGCGTTGCGGGACTATGAGGTTGGAAGCTGTAGAGAGAAGATCTCTGGAGGAGATGAGGTCATTGACAGTCCAGTGGACAGTAGCTTGAAGTGTTGTGGTGGGATCCTGGTCTACGGGGGGGGGGGGGGGGGGTGGGGGGGCGTGGGTGGGTGGGGGGCAGGAAGAAGTGTCTGAGAGGTGGTGCTCAGAGTCTGCAAGGTGGATGTTGGTACACCAGACAACAAAAAAATTTGTCAGCAGGTTTAATCGCAATGTCGAGGTTAGACCTGAGTGAACGTAGTGCAGCAAGTTCAGAGGGAGACGAGAGAGAGCGACAGAGTAGAGATATTGAGACGGACGATGTCATGCTCACAGTTCTCAAACAAAAGATCAAGAGTGTGTAACAGCCCCGAGCGAGGGGTCCATGGAGGAAGAATACTGGAGGTGGGTGAATGAGTCTGCTGGTCGGGTAGGATATCAGGACAAAGAAGTGAACCGCAGGTGAAGGCGCTGGAAGAAGAGATCAAAGTTAGGCTGAGCTTGAAATTCATTGAAGTGGGGGCGAAAGGGGCTAAAACTGAGTAATTTGCTGTGTATATATCATTAATCATCAGAAAGGGGAAGGCCAAACGGTATTGTGAATACACGTTAAGGGGTGAGATAGAAGAAGGGATGGGGTCGAAGGGAAGTGAATTGGAAGAAAGATCTGGATGGGTGTTGGTACCCATGAGTTGGTGGAGCTCGCATTCCTTAACACCTGAAAGGAAGACAGAAAGTGTTGGCTTGTCCTGCATTAAGGTGTCAATGGACAGGAAACCAGCGAACAGAATGAGAGACATTCCAACGTGTTACAGACTCAGTGGGTGGTGCAAACTGCTGACCTGATGTGTGTCAGGATGGGAGGGGACTCTGTCCCAATCCTAAACCCTCATCCCTCTCTTTCTTTCTTCAGAGGAAGGGACATCTCCTTCACTCTGGTGTGTTTGGGTTGTGTGTTCTCAATGTCTTTTTATCTCACTCTTTATCACTTTCAATCTTCTGTTTTTTAAGTGCAATTTGTTTCTAATGGGATATTTCTGAGTGAATGGAACTGTAACTGAGAGGGGAAGCTCTGGGATCTTTCTGTACCATTGCTTATGAATCTTTTGCTTTGATTTATCCAATTTCTTTGTTTTCCCTCTCCTCCAGGGGACATTTGCTTTTACTTTGAAAACTGCAATGATAAGATATGATGGGAATGAGTGAGGATTGGGATGAGGAATTCTATTGGACAGCATCTTCCTCTTCCTCGGGAAGAGGCCTTCACCCTGAGGCAGCATCCAATGGGACTCTGTGCATTTGCATCTGTTTATTACACTGGGGATGAATTTCCTCTTCAGCACTGTGGGGTTCAGTTCTGTAGTTAAACATTTCCTGTTGAGACCCTTGAGTTTAAAGTGTTTGAAAGCTTTCGTTAATTCAGACCTGACCTTTCAATGTAACACAAGCTTGTTAATCCATGATAGAATGGGGCCTGCCCACCCCCACAGAGAGGAGATTAAACTCATCAGTGAGAACCCGTATGAAGGTTTCTTTTAATTCCGGAATAATGCTTGTGTTTCCAGGCAATGGAATGAAGTCTATGGTTAAGTTATATGCATGGCAGTATTTTTTTTTAAATGAGAGCAATCCACGGTGGTCATTTTAAGTGTTATCGGTCTGTGGTAGTAATTTAAACTCCCTCTACCACAACAGTGGCAGCAGTGTGCACCATCTGCAAGATGCTATGCAGCTACTCCCCAGGGCTCCTTCGACAGCAACTTACAAACCCACGAACCACACATAAGGACAAGGGCAACAGATGCATGGGAGCACCACCACCTGCACGTTTCAATCCAAGCCACACTACATCCTGACTTGGAACTATATCACTGTTCCCTCACTTTCACTGGGTCAAAATTTTGGAACTTGCTTTGCAGCAGCACTGTTGGTGTGCCTACACCCGAAGGATTGCAGCAGTTCAAGAGGCAGCACACCACTAGCTTCTCACTGCCCAGCAAGCAACGCCCACATCTCCCAAATCAATGGAAAAGATATGCCGTGCGGACCTTTTATCCGACCTGCATAGCTGCCATTTTAAATTATGTTTGTTATGGCCATTTTAAATGGTACGCGCTGTGGCCTTTTGATGTGACATGTGTACGACCATTTTAAGTGGCATGCAGTGCGACCAGTTTAAGTCATATCCTCTGCGACCATTTTAATTTATGAGTAGTGCGGCAATTTAAAATGATTAGCAGCGTGACCATTGCAAGTGATATTTTTATTGTCATTTTAAATTATGTGCACTGTGGCCATTTTAAATGATATACAGTGCGACCTTTTCAAGTTTCATGTAGCATGGGCACTTTAAGTGACATATACAGCAGCCATTGAAAGGATTATGCTCTGTGGCCATTTCAAGTGGCTTTCGCTGCGGCCATTTTAAGTGGTATGCATTGCGGCCATTGTAAGTGATATTCGTTGTATCCATTTTAAGTGATAGGCACTGACACCATTTGAAGTGACATGCCATGTGTCCATTTTAAGTGAAAAGCACTGCAGCCATTTTAAATGATCTTCACCATGACCATTTTTTTAGTGAAATGCGCTGAGGCTGGTTTAACTGATTATCTACTGCGATCATTTAAAATAAGATACCGTGTTGCCATTTCGGGTATCTTGCCATGGGGCAAATTTAAGTGATCTTGAGCACGACCATTTTAAGTAGCATGCATTGCGACTATTTAAAGTGACGTGCACTGCCGCCACTTAAGTGGTATGCACTCGGCCATTTTAATTCACCTGCACTGTGATCATTTTAAGTAATATGTCATGATGTAATTTAATATGAGATGCAGTGGAACGCTTTTAAGTGATATGCAGTGCAAACATTGAAACTGATATGCAGCGTGGCCATTGTAAGTGAGATGCAGTCCCAATAGTTTAAGTGATATTGTTATTGTCATTTTAAATCTTGTGCACTGTGGCCATTTTAAGTGATATACAGTGCGACCATTTTAAGTGTCATGCAATACCTGCATTTTAAGTGACATCCACTGTGACCATTTTAAGTAACATACATTGTGGCAATTTTAAATGGGATAGAACCATTTTAAGTAGCATGTAATGCGGCCATTAAAACTGATATGCACTGCAGCCACTTTAGGTGACATTCCCTGTGGAAACGTTAAGTGACATGCACAGCAGCCATTGTAAGAGCTATGCTCTGTGACCATTTCAAGTTGCATTCATTGTGGCCCTTTTAAGTGATAGGCACTGCGGCCATTGTATGTGATATGCAGTGTATCCATTTTAAATGTTATGCCTTGCGACCATTTTAAGTGACAAGCCATGTGGCCATTTTATGTAACTTGCCATGGGGCCGTTTTAAGTGACATGCACTCCGTCCATTTAAAGTAACTTGCCATGGGGCCAATTTAACAGATATGCTAGGCAGCCATTTGAAGTACTCGGCACTGCGACAATTTTATGTGACATGATGTGTGGCCATTTGAAGTAATTTGCCATCGGCCAAATTTAGTGATTTTCACTGCCGCCATCTAAATAACATGCACTGCGGCGATTTAACGTAACATGCACTGCCGCCATTTTAACTGACGTGTACTGCGACCAGTCAAACAGAAATGCACTGTGGACATTTTACGTGGCTAGCCATGCGGCCATTTTAACTGATATTCACTGAGGCCATTTAAAGTGACTTGCGTTGCGGCCATTTTAAGTGACAAGCATTGCGTCCACGTTAATTGACATGCATTACGGCCATTTTAATCGACATGCAATGTGACCATTTCAAGTGACATGCACTGTGTCCATTTTAATGATATGCCATGTGGCCATTTGAAGTGACAAGCACTGCCGCCAATTTTAGTGATATGCACTGCGGCCATTTTAAATCTGAGGCGTGGCCATTAAAAGTTACATGCACTGCGACCATTTAAATTGATTTGCACGACAGCAATTTTAACTGCCATGCGTTCACGTCAATTTAAATGATTCACTGTGGCATTTTATGTGACATGCAATGCAGCCATTTTAAAATAGGAGTCTTCTTTGGTGGTATTTTAAGCATTACCTATAAACGGCAGTGAATGTATGAGATGTCATGGGTTATAAACGAATAATAAATGTTTGTTAAGGGTTATAAAGGGTTACAGACGATTGCAAAGATTAAAAAATATTATAACGTATTGTAAAGAATAATAAAGGATGATAAACAGCTACAAGGACAATGGACTATTTTAAAGAATTATAGCATTAAAGGTATGGTGGGGGGTGGGTACAAATGATTATAATTTGTTGTAAAGAAATACAAGGGATGCAAAGTATTATGATGGTATTATAAAGATTATAAAGAATTATGACGAATTCTGTTTGCGGCGTCACGTCACGATATGGAACAGGCCCCGCTCCCACATCACCGTCACCATGGAGATCAGCCTCCGCCTCCACCCATGTCAGCATGCAGAACATGCACCGGCCCCACTGTCTGTCTCCTTGAGAACAGCCGCTGCCCCCACATCATGGTGATCATGGGGAACAGGCTCCATCTCCACTATCCCGTCAGCATGTGGAACAGTCCCCGACTGCAGTCTCCCTGTGCAAACTGGCTGCTCGCCACCAAGGAAAGTGTTCACGCCCCACTGCCTCTCACCAGTGTGTCCCGACCCCTTCCTCCACGGAATCTCCTAAGTGACAGAAAACGGCTCCGCTCTGTCTCCGCATTTACAGGCCCCGCCATGATCTGTCACCATGGCGACAGGCCACGCCCCGATCTGGCACCATAGCGACAGGCCCCGCCCAGACCTGTCACCATAGCAACAAGCACCGCTTCCCATCTGCTGGAAGCAGTCAATGATTCAGCTCCTCTCATGACTGAATGAATTTAGTAAGTTGAGTACATGGATATTTCAGCACATTCTTCAATTGCTGTCTGAACTGAATCTGGGTCACGGCATAAATCACAGTGTTTGTGCAGAAACTCAGGAGTTGCAGCATGAAGCCTAATTCCCGCAGAAACTTAGGTAGTGTTACAGACATATACCCAAACCACCACATCCGCCACCATATCAAATACACCATGAACACTGCCCATAACAGCATGAAATTGGCCGAGATAGCTAACAGTAAAATTATAGATTTCCTTCGGCTCTTCATCTCCGGATCTCTGCGACTCTCCCCACTGCTGTGAGCACGAAGCCTCCTGCGTCCCTGGCTGCTCACTAAAATGTATCTGACGGTTAGAGCATTGAGCAGCAAAATCAGTACAAATGCGACCCCCGGGGTTAAAATGTAATGGAGGAACTCTATTGTTCCCCAGATCCGAGAGGATCGAACATCCCCGGCTATTGCACAAAACCAGGGTTCGTTCCGCAGCCAATACTAACCTGTTAACATGAAATACCAAAAGATGTTCTTTAAAGCGCTCAGCACAGTCACTGTTCCCAGAACCACAGTCGCAGTTTTCTCGCTGCAATATTTACTTCTCAGTTTCTGGCAACAAATGGCCACAAATCGATCAAAGGTGAAAGTGATGGTGAACCGGACAGAACAGTCCGTGGCTGCACAAAGCAGGACGGCGTGGATATTACACAGGGGGATGGAATACTTCAGGAACTGAAACTGTTCTTTGTAAACAATGGGAATGTGCCTCAATATCATGTCGATGATAATGGTCAGTAGATCCGCAGCAGCCATGGCCACCAGGTAGCGAGTGACACATTTAGAGAGACCACACCTTTCCCGAGACAGGATCCCAATCGCCAGCAAGTTAACTGTGAGGAAGAGAAATAAACAGAGCAATTCAATATCTGGCTCGACGCAAAGTTACCAGTTTGATTAAGGACATATTGAGATTTCCAAATGTGTTCCTGAATCCAGTGATGCATTGAAATGATTGGACGTGAAAGAACAAGCAGAAAGGTCTGTCATACGGTGGAAGGCAGGAAAGATTAAAAGGCAAAAAATAGAATTGAAATTGTTAAATTCAATGTTGATCATAATCCTTCACTCCCTTCTTTCCTTGTCTGGTTTGTAAACTGTTCCATCTATAATCTCTCACAGTTCTGATGAAGGGTCATTGACCTAAAACATTAACTCTCTTTCTCTCTTCACAGATGCTGCCCGAGCTGCTGAATATTTTCCGTATTTTATGGTTTTATTTCAGATTTTCAGCTTCTGCAGCACTTTTCTCTTGTATAGAAAACTAAATGTGCGATTGACTGAGACACTCCCTCACCTGTGACAGGCAACATGGAATTTAATTATTTTCAAACAATAATTGGAAATGAGTCCACTGAAACATCAATGAAACAAATAATCTCGATCGTCACAAAGTTAACTGTAAAGAAGGGAAATGATCATGAAATTATGCATCAGGTTGTAAGTAAAAACAACTGTTTGAAAGGGTTCGTGGTGATATGTGCACATTTGTTACTGCATTCAGCATGTATCTAATAATTATGGAAGAGACAGGGTTTTCTGATGGAGACAGGGAGCTGAAGTTACTAGAGCCAGCCGGACTCCTGACGAAGATATGAATGGGAATAAATCTTGGCCAGAGTCAGAGACCCGAGACAGAGCTAGAGAGAGATGAGCAGGGCGGGTTCAGAGAGAGAGGAGCACGCTGGGAACCGAGAGAGAGGAGTACTACGGGATCGGAGAGAGAGAGGAGCATGGCGGTATCGGAGAAAAAGAGAGGAGAATGGCGGGTGCGGAGAGAAAGAGGAGTACGGCTCCAGCAGTAGGATCGGAGCGAGATAGGATAACACAGCGGGAACGGAGAGAGGGGTAGCATGATGGGAGCAGAGAGAGAGAGAGGAGCATGGCGGGATCAGAGAGACAGAGAAGAGCACGGTGGGCTCGGAGAGCGAGGGGAGCACGGCACCAGCAGCGGGTTCAGAGCAGAAAAAAATTGAAAGGTGACATCAGTGTGAGGTCACAATCAGCAGTGAGAGCAGGGAAACAGAGAGCCGCTAGGGTGAGTATATAGGTAAACTTTCATTTTAATTTGATTTAAAACAAACAGAGAATCCAACATCACAGGCAAGCAGGTAGGCTATTGATTTGGGAAGAAACTACCTGTTTGTTGAGTACCTGCTAAGTGATTGAGATCCATTCTAATCCTAACGCTTAAAATAGTAAGAGGGAAGAGGTAAGCTTAATAAAATATATAATAAAATATATAAAAAGGGAAATAACATAAATAATTGAATAAAATAATTACGTAGTGTATTAAAACAGATTCAGGATGTTAGGATAGTTGATGTGTCACAGCTGCAGAATGTGGGAGCACTTGGATGCCTGTGAGATCCAGGGCAAACACGTCTGCAGTAACTGTTTGCAGCTCGAAAAGCTTCAGCTCCGAGTTATTGAACTGGAGTCCGAGATGCAGACACTGTGACACATCAGGGAGGAGGAAAGTTACCTGGTCAATTTGTACCAGGAGGCGGTCACATCCCTTAGGATAGGGTCTTCTAATCTGGTCAGTGGTCAGGGACAAGAGAGTGTGGCTGCAGCAGAGGCAGGTAAGGGGACCCAGTGGACAGGAATGCAGGGGCCTCAGCCTTTGCGATTGTCCAACAGGTTTGAGGTTCTTTCAGCTTGTTTGGCTGAGCAAGCTGATCATGGCACCAAGCTACAGGAAGCAATTCAAGGGGAGGGAGATTAAAGCAATTCAGTGGTAGTAGGGGAAAGTATAGTTAGGGGGATTGAAACTGTTCTCTGCAGCAAAGAGCGAGAGTCCAGACGGCTGTATTGCCTGCCCGGTGCCAGGGTTCGGGACATCTGCTCAGGGCTCGAGAGGAACATGCAGTGGGAGGTGGAAGATCCAGTTGTCGTGGTCCATGAAGGTCCCAAAGACATAGGACGGACAAGGAAAGATGTTCTGCATAGTTAATATGAGGAACTAGGCACCAAATTAAGAAGCAGAACCTCAAAGGTAATAATATCTGGATTAGGCAAACCTAAGACTAAATCAACAGATAAGACTAGAGCTGACAAAAGTAATAAAATTACACAATTAAAGGCTATGTATCTTAATGCACATAGCATTTGAAAAAAAACATATTAACTGAGAGTGCAAATAGAAATAAATAAGTATGAACTAATGTCCATTACAAAGTCAGTTTCAGCACCACCAGTGGGAGTGGTGACCACTGTCAGTACTGTAGAGGTCTTGGACCAGACCCAGCGCTGGAGCCCGGACCCAAGGTGAGCGAGGCAAGGTCACCAGGGCTAATCTGGAAGGACTGTGCAAGGGGAATTGGAGGGCTGCTGATGACGCCCAGGGGAGAGGTGTCCTGAGAGGTTCATTGTTTCCTGGGTGGGGCCCTCTGTGGGCCACAGATTGCCAACGGAGGAGAGAAACCCCCAAGCCCGCAGGGAGGTTGCCCCATTTTGCAATTCACTCTCCCCACGTGGCAGAGACCGACCGCCCGCGACCCGCAATGCTGGTTAGATCGCAAAGGTGGCAGAGGAGGCCCTTATTGGCTTTAACTGGCCTTTGGGTTGGAAGATCATCGTCGGCCCATCCAGCTCCCAGCAAGATCACGTGGCGATGGAGCAACAATGGGCTTTCAATGCACGCTACTGTTCGGGATTCTCTTCCCAACACAAACCTCCCCACCCCTCCCGCCCCCCGCCATCGACCTCGACTCATGGGGGACCCTAAACCCCAACACAGAGTGTGAGGAGGTCATGGAGGAACTTTAGAATAAGAATGAGAGTTTCAAAATCAAGGTGTTTGTTAATCGACAGTCCATCTCGGTCAGCGAGCTCAGGAGAGATTAATGAATGGGAGTTGCTGTGAGTTAAGACATCAGCAGCGTAATTTTGGGTTACTTGAAGTTTACAGGGAATAAAATGTGGGAGATAAGCAGGAGGGCATTGGAATCGTCCAGTTTGGAGGTAACAAAAGCATGAAGGAGGGTTTTGAGCAGAGGAGCTGAGACAGGAGCGAAGACAGCCGCTGTTACAGAGCTGGACATTGCCCAGTTTGTGGAAGTGCAGATATGTGGTTGGAAGGTTTAAATATGACTCCAAGTTTGCAAACAGTCTGGTTTAGTCTCGCACAGTTGTCATGGAGAGGGATTGAGTCGTTAGCTAGAGAATGGGGACTGCAAAAATGGTTTAAATCTTCTCAATGTTTAATTAGCACTGCAAATGTGTGAGGTAAAAACAAAAATTGCTGAAAATAGTCTGCATTTCTGGCAGCTTCTGTAGAGAATGAAACAGACGTAATGTTACAGATCTGTGGTCTTTCATCAGTTCTGAGTATTTGTTGTATTCTTTCATGGAATGTGGGCGTCGCTGGCCAGGCCAGCATTTATTTCCCAAACAGTAATTGCCCTTGAGAAGTCGGTGGTGAGCTGCCTTCTTGAACCGCTGTAGTACATGTGAGGTAGTTACACGAACAGTGCTGTTAGGAAAGAAGTTCTAGGCTTTTGACAGAGCGACAGTGAAGCAATGGCGATTTGGTTCCAAGTCAGGATGGTGTGTGACTTGTAGGGGAACTTGCAGCTGGTGGTGTTCCCATGCATTTTCTGCACTTGTCCTTCTTGTTGGTAGAGGTCGCAGGCTTGAAAGGTGCTGTCTGAGGAGCCTTGATGCATGGCTGCAGTGCATCTTGTAGGTGGTACACACTGCTGCCACTGTGTGTCGGTGGTGGAGCGAGTGAACGTTAGTGGATGGGATGCCAGTCAAGCGGGCTGCTTTGTCCGGGATGGTGTCGAGCTTCTTGAGTACTGTTGCAGCTGCACCCATACAGGCAAGTGGAGAGTGTTCCATCACACTCCTGACTTGTGCCTTGCAGATTGTGGACAGGGTTTGGCGAGTCAGGAGGTGAGTTACATGCTGCAGGATTCCTAGCCTCTGACCTACTCGTGTAGCCATGGTATTTATGTCACTACTCCAGATCAGTTTCTGGTCAATATTAGCCCCTAGGATGTTGATAGTGGGGGATTAGGAACGATCGTAATGCCATTGTATGTCAAGGGGAGATGGTTAGATTCTTTCTTGTTGGAAATGGTCAATGCCTGGCACTTGTGTGGCGCGAGTGTTACTTGCTACTTATCAGCCCAAGCCTGGATATTGTCCAGGTCTTGCTACATTTCCTCACTGACTGCTTCAGTATCTGAGCGGTCGCTAAAGGTGTTGAACATTGCACAATCATCACCGAACATACCCACTTCTGAACTTATGATTGAAGGATTCTCATTGATGAAGCAGCTGAAGATGCTTGTGCCCAGGACACTAACCTGAGGAAATCCTACAGTGATGTCCTGGAGCTCAGATGGTTGACCCTCAACAACCACAACCATCTTCCTTTGCATTCGCTGTGACTCCAACCAGCGGAGAGTTTTCCCCCTGATACCCACTGACTCCAGTTTTACTAGGGCTTGATGCCATATTCGGTGAAATGCTGCCTTGATATCAAGGCAGTCACTCGCACCTCATCTCTTGATTTCAGCTCTTTTGTCAATGTTTGAAACAAGGCTCAAATGAGGTCACGATCTGAGTGGCCCTGGCGGTCCCCAAACTGAGCGTCACTGAGCGGGTTATTGCTGAGCAAGTGCTGCTTGATGGCACTGATGATGCCACCTTCCATCACTTTACTGATGATTGAGAGTTGACTGATGGGGTAGTAATTCACTAGGTTGGACTTGGCCTGCTTTCTGTGTGCAGGACATACCTGGGTAATGTTCCGCTTTGCCAAGTAGATGCCAGTGTTGTAGCTGGATTGAAACAGCTTGGCTATGGGCGTGGCAAGTTCTGGATCACCGGTCTTCAATACTATTTCCGGAATATTGTCAAGGCCCGTAGCCTTCGCAATATCCAGTATATTCAGCCGTTTCTTGATATCATGCGGGTGAACCGAATTGGCTAACATGTGGCATCTGTGATGCTGGGGACTTCAGGAGGAGGCCGAAATAGTTCATCAACTCCACACTTCTGGCTGAAGATTGTTGCAAATATTTCTGCCTTTTCTTTTGCACTAATGGGATGGTCTCCCCCATCATTGAAGATGAGGACATTTGTGGAACCACCTCCTCCTGTTAATTGTTTAATTGCCCCCCCACCATTCACGGCTTGATGTGGCGGGTCTTCAAAGCTTAGATCTGATGTGTTTTTTATGGGATCACCTAGCTCTGTCTATCACATGCTAATTATGCAGTTTGGCACGCAAGTTGTCCCGTGTTGCAGCTTCGCCAGGTTGACACCTCATTTTGAGGTGTGCCTAGTGCTGCTCCTGGCATGCCCTCCTGCACTCTTCATTGAACTAGTGTTAGTCTCCTCGCCTGATGGTAATGTTAGAGGGGCATATGCCGGGTCATGAGGTTATAGGTTGTGGTTGAGTACAATTATGCTGCAGCTGATGGCCCACAGAGCCTCATGGATGCCAAGATTTGCATTGCTCGATCTGTTAAAAATCTATCCCATTGAGCACGATGATAGTGCCACACTACACAATGGACGGTATCCTCAATGTGAAGGCGGGACTTCGTCTCCACGAGGACTGTGCTGTGGTCCCTCCTTCCAATACAGACATGGACAGATGCATCTGCGACAGACAGTTTGATGAGGATGAGGTCAAGTTTGTTTTTCCCTCTTGTTGGATCCCTCACCACCTGCTGCATCGCCAGTCCAGTTGCTATGTCATTTAGGACTCGGCCAGCTCGGTCAGTAGTGGTGCTACCGAGCCACTCTTGGTTATGGACATTGAAGTCCCCCAACCAGAGTACATTCTGCCCCTTCCACTTTCCAAGACTTGCTTTTCTTTTGATTTCAAATTTGCAGCATCCAGAGTATTTTGTTTTTGTTATCGATGTGTAAGCGAATACATTTTAGTAGGATGTAAGTGCAGAGACAATACAAGCTACATGTTACAACTTCAAAGGGAGTGCAAGGACAGAGAGACCTGGGTGGTTTGTGCATCAATCTTTGTAGGTCACAGCACAGGTTGACACAACGGTGAATAAAGCATATGGGATCTTGGGCTATATAAATAGAGGCATAGAAAAGAAAAGATAGGAAGTTATGGAAATATATATAAAGCACTACGCCACGTCTCAGAACATATCACATGGTACGTAGAATTGTAATCATCCAGTGCCAGGTATTTAGGACTTCAGTTACGTGGAGAGATTGGAAAAGCTGGTATTGTTCACTTCAGAGCAGTGAAGGGTAAGAGGATATTTCGTATTGAAGTTTAAAAACATGAAGGGGTTTGATTGGGTAATGAAGGAGAAAGTGTTTCCAGTGTCAGAAAGTTCAATATTAAACAGACAATTGAAGGTAATTGGCAAAGAACCAGACGAGAAATCAGCGGAATTTTCTTACGCAGCAAGATGCTGGACTCGGGAATTCCCTGCATGAAAACATGGTGGAAGCAGATTAAATCATATATTTCAGAAGGGAATCCAATAAATACTTGAAAAGGAAAGAAATGGAGAAGTCTGTGGAAAGAGTAGCGGAGTGGAGCTAATTGGATAGCTCTTTCAAAGAGACAGCACTGACACAATGGGCCGAATACCCCCATTCTGTGCTGCACTAATCTCTGATTTTATGAGAACGAGAAAGAAAATGAGAACTAGAGGGTGAGGGGGTGAAAGAGAGAATGGAAAATAGAGAAGGAGGGAAAGGCACGTTGTGCTTATATCCAGGCCTATGGATTGTGATTCGTGATCTTCCCGTGCCTTTTCTTGTTGAGTCAGATGACAGACAAACTTCATGCTACCTCCTCATTTCCATGAATTCTATGTGCCGCCCCTTGTGACTCGTGCTGCCTACTGCCAGCAAACCCAATATGTGCCTAACTGCGTATGAGGCTGGCTCGAAGCATCCGGCATCACCAAGATTATTCAGGAAGACGCTATGTTCCTGCGTTATACCTCTTCTGAACGCCCATCTCACCCTCACCCTGCTGTCCGTGATGATGTGGGAGCTGCAGATGGTGGGACCATGGACCTTCTTCTTTCCATCCCACCCCAATCCCTCACCTCAACTCTCCCCTTATGATTTTATACTGTCCAATGATAACTAAAAACTGCCCGTTTTCCAGTCACAGCAGCTCCAGGAGGCAGAGGGAGAGGGAGCAGAGAGCAGCAGCACAGCACTGATGGTGAAGCCCCATCATTTGGTTTGACACTCGCAGCCACCAGCTCAAACATTCACGCTGCGTGCACCTGAGAGACGAGTATCTAGTTTGAAGTTACACGTGAGATTCTCCGAGCACTAATGGGCTGCAGACAGGTCGAGGGAAATATAGTTTATTCACTAGTTCAACAGAGGCAAGGTCAAAAACAGCTTATAATGCACGGGACTAAGATGAGAACATTGCTGGAGCAGCAAACAGGAGAACATTAATGGGCATGCACACTAAGATGTTTTGTTCATTGACAGGCCTCTCAGACAGTCTGTTGTCACTGTCATCGAGCATGGAGGAGTCCAGCTCCAACATGACACAGGACATTGCACAGAGTTTGAATCCTCCGCTCCTGCCTCGGAAAATTCGGATGCATAGAAATTTGATGAAACTCTGACCTTAAAGGCCACTGACAGCAGCGTCCTCACACAAGTGTTCGGCTCCAGGTCGTGTTGCACGAGGTGGCACAGATTTGTGACCACATCCTTATCAAATCAGAGTTGTCTCACACACTGCTCCTGGGTTAGCTGTAGGTAGGAAACGTGTGCTGGAGAACCCTGGCGGGTAGGGCAGAGCCCCCTCCTCTTCCCTCTTTACAGAGCTTCCCCTCTCTGCAGCCTCTTCTTCATTTGGTGGCCATGTGTCAGACCCAGAGACATGTAACTACAGTCCCCATACCTCGTCCAGAGTTGGGTCATCATATCCTCTGACCTCCCTGAATATCTGCAGCAGCTCATAACTCAAACTCCAGAAAAACATCAGCAGCAGCTCCACTCACTTTACAATAGTAGAAATAATTCAAATGCTCCTCACCTACAAGTTGGATGTCAGATCCTTTTAAATGACACGAGAGGTGATCCTCGTGCTGCTGAGCATATGCTTCATCTGAAAGTGACTAATACAGGCAGTCAGTGGACACGCACAGACCAAGTTACAAAGAGGTGAAATAAAGTTTTCAGAATAGTGCACTGATGACACGTTCAAACATCTCCTCACACTAACAACACATGATTGTTATGTCCAGGCTAGAGCTATGCCCAGCATGGGAGACTGTGCAGGTCACGCTAGCAGTGGACGGCTGTGTAGAACCCCTCATTTTATGGATCCAGGCCTCCACAGTATCGGCACCAGCGGCGCCGTGCAGCCATAAACCACACGCGGGGAAGATAGAAAGGGAAAGACAAAATCATTTTGAAAAGTTACACGGTGGAGGTGGCTGGCAGATCAACTCGTACTGTTTTATTGATCCAGGCTTTCCAGAGTTCTGGCACCGGTAGTGCCACGGAAGCGACAATCACGACAAGGGTCAGATACAGAGGAAAAGGAATTCACTTTGAAAGAGAAATGGAAAAAAAATGTTGAAGGCAAAAGAATTGTAGGAATATCGGAAATTGACAGGTGAATGCGACTAATTGGAGAGGTGAGGCCGTGGAGGAACATAAACAGTCAAGTGTGGAGTTAACAATGACATGGATAAGAGCTTATATAGCAGATGGGCTGAGGCACAGATGGAGATGGGTGGTAGAATGCGCTGGCTGCTTACAGTCTAATTCAGCCTCAGACTGTTGCCAGGCTGGTGTATGCAGTTCACGGATAGGGCTTGGATTTTGTGACGGAGTCCAATGGCACAAGAACTTGTGAGTTAGGAGCAGACATAGGCCATTCAGCCTTTCAAGCCTGCTCCACCATTCAATAAGATCTGTTTGTGTATGGAATTCCACACTCCCCTGTACACACAAGAACATTTGATTCTCTTGCCCAACAAGAATCCATCTACCTCCGCCTGAAAATATTCAATTGCCCCACCTCCGCCACCTTCAAAGGCAGAGAGTTCCAAAGCTGCACACCCTTCTGAAAGAAAAAAAAATCTCCTCATCTCTGTCCTACGTGTGCGAATCCTAATTTTACAACAGTTCCCTCTAGTTCTGGATAAGAGGGAACATCCTTTCCACATCCGCCTTTTCAAGACCGTTCAGTCTCCCTTAAATCTTCTAAATTCCAGTCAAAACAAACCCATTCTATCCAACCTTTCATCAGAAGACAACCCGCTCATTCCAGGTATCAATCCAGTAATGCTCGCATGAACCACCTCCAATGAATTTGCATCCTTCCTTAAATAAAGAGATCAAAACTGCACACAGTATTCGAGATGTGGTCTCACCAATGCCCTGCATACATGAAGCATCCTTATTTTTATTTGCAATTCCTCTCGTAATAAAGGATAACAATCCATTAGCCTTCTTTATGACTTGCTGTCCCTGCACACTAACATTTTGCACCTCCAGTACTAGAGCACATAGATCCCTCTGCAACTCGGAATCCTGCATTCGTTCTCCATAGAAATAATACACCGCCTTTTTATCCATCCTGCCAAAGTGAACAACTTCACATTTTCCCACATTATACTCTAGCTGTCAGATTTTTACCTACTCACTCAACCTATATCGGTCTGCAACCTCCTTATATTCTCTTCACAGCAAAGTTTTCACCCTACATTTGTGTCATCTTCAAATTTAGCTACCATGGCATCAGTCTCCGAAGTCATTGATATGACATGTAAAAGGTTGAGGCCCCAGCATAGACACCTTCGGGACTCCACTCGTCACTCCCTACCAATCAGAAAAGGCCCAGTTTCAAAAAGCTTCAATAAATTAGTTAAACATGATTTGCCTTTCACAAAATCCGACTATTCGCGATTACCTTGACTTTTCCAGAGTGCCCAGGTCTAGCCTCCTGAATCATCGATTCTAATATCTTCCCACGATAGACGTAAAGTTAACTGGCCTATAGTTACAGATTTTCTGCACCCACCCCCCAACCCACACTTTGCTGAGTTTGCTGAGTACCACTTCACTGATGACTGTAATTTTCCCAGGTTTCTCTCTTTCTTCCACCTCCTGATTTATATCTATTACGGGAATGTTTGTTGTATTCTCTGTAATCAAGACAGAAGCAAAATGTGTGTACATTTTATCCCCCATTTCCTTATTATCTACTATGAACTCACCATTCTCACTCTCCAGAGGATCAACACTCGCTTTACTTACTTTTTTTCTTTTCGAAATACCTGTAGAAACTCTTGCTATCTGATTTTACATTTCAAGTGAGTTTCCTCTCATACTTTAATTTATTTCTCATGATTAACCCTTTAGTCATTCTCTGCTGAACTTTATATTCTGACCAATCTGCACAATTATATGCTTTTCCCCCTTAAGTTCGATGCTTTCTTTAATTTCATTAGTTATCCATGGATGGTGGGTCTTCCTCTTAGAATATATATTTCCAATAGGAATAAACTTGTTCTGAGCATTTTGAAATATCCCCTTAAATGTCTTCCACTGCTTCCCTATTGATCTACCTCCTAGTCTAATAACCCAGTTCACTTCAGCTAGTTCAGCGTCCATGCCCACATAGTTGCCCTTATTTAAGTTTAAAATAATAGCCTTCGACCCACTCTTCTCTTTCAAACTGGATGGAAAATTCAATCATATTGTCGTCTCTCCTACCGTGAGGTGCCTTTGCTCTGAGGCTATTAATTAATCATGTTACATTACACAATATCAAGTCTAATATAACCTGGTATCTGGTTGGTTGCAGAACGTGCTGCACTGGGAAACTATCTTGAAACTATTCTATGAACTCATCATCCAGGCTACTATTGCCTATCTGATTTTTCCAGTTTATATGTAGATTAAAATCACCCATGATTCTTACCATCCCTTTATCACAAGCAGCCAATATTTCTTCGTGTCTAATTTGCCCTACAGTGTGATTACTGTTAGGGGCCTGTATACCACCCCCACTAGTGACTTTTTTATAACAACCATTTCTCATTTCCACGCAAACCAATTCTACATTCTGATCTTATGAACCAAGGTCACCTCTAACTATGGCACCAATGCCATCTTTGGTTAACGGTGTTCCCCTTCCACCTTTACGTAGCTCCATATTTTTCTTTAATGGCATATCACCCTCAATATTTAGGAAACAACACTTTTCGTCCTGCAGCTATATCTCTATAATTGCTTTCAGATCATATTTATTTCCGTCAATCTACACGTGTGTCTATTTTTTATGAATGCTAAGTGCATTCAGAACACAGTCTTTAGCGTTTTTTTTTTTTGCTATCGTTGTAACATCTAGTTTTGACTGTGAGCATGGTATTAAGATTTAAGTTTTCTCTCCCTCCCTTCCTGCCATTGTCTGACCTTCATTTCCCATGTTACTATTATGCTGTTCTGGCTTGACTCTACCCCTTGATTTGCGACATCTACACTGACTACAGCCATCCCAAATTTTAAATTACAAGTACAATATTGTGATGAATCAGGACTTACAAATCTCACAGCTGGAAATAAATAGTTACCAGGGCAGCAAAGCAGCAAAGTTGATTGAGTAAATACAATGGGCTCCAATACATGTAGCAATGCTTTATAGAAATTAGATCTGGATATAAAGATTTTCGAGAAATAACCCCAACAACAAGGAGGACAATGTAATTGACCAGAACAGCAATGCCGTTACACATGGTTTATGAAATTAATAGCTGGATAGAGTGAGACTTAACGGGGACACCAACAATAGCGAGGATGGGATAGTAATAGAATTGAATAATCCGAAGTGCGAGTTGCAGACAATATTCTAATGATAGCTGATCATGATATTTAGAAAAAATTTAAAGATCCCAGGATAAAGTCATGCCTATTGTTGTAACAAAACTCCTGTCCATCGTTGTAACATATAAATCAACTGTTCTCAGATACGAATCCATTGTTGTAACATTCCAATCTATTGTTCTCAGATTCTGATCCATTGTTGTAGCATTCAAAACTATTATGATCAGATTCTGATCTATCCTCTCTCTCTCTCCCTGGACCTGCGGAACCCTGTTAGTGCTGGTGTTGATGCTCTGCTGATACCATGGCATAGCACATAGAAAGGAGTCCCTTATTAATAGAAGAGAAAAACACTTCAGTGACGTAATTAAGGTCCATGGAGGCTGACATTAGTTACATTCACTGAACAAACAGGTTCAGTTAACCCCTTATAATCCATCACTTTTTGCACCATAACAAAGTAGAACATTATCCATTCCGGATGGGATATTTGAGAGCAAGAACGGTGGAAATAGCGGAGGCAGTGGCCAGAATCTGTCGATCCTCTTTGGATGTGTGAGCGTTGACAGGGAACTGGAGGGGTAGAAATGTAACACGCTTTTTTTGTTAAAAAAGGAGAGATAGGGTAACCCCTGTAACTATAGCCTATTGAGAAAAAATCCGGAGGTCACAACCAAGAGAAAAGTATTTGTTGGTTCAATAAACATGGGATAATGAATCACAAACAACACATATATGCTAATGTCAAATCTTTTCAGCAATCATGAACAACCAGTTATATTTATATAGCGCATTTAACATGATAAAACATCAAATAGTGCTTCACAGGAGCATTATCAAACAAAGTATGCCAGCGAGACACAACAGGAGATATTCGGTCAGATGGTCAAAAGCGTGGACGAAGAAGTAGGTTTGAAGGAGCGTCTTAAAGGAGGGTTACGAGGTGGAGAAGCTGACAAGTATAGGGAGGATGTTCCAAAACTTCGGGCCTGGGCAGCTGAAGGCCCGATGGCCAGTGGTGTAACAATGAAAATGAGGGGTGCAGAACAGGCCAGCATTAGAGGAGTGCAGATACCTTGGAGGATTGTGTGACTGGTGGAGATTACAGAGATAGGGAGGGCAATACCATGGAGGGATCTAGATGCAACATTTCGAATTTTAAACTCGTTTCATAGCTTGACTGGTAGCCAACGTGGATCAGTGATCGGGAAACAAGATTTGGTGCTAGTTCAGATACGGACATTTGCGTTTTGGATGACCTCAAGTTTACCAAGAGCAGAATGTGAGACACCAGCCAGGAGTATATTCAAATCTGTAATTGAAAACATGTCTCAGTAATGGTGTCATGAAACTACCATCATTATTTTTGTAAAACACTGTCTGGTTCACTAATGTCCTTTAGCAATGGAAATCTCTTGTTCTTAACTGGTCTGGCCTGCACGTGACTCCAGCTCCAGACCCACAACAATGTGTTTGACTCTTCACTGCCCTCTAAAATGGCTTAGCAAGACATTCAGTTGTCAAGGGCAATTAGCAACAGGCAACAAATGCTGACCTTGCCAGCGACACCCACATTTCATGAAAAACATTTGATTAGAAAAAAGGAATGGTGAAGTTTAAAGGTACCAAAAACACGACTGAGCGTTTCAGCAACAAATGAACTGAGACAGGAGGAAGTCGAGCGCTGTTACTGAGGCGGAAAAAGGTGGTTGCAGTGATGGCACGAATATATGGGTAGAATTTCATTTCTTGGTCAAATAAGACACCAAGGTTGCAAACAGACTGTCTTCTGATGATAGGTCACAGAAATGAAACGTCAGCTTTGCTTCTCTCTCCACAGATGAAGCCAGACCTGTTTTTTTTCCAGCACGTTTTGTTTCTCTGTCTTAATATCAGATTGTCACCAGGGGGAGGGATTTAATCGATCGCAAGGGAATGGAGTTGATAGCAGGTAGTGAAATCAATGGCTTCAGTCTTCCCAATATTTTATTGGATGGAATTTCTGCTCATCCAATATTGGATTTAGCAACAGGAGAGGAGTGGAGAGAAGTCGTGGTGAGGTAAACTTGATATCATTCTTTGAGAAAACAATGGAGATGGTTGATGTGGATGGTGTGATTGCAGTTATATATATCGAAATTCAAAAGGCGTTTGATCAAGTAACATTCAATAGACAGGTAAGGAAAACTGAGCTCTATGGATTAAAGGGGCAGTGACAGTATTTGAAATTTCGTTCCACTACACTGCTTGTGACCCCTCGACCTCATTTTGGGTAATCTGTGACCCTAGATCAGATCTTACAGTGGTGTAGGAGTGGGAACACACAGGGCGGGTTCAGAGCTTGGTTTTCTTGTTTTATGAGAGATAATAAACTCAGTTGGCCATGAGCTATCATTTCTGGGAACAATAGGACATTTGCAAATAGAGATAAAGTTTATAATCTGTCAAACGCTTCTGGTTATTGCTAAGACAAGCAAGGAAGTTGAGACAGAGGGAAAGAATGTATACTCAAACACGTGTGATCATCATTGGACTGGTTAGGGAATGTCCCGACAGAAAGAGAGCTTAATCTTGGTCAATAGTGCCTGTTCATCGCTAAGGAAGGTTGGGAACTTTGAAGCTGTTTTGAATTAGTAATGCTAGAAGTGCAATGTCATTAGAATAGCACAGGGAACAGATAACCTGGCATCGAAAAACAAGCAAAAAATGCATCTGGGGAGACGGACAGCCTCAAGAATTTAAAGGAGTATGATGGGAATTGCGATTAAATTCTCGATAGAATGTCTGAGGACGTCCAGAAATTCTAACTTAAGCTACAAAAAGGCAATGATAAGCTGGTCTATGAGGCACACCTGTGTGACTGATGGGTAAATAAAAGACACAAAGAATTGAAGGAAGAGGTGAACAAGGTACAGAATGAAAGCGAAGGTTGTCAGGAGAGCATTTGTATCTTGCACAATCACTTACTCTGGGAACAGGAGCCACATGATGGAAGACATTATCAGCAGAGGAAATTAGAACAAATACTGGACCGAAACATTGAGTTATAGACATAAAACATCAGAGTAGACGAGGAGTTAGAAGATGTGAGGAGGGGCTTTGAGAGAATTAGACCAGTGTTAAAGCTCTGACATATTGCTGGATTTTTAAAATTTTGATCTGGGTGATGGTGTTTTCTTTTGTAGCTAGTTAAGTCTTGTTTTATAATAATCTGTTAATTTTGTTGTTTCTTAAATAAATCTCGTTAGTGTGTTCTGTTCTAGGGAAAATAGTGCATCTTATTGACTATTTCAGTAGGTGTATTTTTTTAATGTTGTGACCTGTGGAGAAGTGCAACTGAATTAACCGTGCATTCCTCCCGCCCTGTTCATAACACAAGGAAGAAGATGCAGTTCAGGGAATGGTGAAAGTGGAGATAATTCAGACAATGGAGTTTAAAATCGATAGGAGGAATTATTAGATAGACTGTCTGTACTTAAAGTGAATAAAACGACAGGGCAGGATGAGAAGAATCCAAGACTAACGAGGGAAGTGAGAATGAAGAATTTCAAGGCACTGGCCATAAATCTTCATTCTCATTTAGATTCGCGGTGGTGTCAAAGGACTGGAGAATTGTAAACGTTACACCTTTCAGTTAAAAGGGGTGCAAAGAGAAGCCTAGCTGCTGCAGGCCACTCAGTTTAACTTCGGTGGTGGGGAAACTTCAATAAATAATAATTCAGGGCAAAATCTATCTTCACATGGAAAAATGTGAGTGAATTATGGAAACCTGACATGGATTCCTGAAGGAAAAGTCATGTTTAGCTAAGTTGCTGGAGATTTTGATGAGGTAACATAGAGGGTTGATGAGAGCAATGCTGTTGATGTGGGGTACATGGACTTTCAAAAAGAATTTGATACAATGCCACACAACAGACGTGTGAACAAACTTATCGATCATGGACTAAAAGGGACAGTAGGAACATGGAAATGGAATTGGCTGAGTGATGGGAAACAAGAAGTATTAGTTAAAGATGTTTTTTTCGGGCTGGAGGAAGGTTTGTAGTGGAGCTCCCCAGTGATCAGTATTGGGACACCTTGATTTTCCTGATATATAGTAATGACCTGGACCTCTGGCACAATTTCAAAGTTTGTGGGTGATGCAAAGCTTCCAAACATTGTGAGCTGCGAGGAGAATAATGTAGAGCTGCAAACGGATGTGGACAAGTAGGTTGAATGGGAAGTTAGGTGACAGATGAACTTCAACAGAGAGAAATGTGGAAGTGATTCAATTTGGTAAGAAGAACATGGAAAGACAATATAAAATAAAGGTTACAATTCTAAAGTGGGTGCAGTAGCAGAGGGACCTTGGTGTATATGTGCATACATCATTGAAGGTGGCAGGACAGGTTGAGAGATCAGTTAATAAAGCATACGATATTCTGGCCTATATTAATAGGGTAATAGAGTACAAGAGAATAGATGTTATGTTGAACTTGCATAAGATAACAGTTCGGCCGCAGCTGGAGTATTGCGTCCAGTTCTGGGCTACACACTTCAGGAAAGATGTGAGGGCATTGGAGCGAGTACAGAAAAGATTCCCAAGAAGGATTCCAGGGATGAGGAATATCAGTTACGAAGAAAGATTGGACGTTTTCCCTGGAGAAGGGAGGCTTAGATTAAAGCCTGGCTACTTGACCAGACACGACGAAATATGTCGGCTTCGGGTCGGGTCTCTCTTCCGAGTCCAGAATTTGGGCTCGGGTTCTGGCGGCTGGACGTGAGAAGGGTCACTGACCCGAAACATTAATTCTGCTTCTCTTTCCACAGATGCTGCCAGACCTGCTGAGTGGTTCCAGCATTTCTAATTATCATTTCAGATTTCCAGCATCCACAGTATTTTCCTTTTATTATTATGGACGTGTACAGTGCTGCCTTGCTCTGGGAAGTAATATTTAACTGAACATTCAGGTCAAGGTGGGAAACGTGCAGTCTCGACTCCGCACTCTGCAGTGAGCCAGTGAACGATTCTATAACGTCATCATCAGGGGACTGCTGGGTAGGGGAAAACTATTTATTTGGGCAGTTTTAAAATCTTTGTCTTTTGCGAGGCGCAGCTTTGACAGAACGAGGTGCGGAGCGGACTTTCAGCTGAGTGGTCAATTTCAGTAAGTTACAAGTTAATACCCTTTTGTTTCGGAGGACCAGGGGACTGCTGGGTAGGGGAAAACTATTTATTTGGGCAGTTTTAAAATCTTTGTCTTTTGCGAGGAGCAGCTTTGACAGAACGAGGTGCGGAGCGGACTTTCAGCTGAGCGGTCAATTTCAGTAAGTTACAAGTTAATCCCCTTTTGTTTCGGAGGACCAGGGGACTGCTGGGTAGGGGAAAACTATTTATTTGGGCAGTTTTAAAATCTTTGTCTTTTGCGAGGAGCAGCTTTGACAGAACGAGGTGCGGAGCGGACTTTCAGCTGAGCGGTCAATTTCAGTAAGTTACAAGTTAATACCCTTTTGTTTCGGAGGACCAGGGGACTGCTGGGTAGGGGAAAACTATTTATTTGGGCAGTTTTAAAATCTTTGTCTTTTGCGAGGAGCAGCTTTGACAGAACGAGGTGCGGAGCGGACTTTCAGCTGAGCGGTCAATTTCAGTAAGTTACAAGTTAATCCCCTTTTGTTTCGGAGGACCAGGGGACTGCTGGGTAGGGGAAAACTATTTATTTGGGCAGTTTTAAAATCTTTGTCTTTTGCGAGGAGCAGCTTTGACAGAACGAGGTGCGGAGCGGACTTTCAGCTGAGCGGTCAATTTCAGTAAGTTACAAGTTAATCCCCTTTTGTTTCGGAGGACCAGGGGACTGCTGGGTAGGGGAAAACTATTTATTTGGGCAGTTTTAAAATCTTTGTCTTTTGCGAGGAGCAGCTTTGACAGAACGAGGTGCGGAGCGGACTTTCAGCTGAGCGGTCAATTTCAGTAAGTTACAAGTTAATCCCCTTTTGTTTCGGAGGACCAGGGGACTGCTGGGTAGGGGAAAACTATTTATTTGGGAAGTTTTAAAATCTTTGTCTTTTGTGAGGAGCAGCTTTGACAGAACGAGGTGCGGAGCGGACTTTCAGCTGAGCGGTCAATTTCAGTAAGTTACAAGTTAATACCCTTTTGTTTCGGAGGACCAGGGGACTGCTGGGTAGGGGAAAACGATTTATTTGGGCAGTTTTAAAATCTTTGTCTTTTGCGAGGAACAGCTTTGACAGAACGAGGTGCGGAGCGGACTTTCAGCTGAGCGGTCAATTTCAGTAAGTTACAAGTTAATCCCCTTTTGTTTCGGAGGACCAGGGGACTGCTGGGTAGGGGAAAACTATTTATTTGGGCAGTGGCAGTACCCGAGGCACTACACGTGTAGTGTCTCCCACCCACCCTCCTCCTCTAACCAAAAAAAAGGACTCTGGTGTGTTGATAAGGTAAGCTTTTTATTTAAAAAGTTCAGTTTGTCGGATTGCTAAGCGAACAAGTTTTGACTTTTTTTTTTTCGTTTGGTTTTTCAGTAGATTTATTGGGAATTTAGAATAGTGGGAATGGAGGTAAAGGCAGTTGTATGTTCCTCCTGCAGAATGTGGGAGGTAGGGGTCGCCAAGAGTGTCCCTGCTGACTGCATCTGCGGGAAGTGCACCCAACTCCAGCAACTCGCAGACCGCGTTAGGGAACTGGAGCTGGAGCTGGATGAACTTCGGATCATTCGGGAGGTGGAGGGGATTATTGACAGGAGTTATAGGGAGGCAGTCACACCTCAGGTAAATGAAGTAGGTAGATGGGTTACCATCAGGGGAAGGAAAGGGAACCAGCAGGCAGTGCAGGGATCCCCTGTGGCCGTTTCCCTCAACAACAGGTATACCGTTTTGGATACTGTTGGGGGGGGGGGGACTTACCAGGGGTAAGCAATGGGGTGCAGGTCTCTGGCACAGAGTCTGTCCCTGTTGCTCAGAAGGGAAAAGGGAAGAGGAGCAGAGCATTAGTCATTGGGGACTCCATAGTTAGGGGAACAGATAGGAGGTTCTGTGGGAACGAGAGAGACTCACGGTTGGTGTGTTGCCTCCCAGGTGCCAGGGTACGTGATGTCTCCGATCGTGTTTTTGGGATCCTTAAGGGGGAGGGGGAGCACCCCCAAGTCGTGGTCCACATAGGCACCAACGACATAGGTAGGAAGAGAGATGGGGATTTAAGGCAGAAATTCAGGGAGCTAGGGTGGAAGCTTAGAGCGAGAACAACCAGAGTTGTTATCTCTGGGTTGTTGCCTGTGCCACGTGCTAGCGAAGAGAGGAATAGGGAGAGAGAGGAGTTGAACACGTGGCTGCAGGGATGGTGTAGGAGGGAGGGTTTTGGTTTCCTGGATAATTGGGGCTCTTTCTGGGGTAGGTGGGACCTCTACAAACAGGATGGTCTTCACCTGAACCAGAGGGGTACCAATATCCTGGGGGGGGGAGATTTGTTAGTGCTCTTCGGGGGGGTTTAAACTAAATCAGCAGGGGAATGGGAACCTAAATTGTAGTTCCAGTGTACAGGCTGTTGAGAGTAGTGAGGTAGGGGATAAGGTTACAGGGACGCAAGAGGGCACTGGCAAGCAAGAACTTGGTTTAAAGTGTGTCTACTTCAACGCCAGGAGCATCCGGAATAAGGTGGGTGAGCTTGCAGCATGGGTTGGTACCTGGGATCCTGATGTTGTGGCCATTTCAGAGACATGGGTAGAGCAGGGGCAGGAATGGATGTTGCAGGTTCCGGGATTTAGATGTTTCAGTAAGAACAGAGAAGAGGGTAAAAGAGGGGGGGGGGGTGTGGCACTGTTAATCAAGGAAAGTATTACAGCGGCAGAAAGGACGTTTGAGGACTCGTCTACTGAGGTAGTATGGGCCGAGGTTAGAAACAGGAGAGGAGAGGTCACCCTGTTGGGAGTTTTCTATAGACCTCCGAATAGTTCCAGAGATGTAGAGGAAAGGATAGCGAAGATGATTCTCGACAGGAGCGAGAGTAACAGGGTAGTGGTTATGGGGGACTTTAACTTTCCAAATATTGACTGGAAAAACTATAGTTTGAGTACTTTAGATGGGTCTGTTTTTGTCCAGTGTGTGCAGGAGGGTTTTCTGACACAGTATGTGGACAGGCCAACCAGGGGCGATGCCACATTGGATTTGGTACTGGGTAATGAACCCGGCCAGGTGTTCGATTTAGATGTAGGTGAGCACTTTGGCGATAGTGATCACAATTCGGTTAGGTTTACCTTAGCGATGGGCAGGGACAGGTATATACCGCAGGGCAAGAATTATAGCTGGGGGAAAGGAAATTATGACGCGATTAGGCAAGATTTAGGATGTGTAGGATGGGGAAGGAAACTGCAGGGGATGGGCACAAACGAAATGTGGAGCTCATTCAAGGAGCAGCTAATGCGTGTCCTTGATAAGTATGTACCTGTCAGGCAGGGAGGAAGTTGTCGAGCGAGGGAGCCGTGGTTTACTCAAGAAGTTGAAGCGCTTGTCAAGAGGAAGAGGGCGGCTTATGTTAGGATGAGACATGAAGGCTCAGTTAGGGCGCTTGAGAGTTACAAGCTAGCCAGGAAGGATCTAAAGGGAGGGCTAAGAAGAGCAAGGAGAGGACACGAGAAGTCATTGGCGGATAGGATCAAAGAAAACCCTAAAGCTTTCTATAGGTATATCAGGAATAAAAGAATGATCAGAGTTAGAACAGGGCCAATCAAGGATAGTAGTGGGAAGTTGTGTGCGGAATCAGAGGAAATAGGGGAAGCGTTAAATGAATATTTTTTCGTCAGTATTTAAAGTAGAAAAAGAAAATGTTGCCGAGGAGATTACTGAGATACAGCCTACTAGGCTAGATGGGATTGAGATTCACAAGGAGGAGGTGTTAGCAATTTTGGAAAGAGTGAAAATAGATAAGTCCCCTGGGCCAGATGGGATTTATCCTAGGATTCTCTGGGAAGCCAGGGAGGAGATTGCAGAGCCGTTGTTGTTGATCTTTATGTCGTCATTGTCGACAGGAGTAGTGCCGGAGGACTGGAGGATAGCAAATGTTGTCCCCTTGTTCAAGAAGGGGAGTAGAGACAGCCCTGGTAATTATAGACCTGTGAGCCTTACTTCGGTTGTGGGTAAAATGTTGGAAAAGGTTATAAGAGACAGGATTTATAATCATCTTGAAAAGAATAAGTTCATTTGCGATAGTCAGCACGGTTTTGTGAAAGGTAGGTCGTGCCTCACAAACCTTATTGAGTTTTTCGAGAAGGTGACCAAACAGGTGGATGAGGGTAAAGCCGTGGATGTGGTGTATATGGTTTTCAGTAAGGCGTTTGATAAGGTTCCCCACGGTAGGCTATTGCAGAAAATACGGAAGTATGGGGTTGAAGGTGATTTAGAGCTTTGGATCAGAAATTGGCTAGCTGAAAGAAGACAGAGGGTGGTGGTTGATGGCAAATGTTCATCCTGGAGTTTACTTACTAGTGGTGTACCGCAAGGTTCTGTTTTGGGGCCACTGCTGTTTGTCATTTTTATAAACGACCTGGATGAGGGTGTAGAAGGGTGGGTTAGTAAATTTGCGGATGACACGAAGGTCGGTGGAGTTGTGGATAGTGTCGAAGGGTGTTGTAGGGTACAGAGGGACATAGATAGGCTGCAGAGCTGGGCTGAGAGATGGCAAATGGAGTTTAATGCGGAGAAGTGTGAGGTGATTCACTTTGGAAGGAGTAACAGCAATGCAGAGTACTGGGCTAATGGAAAGATTCTTGGTAGTGTGGATGAGCAGAGAGATCTTGGTATCCAGGTACATAAATCCCTGAAAGTTGCTACCCAGGTTAATAGGGCTGTTAAGAAGGCATATGGTGTGTTAGCCTTTATTAGTAGGGGGATCGAGTTTCGGAGCCACGAGGTCATGATGCAGCTGTACAAAATTCTGGTGAGGCCGCACCTTGAGTATTGCGTGCAGTTCTGGTCACCGCATTATAGGAAGGATGTGGAAGCTTTGGAAAGGGTGCAGAGGAGATTTACTAGGATGTTGCCTGGTATGGAAGGAAGGTCTTACGAGGAAAGGCTGAGGGACTTGGGGTTGTTTTCGTTAGAGAGAAGGAGGAGGAGAGGTGACTTAATAGAGACATACAAGATAATCAGAGGGTTAGATAGGGTGGATAGTGAGAGTCTTTTTCCTCGGATGAGGATGGCAAACACAAGGGGACATAGCTTTAAGTTGAGGGGTGAAAGATATAGGACAGATGTCAGAGGTAGTTTCTTTACGCAGAGAGTAGTAGGGGCGTGGAACGCCCTGCCTGCAACAGTAGTAGACTCGCCAACTTTCAGGGCATTTAAGTGGTCATTGGATAGACATATGGATGTAAATGGAATAGTGTAGGTCAGATGATCGGCGCAACATCGAGGGCCGAAGGGCCTGTACTGCGCTGTAATATTCTAATTCTAATTCTAATCACGCGCTCATGCGGTCGCTTCCATGCATGGAAAGGTGATTCCACACTACAATACACTATGGATATAAAACGAAAGCTGTATACTGGAGAATGCTTAGCAGTGGAACGTTCTGTAGCCTCGGAAAGTAAACCTTCCATTGGGAAATATATTAACTTTGTTCTTTTTCGTTATAGTTAAATTGCAACTGGATTTGTACATTGCAAATCTTACAAACTAATACAAAAATATGACAGCAAAAAGATTGGAAATTCATTTTGGCAGCAGCACACTGATAAATGTTGTACTCAACCCGCAACAACGCCACATCAGTTGGACCTAACTTCATTTACGCAGACGAGCGGGAAAAAAATACATGCTCAAAAGAAATCTAAAATTACAAGTCTCTGTTGTCAGGATATTCGACATTTCTGAGCTGTCACTGGTGAAGGGTTTGTTGAGCTCGCACAAGAGCTTATCAATGTGGGTGCTACATACGGTCGAGTATCAGCATCAAGTGTGTTACCAAATCCAAGTACAGTTTCAAGAAGGTGTCGTGATGTGGCCGAAGGAAAGAGAAAGCAACTAATTACTCAGATTACTGACATACTGAAGGATGTGAATGTGGGAATGACAGCTGACATGTGGACGGACGACGACTGTAAATCCATTGTATGTTGATAACTTATCATTACATCACAGTAGGTGTTAACCTTTTCCACCGAGCAGGATCAGCAGGGAGAGGAACTTCAGCTTCGCCGGAAGGACAATCAAACAGCGGAGGACTGCCTGTAAGCCTTCCACTGTTGACTCTACTCTTTTCTTCCATGACAATTTATAAGACCTGCTGTTCTTTTCGCTTTGTTTGCTTGCTATGTCTATAACAAAGAATACTTACTTGCTATGTCTGTAACTGAGACTACAAAATAAAATGTTCAGCTAACTGCCCATTGGGTGCTTCATCGGAGTTGGCGATTTGTTTTCTTTATAATCGGCAGTTTGATGCGATTTGTTTCTGCTATATCTGGTTATTATCGCAGTGCTGTTTGTCGGAGCTTGCTGTGGGAAATGGTTTCTGCGTTTCCTACTTTACAACAGTGACTACAATTTACAAAGACCTTCATTGGGTGGAAAGTGGTTTGGAATGTCCTGAGGTTGTGAAAGGTGATAGAGAATAGCAAGTCTTTCTTTGTGGAGGGAAAATTGATAATCTTATGAGAAGACTGCTTAAAAATCATGAGGGAGTCAAGACGTTGCTTGAAGGTCACAGAAGGGACAGGCTGATATTTCTGACAGAAAAGAGAAATACTGTGTTTATTTGAGTGTTATCTGCAAAAAACTTAGTCCGGCTCCTGGTTGTGGCATGTTTATTTTTATGTACTCATGGAGATGGAAGATAGATGTTCAATAAATACGTTACTGCATTTGATCAATGTTAGATTATTTGTTTTGCATTTTAATACTTCAAATCAGTGTCTCTGGGATGATTTATCGCTTCTGGGACTGAACTGTAATCTTCAAGAGGAACAAGACAGCCCAGTGTGTAAAAGCAATTAACAAGCAGCGCTTGCTGATTGTACGTTTTTGTAGCACTGCCAGATGAACAAAGATCTCAAAGGATAGTTGGGCATTCAAAGCTCTGGAGGGTTGAGATTCATCCATGACATCAAATAATTTAGGGGTAAGAATACGAATCGCTATGTAATTTTGTATTAAATGTCAATGCTAGAAATTGTTCAACATACTTTCTGAACACTAACTTATCTGTCTTTTTTTTGTTTTGTTTTTGCTTTGTAGGCTATTCGAGGTGCTGGTGGTGTTTATGCTGATCAACCATCAGAGGTCCTCAATCAGAAATGGGCGTCACAGTGATGCAGTGGTTAGCACCGCAGCCTCACAGCTCCCGCGACCCGGGTTCAATTCTGGGTACTGCCTGCGCAGAGTTTGCAAGTTTTCTCTGTGTCTGCATGCGCTTTCACCTTCAAAAGACTTGCAAGTTGATAGATACATTGGACATTACACATTTCCCCTAGTGAAGGTAAGTAGTCGGAGAATAGTGGGGGTGTTGTGGAGAACATGGGATTAATGTAGAGTTAGTATAAATGGTGGTTGTTGGTTGGCACAGACTTGGTGGGCCGAAGGGCATGTTTCAGTGGTGTACCTCGAAATAAAAAAGAAAAATGGTACTGCATATCTACACTTGCATTAATGGCCTGAACGGGTCTGCGAAGGAAACCCGACCCTGGCCCGAATCCCGTGCCCGACTGGACCATGATAATTAATCACTCAGGACTTCCTCCTTGTCTCGCCATCTCAGCTCTTCACTGGATAACCTTGCAGCAAGTAATTCAACCTGTAAAGCAGGAGTCCAGGTAATGTATATTGTCTGAGCCCTCGGGCAATTGTGTTCATTTTAAGCAATACTGGAAGAGTCTGGCAAACCCATGTGGCCACAACTCCATGGGTATCTGTTTAACTACTGACCAAAGAATCACTGACTCTGAGGCTCTAATCTTCATCTTTTCGATCAACCTTGCGAGTCAAATTACAGTTTTTGTTGCTTATCTGCACAAACTTAAAAAGTGGAACTCGGCAGGTTGGTAAAGTGAACATTCCGGTGGTTGGGCCGTGCTCGCATCAGGGCGGGTCCGGTTGAGCTACGGTCTGGTCGGGCGCAGGGAGAAATTGAGGGACTCGTGTCGGGTCGGGCTCGGTTCGGAAGGGGTTCTGTCTTCTGTTACTTTTTAGATGAGTAGGCTTTTGCTTGACAGTATTAAATGTCTGCAAGCATAAAGCAATAGACAAATATGATGAAATAGCATCCTTCTTGAGCCAGAAGTGCCAAATAGATCATCCATCTTGCCCAGCTCCAGAGGCCCTCAGCATCACATAGAAACATAGAAAATAGGAGCAGGAGTAGGCCATTTGGCCCTTGCGGCCTGTTCCACCATTCAAAAAGGATCATGGCTGATCATTTTGAATTCAGGACCCTGTTCCCGCTTTTTCCCCATATTCCTTGATCCCTTTGGCATTAAGAAATATATCTATCTCCTTCTTGAATATATGTACTGATTTTGCCTCCACTGCCTTCTGCGGTAGAGAATTCCACAGGTCCTCCATCCTCTGAGTGAAGATATTTCTCCTTATCTCGGCTTTAAATGGCATACCCTGTATCCTGAGACTATGACACCTGGTCATGTACTACCCAGCCATCGGTAACATCCTCCCTGCATCTGACTAGTCCAGCCCTGTTTGAATTTTATACGTTTCCAAGAGATCCCCTCTCATTCTTCTAAATTCTCGTGAATATAGGCTTAGTTGACCCAATCTCTCCTCATACGTCAAATCTGCCATCCCAGGAATCAGCCTCGTAAATCTTCTTTACACTTCCTCCTTGGTAAGAACATTCTTCCTCAGATAAGGAGACCAAAACGGCACACAATACTCCAGATGTAGTCTCACCAAGGCCCTGTATAACTATATTAAGACATCGTTGCTCCTACACTCAAATCATCTTGCAATGAAGGCCAACATACCAATCGCCTTCCTAACTGCTTGCTGCACCTGAATGCTTGCTTCCAATGACTGGTGTACCAGGACACCGAGGTTTCGTTGCACTTTCCCCTTTCCCAATCTATCACCATTCAGGTAATAATCTGCCTTTCTGTTTCTACAACCAAAGTGGAGAACCTCATATTTATTCACATTATACTGCAGCTGCTATGCATTTGTCCACTCATCCAACTTGTTCAAATCACATTGGAGCCTCTTTGCATCCTGCCGACAGCTCACAATCCGCGCACCACCACCCCCTCCCCCCCGCGCACCCCGATGCACACCCTCCACCCAGCTTTGTGTCGTCTGCAAACTTGGAAATGTTACATTTAGTTTCCTCACCTCAGCCATTAATATATATTGTGAATAGTAGGGGCCAAAGCACTGATTCCTGCTAGCCCACTAATCGCTGCCTGCCACCCAGAAAAAGAACCATTTATTCCGACTCTCTGTTACCTGTCTGTCAATCAATTCTCAATCCATGCCAGTATATTGCCCCCAATCCCATGTGTTTTAAGTTTGCACACTAACCTCTTATGTGGAACCTTATCAAACCCTTCTGAAAATCCAAATACACCATATCCACTGATTCACCAGTATCTATTCTGCTAGTTACATCCTCAAAAAAACCCAGTAGATTTGTTAAGCATAATTTCCTTTTCATAAACCCATGCTGACTTTGTCCAATCCCGGTTTTGATTTCCAGGTGTCCTGCTATCACATCCTTTAGAATAGCCTATAGCATTTTCCCCACTACTGATGTAAGGCTAACTGGTCTGAAATTTCCTGTTTTCTTTTCGCTCGCTCCTGTTTTAAAGAGTGTTACATTTAAAGAGGGGTTACATTTGCCACATTCCAAACTGTAGGAACTGCTCCAGTGTCTATAGAATTTAGGAAGATGACCACTAATGCATCCAATATTTCCATGGCCACTTCCTTTAGTAATTTGGAATGTAGATTATCAGGCCCTGGGGATTTGTCGACCTTTATCCCCATTAATATTCCGAGTTTTTTTTCACTAATATTGATTTAATTCAGTTCCTCCCGCTCATTAAACCTTTCGTTCCCTAATATATCTGGGAGGTTATTTGTGTCCTCTTTTGTGAAGACAGAACCAAAGTATGCGCTTAATTGTTCTGCAATTTCTTTCTTCCCCATTATTATTTCCTCATTTTCTGACTGTAAGGAACCTACAGTTGTCTTCACTAATCCTTTTCTCATCACATATTTGTATTAGCTTTTCCAGTCAGTTTTTATGTTCCCTGCAATTTCACTCTCATAGGCTGTCTTCCCCCGCTTAATAAACATCTTTGTCCTCCTTTGCTTTTTCTGGCAAATTTTTATGCCTCCTCATCCAATCACAGTTGTCAGTCTTTAGCAAATCAGATTCATGCCACGTGACACCATGAAACATCTGAGGGTATTGGATGCTGCAAAAGCTATGGACCTGACAATATTCCGGCAATAGTACTGAAGACTTGTGCTGCACAACTTTAACACCCCTAGATAAGCTGTTCCAGCACTGCTACAATATGGCAATGTGCAAATTGCCCAAGTATGCCTGCACTTAAATCCAACCCGGCTAATTACTGTCCTATCAAGCTACCCTTGATCATTAGCAACGTGATGGAAGGTGACAATGCTATGAAGTGGTACTTGTGCAGAAGTACCTTGCTCACTGAAGCTCATTTGGGTTCCGACAGGGCCACGCAGCTTCTCACCTCATTACAGCCTTGGTTAAAACATGGACAAAAGAGCTGAACTTAAAATGTGAGGTAACAGTGACTGCCCTTGACCTCAAGGCAGCATTTGACTGAGTATGGCATCAAGGAGCCCCAGCAAAACTGCAGTCAATGGGAATCAGGGATAAAACTCTCTGCTGGTTGGAGGCATACTTAGCAGAAAAGAAGATGGTTGTGGTTGATGCAAATCAATCCTATCAGCTTTGGACATCACTGCGGGAGTTCCTCAGGGTACTGTTCTAGGCCCAACCATCTTCAGCTGCTTCATCAATGACCTTCTTTCAAACATAAGGTCATAAGTGGGGATGTTCGCTGATGATTGCACAATGTTCAGCACTAGTCGTGACTCCTCAGCTAATGAAGCAGCCCATGCTCAGATGCAGCAAGACTTGGACAGCATCCAGGCTTGAGTTGATAAGAGGAAAGTAATATTCATGCCACACAAGTGTCTGACAATGACCATCTCACACAAGATAGAATGTAACCATCTGCCCTTGGTGTAAAATGGTACTACAATCACTGAATCCCCACTATCAGCAACCTGGCATAACATTGACCAGAATCTAAACTGGACCAGCCACAAATTACTCCTGCAAGAGACGGTCAGAGGCGAGGAATCCTGTGGCTAGTAACTGACCTCCTGACTCCCCAAAACCTGTCCAGCAACGACAAGGCACAAGTCCGAAGTGTGATAGAATCCTATCCACTTGCCTTGATGGGTGCAGCTCGAAGAAAATTCAAAAAAGCACGACATAATGTCGGACAAAGTAGCTCGCATGATGGCACCCCATTCACCATCTTCAACATTCACTCACTCCCCCACCAAAGCACAGTGGCAGCAGTGTGTACCATATACAAGATGCACTGCAGCAAAGCACCAAGGCTCCTTAGACGGAACCTTCCAAACCGTGACCTCTACCACCTAGAAGGAAAGGGACGGCAGGTGCATCGGAACAGCAGCACTTGCAAGTTCCCCTCCACGCTACAAACATTCCTGACGTGGAACTATATCACAATTTCTTCACTGTCACTGGGTCAAAATCCTGGAACTCCCTTCCGAACAACACCGTGGGTGTCCCTACCCCACATGGACTGCAGCAGTTCAAGAAGGCAGCTCACCACCACCTTCTCAATGGCAATTCGGGATGAACAATGAATGCTGGCCTAATCAACGATGCCCACATCCCATAAAGGAATTAAAAAATGCAACATCCTCTTGCACTGTAACATCCCTAAGTAATACAATAGCCCAATCAGCGCAACAGACCACGGCATTGCTAAAGCATCCTGCTATACAACAGGCTCTTGCAGTGCAACAGCTACTTTGAGTCCAAGAGCTTCTTCCAGTGCAATTGCTCATCCAGTGCAAAGGTTCCACGCAGCGTATCGTCCCTTGTACTGAACCACATGCAATGCAATGGCACCTTGCAATGCAATATCCTTTGCAATGCAAACCCTCGGAAAATGCAACAGCCCCTTGCAGTGCAAGAGCCAGTTGCTGTCGAATAGTGCCTTGCTTTGCCAAATCGAATTGCAATGTAATAGCTCAGAGCAATTCAATTGTCCTTTGAATAGAGCAGTCTGTGTCAATGCAAAAGCCTTTTGCCATGTAATAGCCACTTGCAGTGAAATAGCAATTTGGACTGCAATAACCTCTTGCAATGCAATTTCCCGTGTATTTGTGCAGCTTCATGCAGTTCTTTAGTCCTTTGGAGAACAATAGCCACATGCAATACAATACCACATTGCATTGCAATACTCCCTCAAAATACAATAGCATCTTATGTTCGCAAGGCCTGTAGGTAAGTAATTATCATTTCTTGCGAGGGGAATTGAATACTAACGCAGGGAGGTTATGTTTCAGCAATACAATGCATTGGTGAGGCCACATCTGGAGTACTGAGTACTGTACGGGTGTCCTTATTTAGAATAGGATGTAAATGCGTTGCAGGAGCGACAGATAAAGTTTACCAGCCTATTCCCTGGAAAGGTTGAGCTGCCTTATAAGGAAAGATTGGGCAGGCTAGGCATGCATCCGCTGGAATTTAGAAGAGTAAGAGGCAACTTTATTGAAACATATAAGATCCTGAGGGGTCTTGACAGGGTGGATGTGGAAAGGATGTTTCCCGTTGTGAGGTAATCTAGAACTAGGGGGTCACTGCTTAAATATCAGGGGTCGCCCATTTAAGACAGAGATGAGGAGATATTATTTTCTTTCAGAGGATCGTGAGTTTTTGGAATTCTCTTCCTCAAAAGGCGATGGAAGAAAAGCCTTTGAATATTTTTGAGGCAGAGGAAGATAGATTCTTGATAAGCAAGTGGATGAAAGGTTACCGGGGGTAGGTGGAAATGTGGAGTAAGCAGTTTAGCAATGAACTTATTTAATTGCGAGCAGGTTCGATGGGCAGAGTGGCCAACTCCTGCTCCTAACTCATGTGTTTGTAAGTTTGTATGAGAAGCAGAGTAACGTTTCAGATCTGTGACGTTTCTTCAGAAGGTCAGGAACCTGAAATGTTAACTCTGCACCGATCTCTCCAGATGCTGCGTGACCTGCTGAGTATTCCCAGAACTTTCTGCTTTTATAACTCGTGAAAGAAGGATTATTTTGACGAAACGCAGTTCACCCAATAGGAGGCTTAACTGCGACATTTGTTCTTCACGAGCTTCTCAGGTAACCTCACAAAACAGTGACAGTAGCGGGATTCGAACCCACGCCCCTAATGGGACTGGAAACTAAATCCAGCGCTTTAAACCACTCGGCCATGCTATCACATAAAAACGAATTTGATGAGATGGCTGAGAGTTTAAAGTAGTTGGACCGCGAATCTTTTGACCTCTGCACGCATTGTTCTGAATTCCACCCTCATTGTTACTGTATTACAGGATAGCTGTGTTTTACATTTTTCCAACACGTGAAAGAATCTTGCATCCGAGTCCCAGTATTCCGAAAACCATAATGGGGGCGGGGTGGTGGTCTGTAATAAAAACAAGAAATGCTGGAACCACTCAGCAAGTGTGGCAGCATCTGTGGAAATAGAAGCAGAGTTAACGTTTCGGGTCAGTGACTCTTCATCGGAACTGACAAATATTGGAAAAGTCACAGGTTATAAGCAAGTGAGGTGGGGGTGGGGCAAGAGATAACAAAGGAGGTCTAGATTGGACCAGGCCACATAGCTGACCAAAAGGTCACGGAGCAAAGGCAAACAATATGTTAATGGTGTGTTGAAAGACAAAGCATGAGTACAGATTAGGTGTAAATACACTGAATATTGAACAGCAGCAAGAGCAAACCTGAAAAAAAACAATGGGTAAGCAAACTGAGCAAACTAAGATGAAATGAAATAAATGCAAAAAAAAGGATTGTAAAAAATGTAAAAAAGAATGTGGAAAAAAGGAAGAAACAATAACTAAAAATGAAAGTAAAATGGGGGGCTGTCATGCTCTGAAATGATTGAACTCAATGTTCAGTCCGGCAGGCTGTAGTGTGTCTAATCGGTAAATGAGATGCTGTTCCTCGAGCTTGCGTTGATGGTGGGCTGTACTTGGGTATTGGTTCCAATGCTGTCTTACTCTGTTTGCTCAAACAGAAAAGTCCTCAGAATTGGATGTGTCACAGTTTTTCAGCCACTCAGTCTGAGGCACATCTGGAACTTGGCCTCAGAGCACAGTTTAACAGTGGAGCGGAGACACTGCGGCCTGTTGTGCCTCCACAGGCAGATCGCCTGCTGTCGAGGACCAGACGCGGGCCTGCGTGATGGATATTGCAGGGAAAAAGGAGGGGCACCAGGGAGGTTTAGCGGGTAGAGGAACAATTTCCTTCACTTCTTCAGTGGTCCCTTTAGGGACCCAATGTTTATAAATGGAATGAAAAAGCTTTGGTTCGCACAGTGCAAAGTCCCAGTTTCTCAGACATTTGCTGAAGGGTCACTGAAACTGAGTAAGAAACTGGCTGACACCCTCTGGCCCCAGACACTGTGTCACATCCTCGGGGCCGACACACTGGTGCCCATCTTCGGGGCTCAGACACTGCTTCACAATCTCGTAGCCCATAAATCTTGATCACTTCCTTGGAGCCAAGATGCAGTGTCACATCCTCGGCTACCGACAGTGGTTTGCATCCTGGTATTCCACAGACCAGTTCACATCTCTGGGTCCAGACGCTACTTCACATCCTCGGTGCTCAGAAGTTGCTTCATATCCTCGGGACAAGGGAACCCTGATAGATTCAGCCCGCTTTATGAGGGTTGAAACAAGGATAATGTTCCAAGCAACGCAGATGCTATTGCGCAAATCATTTCTGCTGATTCGCACAGCTTACCAAGATCCAGGATCTGGGATCAGAGCTATACTTAAAAATATAGTCTTGTCTGCCACATTCGTTCCCCAGCCCTTTTGTTGGAAAGAGAGGGTTCGTCTACAACACAGACCGATAAAAATAACACAAAGTATCGGACAGAATGTAATTTTATAATGTGGTCCGAAATGAGGATAGGAGAGGATATCCTCCGAACTGGAATACGCACAGGTAGGGTTTACAGGAACGTAGAGGACGGTAGAAAGGAATATGGACGATGTGGAAGGGAGGAATGTGGAATGAGTGGAAATGTGGGATTTGGAAGTGGAAGGATGGTATTTGGAAGGAAGAGAAAGTGATTGTCAGTAGTTTGGATGTGCAAGGACATAAATGGCAGGGTTTGGATGAGGGGTAAGTAGGATTATTGAAAAGCATAGAGAGGGTTGTGGAGGAGCTGAAGGGAGCGGTGTGGCAGGAGGGAGAGTGGAGGTGCGGAAGGTGGGAAGGGAGGGATGCACATGGAGGGGTAGAGAGGGATGTCGATGGAGCAGAAGGGAGGGATGTGATCGAGGGGAAGGGTGGGATGTGGATGGAGGGGAAGTGATGGATGTGGATGGAGGAGAAGGGATGCATAATAAGGATAAAGGAAGATTTTGTCGATGAGGAGTGAGGAATTTGGAATGGAGAAAAGAAGAGGTTTGGAAGGTAGCAGGAGGGGGTGCGGATGTTTTGCATGGTGAAGTTTGGTATGAGGGGAAAGAGCTAGGTGGAAAATTGGAAGGGAGGGGCTTCGATTAAAGAGCAATGCTGAAGGTGGGAAGTGATGAGTGGGAAAGGGGAGGAAGGGAGGGCTTCGAAATGTTCTGCCCCGATGCAACCTGTCCAGTTTGTACTGGTCCCACCTTCCCCAGAACAGGTTCCAATGTCCCAGGAATCTGAAGCCCTCCCCCATACATCATTTCTCCAGCCACGTATTCATCTGGTATATTCTGCTATTTCCGTTCTCGCTACCACTTGGCACTGGTAGTAATCCTGCGATTACTACCTTTGACGTCCTACATTTTCATTTTCGTCCGAACTCCCGATATTCAGCTTGAAGGACCATGTATTTTTTTTTTACCTGTGTCTTTTATACTGATATGTACCAAGACAACTGGCTGCTTGCACTCCCCTCTCAGAATGCCCTGCAGCTGCTTAGAGACATCCTTGCCCCTAGCACCAGGAAGGCAAAATACCATCCTGGAGTCTTTCTGAGGCCGCAGAAACGCCTGTCTATTCCCCTTATGATTGAATCCACTATCACTATAGCCGTGCCACTCTTCTTCCTCCCCTCCTGTGCTGCAGAGCCAACCATGGTGCCATGAACTTGGCTCTTGCTGCTTTTCCCTGAGCATCCCCCCCAGAACAATATCCAAAGCAGTATATCAGTTAGCGACGGGGGTGGCCACAGGGAACTCCTGTACTACATGCCTTCCTCTACTCTGCCTGGTGGTCACCCATTCCCTTTCTGCCTTTGCTGCATTTGCCTGCGGTGCGACCACCTCGCTAAACATGCTATCTACGACAATATCAACATCGTGGATGCTCCACAGTGAATCCACCTTCAGCTCCAGCTCTGTAATGCGGGTATCCAGTAGCTGCAGATGGATACACTTCCTGCAAACATGGTCGTCAGGGACACAGGAAGCGTTGGAGGAACATATCATGGGTGCGAGTTATTCCCTTTAATTAAAAAAAGTACTAATTACACTAGGGGCCTTGTTTTACTCCAAACATTACCCACGACAGTCGAAGGTCCTCAATACTCCGGTCCTCAGGTAGGCAAGTGCCTAGAGCCCCGCTCTCTCCTTTACAGGTCCCGCTCAGGATGCGATTCCTGCCAGGTCCACGTGCTGCCGCTCCTGTCTCCAGTTACAAATGCCCTACAGCATTTCCAACATTGCAACAGTGACGGCCACTTTAAAACTTAATTTACTCTTTTTCAAATGCTTCTGTGAATCAGCAATTAAATGGCTGAAATGTGAAGATCTGTAAAGGCTTGTTATCATTCCCGAATAATGCTGGTCTTTTAGGCTGTGAGCTATGTTCAACTGCACTTGGAGGAAGCAAGGGTACAGAATGTACTCTGGGTGGGGGACTTCAATGTCCATCATCAAGAGTGACTCGGTGGCACCACGAAGGACCGAGCTGGCCGTGTCCTAATGGACATATCTGCCAGCCTGGGTATGCAGTTGGTGGTGAGGGAACCAACAAGACTGGAAAGCAAACTTGGCCTCGTTCTCACCAATATGCCTACTGCAGATGCATCTGTCCATGACGGAATTGGTAGGAGTGACAACCGTACAGTAGTTGTGGAGACGAAGTCCCGCCTTCACATTGAGGACACCCTCCTTCATGTTGTGTGGCACTACCACCGCGCTAAATAGGATAGACTTCGAACAGCTCTAGCAATGCAAAACCTGGCATCCATGAGGCGCTATGGGCCATCAGCAGCAGCAGCCGAATTATACTTAGCCACAATCTGTAACCTCATGGCCCGGCATATCCTCCACTCTAACATTACCATCAAGCCAAGAGACCAACCTTTATTCAATGAAGAGCGCAGGAGGGCAAGCCAGGAGCAGCACCAGGCATAGCTCAAAATGAGGTGTCAACCTGGTGAAGCTACAACTCAGGACTATCTGCGTGCCAGACTGCATTAGCAGCATGCGATAGACAGAGCTAAACGATCCCATAACCAACGAATCGGATCTAAGCTCTGCAGTCTTGCCACATCCAGCCGTGATTGGTGGTGGACTATTAAACAACTAATTGGAGGAGGTGGCTCCACAAATATCCCCATGCTCAATGTTGGGAGAGCCCAGCACATCAGTACAAAAGATAAGACTGAAGCGTTTGCAAACATCTTCAGCCAGAAGTGCCGAGTTGATGATCCATCTCGGCCTCCTCCTGAGTGTCCCAGCATCACAGATGCCAGACTTCAGCCAATTCGATTCACTCCGCATGATATCAAGAAGCGACAGAAGGCACTGGTTACTGCAAAGGCTTCGGGCCCTGACAATGTTCCGGCAATAGTACTGAAGACCTGTGCTCCAGAACTTGCCGGGCCCCAAGCCAAGTTGTTCCAGTACAGCTACAACACTGGCATCTACCCTGCAATCTGAAAAATTGCCCAAGTATGTCCTGTACACAAAAAGCAGGACAGGTCCAACCCAACCAACTACCGCCCCATCAGCCTACTCTCAATCATCAGTAAAGTGATGGAAGGTGTCATCAACAGTGCCTTCAAGCGGCACTTGCTTCACAATAACCTGTTCAGTGATGCTCAGTTTGGGTTCCGCCAGGGACCTGACCTCATTACAGCCTGGGTTCAAACATGGACAAAACAGCTGAACTCAAGAGGCGAGGTAATAGTGACTTCCCTTGACATCAGGCAGCCCTAACAAAACTGAGGTCACTGGGAATCAGGGGGTAAAACCTCTGTTGGTTTGGGTCATACTTAGTGCAAAGGAAGATGGTTGCGGTTGATGGAAGTCAATCATCTGAGCTCCAGGACATCACTGCAGGAGTTCTTCAGAGTTGTGTCCTAGGCCCAACCATCTTCAGCTGCTTCATCAATGACCTTCCTTCAATAATAAGGTCAGAAGTGGGGATGTTCGCTGATGATTGCACAATGTTCAGCACCATTCGTGACACTACAGATACTGAAGCTTTCCATTTAGAAATGTAACAAGACCTGGACAATATCCAGGCTTGGGCTGATAAGTGGCAAGTAACATTCGCGCCACACATGTGCCAGGCAATGACCATCTCCAACAAGAGAGAATAGAACTATCTCCCCTTGACATTCAATGGCATTACCACCGCTGAATCTCCCACTATCAACATCCCAGGGACTACCATTGACCAGAAACTGAACTGGAGTAGCCACATAAATACCGTTGCTGCAAGAGCAGGTCAGAGGCTAGGAATCCTGCGGCGAGTAACTCTCCTCTTGATTCCCCAAAGCCTGTCCACCATCGACAAGGCACAAGTCAGGAGTGTGATGGAATACTCTCCACTTGCTTGGATGGGTGCAGCTCCAACAACACTCAAGAAGCTCGACACCATCGAGGACAAAGCAGCCGCTTGATTGTCACCCATCTACAAACATTGCCTCCCTCCACCAGCGACACACAGTGGCAGCAGTGTATACCTTCTACAAGATACACTGCAGCAGTGCACCCTTGTTCCTTAGACAGCACCTTCCAAACCTGCGACCTCTGCTAACGAGAAGGACAAGGGCAGCAAATGCATGGGAACATCACCACCTGCAAGTTCCCCTCCAAGTCACACACCATCCTGACGTGGAACTATATCGCCGTTCCTTCAATATCGCTGGGTCAAAATCCTGGAACTCCCTTCCTAACAGCACGGTGGGTATACCTACCTCACACGAACTGCAGCAGTTCAAGAAGGCAACTCACCATCACCTTCTCAACGGCAATTAAGGATGGGCAATAAATGCTTGCCTGGCCGGTTACGTCCAATCCCATGAATGTATTAAAAAAATGGTGTGTGTGTGTGTGTGGGGGGGGGGGGGGGGGGGGGTGGTGGGTGGACGGCAGAGAAAGATGGTGAAAGACAGAGAGAGAGAGGTAGAGGGAGAGAGACAAATAAATCTACACTCAAAACCTTGGTAAACTGAATTTGGAAGGGGCACAGTTATTGAGATCTTGCTATGCGCAGCTTTTCTGCAGAATTTTCTGCATTGCAACAGCGACTGCACTTTTGAATTGAATTCATTGTGTTTAAAGCTCTCCTGAACGCCTGGGATTAATATTCTGAGTTTGAAGCCTATATAATTCCTGAATAATGCTGGTGTTTTGGGCAGTGCCGTGAATTTGAAGGTTCAATGAAATGTGCAGCAGTTCATTGAATTGAGAGTGAGGTTCAGAGAATGTATTTATCTGTCTCTCTCTCTCTTTATCCATATTTCTCTCTCAATAAGAGTAACTCGAGGGAGGGAGACGTAGGCGAGTGAGCAAGCATGGAATGAATTTGAGAGGAAGGGGGCAGCCAGCTGTTCTCACACGGCTGCTTGCGGGATATTGCTGTGAACAAATGGCCTACAGTGCTTCCAAAATAGCAACAGTGACGAGAACTTTAAAAACAAGAATTCTTTGAGTGTCAGAAATTGAAGTCTTAAATGTGAAGTGGTGTAAAGCATTTTTATAACTCCAGAATAATGCTGGTGCCTTCGTCTCACTCTCTCGCTCTCCCGCTCTCTCTCTTCACAACCACCAACCCACCCCACCCTGGTTTGCACTATTGTCAACAAGTCCAAGTGTAGGCTCGTGTTTCTTCCCTTCTCTGTGCATCTTCTCCCCGATTATCTCCGCCTGTCGTCTTGTGGCTCATTGGGGAAAGATACTGAACAGCCATGCAAGAGCATTGGTGGGACAGACTCAAAGGGCTGAATCGACTCCTCTTGTCCATCTGCCAACCAGTGTGTGTGTGTGTGCAGCCTCTGTCTGATTCCCTGATGCGGAGGTTGGAGGAGGGACGGTGGCGAGCAGGTGATAATTCTTTCTGCAGGGCGGGATGTGTCCGGGGCTGGAATCTTCCTGTGCATTAAAGGCTCAGAATGCCAGTTAGCCTATGGGGGTTCATGCTCTATGCCCAGTCCTGTGTTCGGCCAGACACGAGTTAAAGATGCCCAAGGGGTCTGGAATCCATTTGAGAGAATTCCAGTGGTGTAACCGGACTGGAATAGAGGTGAATTAAGATTATCGGGAGACGGAGTGGCACCTAGGAAAGTGATGGAGGTTGGAAATATAGAGGCGGCTGTTCTGGAATGGGGGTTGCACAGCGTGGGAGGGGGTGGTGGATGTTGTCGGGAAATATGATACAGGGTCGAAATTAGTAGAGAAGGGGCTTTGGCAGGGCAGGAAGTGTTTTTCTCAAGGGGAGAGTGTTTACTGTGGGGCCAGGGGGAATTCGAGGGAGATATTCACTGAACGAGTTAGTTTGGTTTGAAATAGGAGGCGGCTATTCCAGGTGAAAAATAAGGAGGAGAGGCTCCTCTTTGTCGAGTTTATAATTGGAGGGTCGCGTCTCCAGGTTTAAAATGGGAATCGAGGCTTCTCCAGGTAAACAAAGTGAAGGTGGGGGAGGGGGGAGGCTTCTTCAGGCTTAAAACGTGGAATGGGTGACTTCTCCAAATTTGAAATGGGAGGGGCTTCTTCTCCATGTTTTAGGAGGTAGGTCTCCGCCATTTTTAAAATGGGAGGGGGTCTTTCCAGGTTTAAGATTGGAGGGGTCTTCATCAGGTATAAAAATGTGGACGGGGCGGGTGGGGGGTGGAATGTTCTCCAGTCTGTTCATGGTGGGGGGTGTTAGATGTGGGACTGTTCACGGGGAGGAGGGAGCTTATATGGGGGTCTGTTCACAGGGGGTAAGGAGATGGGGTGACTGGTCATAGGGGGTAATTAGATAGGGGTCTGATCACATGAGGTAATTAGCTGGAAGTCTGTTCACATGGGGGTAAGTAGATTGCGGCCTGTTCCTGGGGGAGGGGTAAATAAATGGGAGTCTGTTCACAGGGGGTTAATTAGATGGGGGTCTGTTCAAGGGGGTAATTAGAGTCATAGAGTAAGAGTCATGCTGCACAGAAACCGACCCTTCGGCCCCTGGTGTCTGTGCCGGCCATCAAGCACCTAACTATTCTACTCTCATTTTCCAGCACTTGACACTAGCATTGCATGCTATGGCGTTTCAAGTGCTCATCTAAATACTTCATAAATTTTGTGAGGATTCCTGCCTCTACCACCACTTCAAGCAGTGTATTCCAGATTCCAACCACCCTCTGGGTGAAAGATGTTTCCTCAAATCCCCTCTAAACCGCCTGCCCCTTACCTTAAATCTATGGTCCCCTGGTTATTGACCCCACCACTAAAGGAAAAAGTCTCTTCCGATGTAATCTATCAATGCCCCTCATAATTTTGTATACCTCAATCTGGTCCCCCCTCATCCTTCTCTGTTCAAAGGAAAACAATCCTCGCCTTTGCATTCTCTCATCATAGCTGAAATGCTGCAGCCCAGGCAACATCCTGGTGAATCTCCTCTGCACCCTCTCCAGTGCAATCACTTCCTTCCTTTAGTGTGGTTCCCAGAACTGAACAATGTACTCCAGCTGTGGCCTAACATGCATTTTATACAGCTCCATCATAATATCCCTGCTCTGATATTCTATGCCTCTGCTAATAAAGGCCAGTATCCCATATGCCTTCCTAACCACCTTATCTACCTGTGCTACTGCCTTCGGTAATCTATGGACAAGTATACCAAGGTCCCTCTGACACTCTGTACTTCCTAGGGTCCTACCATTCATTGTATATTCCCTTGCCCTCTTAGTCCTCCCAAAATGCATCACCTCACACTTCAGAGGATTAAATTCAATTTTCCACTGCACCGCCCATCTTACCAGCCCATCTATATTGTCCTGTAATTAAAGGCCTTCCTCCTCACTATTTACGACACCACCAATTTTCCTGTCATCTGTGAAGTTACTTATCATACCTCCTATATTCACCACTAACTCATTAATATACACTACAAACAGCAAGGGTCCCAACACTCGTAATAACAACCCTCGACCATCACCCTCTGTTTCCTGCCACTAAGCCTATTTTGGACCCAAATTGCCAAATTATCCTGGATCCCACGGGCTCTTACCTTCTTAACCAATCTCCCATGCGGAATTTTAACGAAAGCCTTAATGAAGTCCATGTAGACTACGTCAACTGCTTTACCCTCATCTACACATCTAGTCACCTCCTCGAAAAATTCAATCAAGTTAGTTAGACACGATCATCCCCTGACAAAGCCGTGCTGACTATCCCTGATTATTCCCTGCTTCTCCAAGTGGAGATTAAGCCTGTCCTTCATAATTTTTTTCCAATAGTTTCCCAACCACTGATGTTAGACTCACCGGCCTGGAATTACCTGCTCTATCCCTGCTACACTTCTTGAGTCATGGTACCAGATTCGCTGTACTCCAGTTCTCTTGCACCTCTCCCATGGCGAGAGAGGATCTGAAAATTTGTGTCAGTTCCCCTGCGATCACCTCCCTTGCCTCACACAGCAGCCTGGGATACATCTCATCTGGGCCTGGGGATTTATCCACTTTTAAACCCGCTAAAGCATCTAATACTGCCTCCCTTTCAATGTTAATATGGTCCAGTATATCACAATCCCCGTCCCTGATCTCTGCACCTATATTGTCGTTCTCCACAGTGAAAACAGATGAAAAGTAATCATTTAATACCTCACCAATGTCCTTCGGCTCCAAATACAGATTTCCACTTTGGTCCCTAATGGGCCCTACTCTTTCCCTGGTTATCCTCTTGCCCTTAATATACTTATAAAATGCCTTAGAATTTTCCTTTATTGACTGCCAATGTTTTTTCATGTCCCCTCCTCGCTCTCCTACTTACTTTTTTGAGTACCCCCCTTCACTTTCTAACACCCCTCTAATGCCTCTCCTGTTTTCAGTGCTCTGGATCTGCCATAAGCCTCTTTTTTCCCCCTGATCTAATACTCAATAATCCCTTGACATCCAGGGTTCCCTAGACCTGTAGGTCCTACCCTTCATCTTAATGGGAACATGTTGGCTCTGAACTCTCACTATTTTCTCTTTGAATGCCTCCTGTTGTCCTGATGTAGACTTTCTGATAAGTAGCTGCTCCCAGTCCAGTTTGGCCGCGTCCTGTTTTATCAAATTGAAATCAGCCTTCCCCCAATTCAGTACCTTTATTTCTGGCCCTTCTTTGTCCTTTTCCATAACTACTTTGAATGTTATAGAGTTATGGTCACTCTGCCCGAAATGCTCTCTCATTGATACTTCTACCATTTGTCCAGCTTCATTCCCTAGGATAAGGTCCAGTACTGTCCCTTCTCTTGTATGACTTTCTACCTACTGGCTCAAAAAGCTCTCCTGTATGCATTTTAAGAATTCCTCCCCCTTTAAGCCTTTTGCACTAAGACTATGCCAGTTGATATTAGGTAAGTGGAAATCCCCTACTATTGTTACCGTGTTATTATTACACCTCTCTGAGATTTGCCTACATATCTGTTCCTCTATCTCTCCATTACTGGAGGCCTATAGTACACGCCCAGCCAAGTGAGTGCCCCCTTTTGTTCTTAACTTTTAGTCATATGGCATCATTTGAGGAACCTTCTAAGATATCACCCTGTGTCTGCGTGGGTTTTCTCCGGGTGCTCCGGTTTCCTCCCACAAGCCAAAAGACTTGCAGGTTGATAGGTAAATTGGCCATTATAAATTGTCACTAGTATAGGTAGGTGGTAGGGAAATGTAGGGTCAGGTGGGGATGTTTGGTAGGAATATGGGATTAGTGTCGGATTAGTATAAATGGGTGGTTGATGTTCGGCACAGACTCGGTGGGCCGAAGGGTCTGTTTCAGTGCTGTATCTCTAATCTAAAAAAAAAATCTATCCTTACAGTAGTAATTGACTATTTGACCACCTCCTCTTTTATCCCCTCCCTATCAAGCCTGAAGATTCTATACCCTGGAATATTGAGTTGCCAGTCCTGCCACTCCTTCAGCCATGTCTCTATGATAGCAATAATATCATAATTCCATGTGCTAATCAATGCCCTGAATTCATCTGCCTTATTAGGAAGACTCCTTGCATTAAAGTATATGAAATCCAGCCTTGCACTTTTCACTTGTGCCTTAACAGGTCTATATTTGTTTTGCCTTCCAGACTGATTCAGTTTCTCTTTTATATTTGGCTGTGCCTGACCCCCTACTGTACCTCCACTCTGCATCCCATCCCCTGCCAAATTAGGTTACCCCCCGCCCCACCCCCAACTGCACTAGCAAACCTCCCAGCAAGGGCGTTGGTCCTGTTCCGGTTCAGGTGCTACCCATCCAACTTGTACAGGTCCCACATTTGCCACAAGCAGACCCAGTGATCCAGGAACCTAAAACCCTCCCTCCTACGCCATCTCCTCAGCCACGCATTTATCTGCTCCATTCTCCTATTCCTATACTCGCTAGCACGTGGCACAGGGAGTAATCCAGAGATTCCAACCTTTGAGTCCCACTTTTGAATCTACCTAGCTCCCTATATTCTTGTTGCAGGACCTCATCCCTCTTTCTACCTATGTCTTCGGTACCAATGTCTATCACGACGTCTGACCGTTCACCCTCCCCCTTCAGAATGTCCTGCAGTTGCTCCAAGATATCCTTGACCTCAGCACCAGGGAGGCAACATACCATCCTGGGGCCTCGTCTTCGGCCACAGGCGCCTATCTGCACTCCTTACGATAGAATACCCTATCACGATAGCTCTTCCACCCCTTTTCTCCCCCTGCTGTGCAGCAGAGCCCTCCGTGTTGCCACGAATTTGGCTGTTGCTGCTTTCCCCTGGGAGGTCAGCCCCCCCCCAACAGTATCCAAAGCGGTATGTATGTTTGAAAGGGGGGATGGACACAGGGGACTCCTACACTACCTGCCTGTGCCTACTACTCTGTCTGGTGGTCACCCATCCCTTTACTGCCGGCCCTGCCATTACCTGCGGTGCGATCACTTCACTAAACCTGCTATCCACGACGTCTTCAGCATCGCGGGTGCTCCACAGTGAATTCACACGCAGCTCCAGCTCCGTAATGCCGGTAGCCAGTAGCTGCAGATGGATACTCCTCCTGTACACATGCTCTTCAGGGACACAAGAAGCATCCCTGATTTCCCACATAGCGCAGGAGGAACACATCACGGGGCTGAGCTCTCCTGCCATGACTTACCCTTAGATTAATTAGGTACTCCCTTAACTAAAAAAGCTAGTTACACTAGGGGCCTTGTTCTACACACTACAATCTAGTCCTTAATAAGTTGCACTGAATTAACAAAACACTTTAGTAGTACTCACCTTTTCACCAGAGTTTTTTTTCAACAAAAAAACTTTCCCCTTTTTTAAAATCTACTTAAATGAATTAACAGCAGCTATTCACCCAACCAATCACCTTGTTGATTCTCGTGATGTCACTAAGTTATTTTGCGAGTCTCAGCGCGCGCCCCTACTGTCTTCAGGTAAGTGACGGCCTCGAGCCCCATGCTCTTTTTTGCAGCTCCCGCTCCAGATCAGCATCCGCCCAGGTCCGCCAGCCGCCGCCGCTCATGTCTTCAGGTAAGTGAGGGCCTCGCACCCCGAGCTCTCTTTTCAAGCTCCCGCTCCTTTGTTCATCGGGGATAATTGCCTGGGGGTCGGTTCACAGGGGGTAATTAGATGCATGACTTTTCATGGGGGTAATTAGACAGGAGTCTGTTCATGGGGGCTAATTATATGTGTGCCTGTTTACGGTGTTAATTATATGTGTGGTCTGTTCACGGGGGTAAATAGATGGGGGTCTGTTCACAGATGTGTTCTTAGATGGGAGTCTGTTCACAGGTGTTATTAAGATGTGTTTCTGTTCACAAGGTGTAATTAGATGAGTGTCTGTTCACAGGGGTTAATTAGATCGGGTTCTATTCACGGGGGTAAATGGGGGGGCCTGTTCACAGGTTGTAATTCGATGGGGGTCTGTCTGCAGGGGGAATTTTTGAGGGGTTTGTTCATGGGGGATGATTGTATGGGGGTCGGTTCACAGGTGGTAATTAGATGGGGGACTGTTCACAGGGTGAAATTAGATAGTGGTCTGTTCACAGGGGATAATTATATGGGAATCTGTTCACAGTGTGTAAATAGATGGGGGTCCGTTCACAGTGGGATTTGCAGTGGGTAGAAATTTGCGGGGGGTGGGGGCGGGGGTGCAGAATTTGTTGGTGGGATTGCCAGAGGGGGGCGGAAGACACAGAAAGAAAGAAAACGCCACAGCCAAATAGAGGAAGCCAGAAAGAGCCAAAGAAAGAGAAAGAAAGTGGAGAATGAGACAGATAAAGACAGAGAAATAGAGAAGAGAGAAGAAAAAAGTCAGAGAGATAGAGCACAGACTGAAAGCCAGAGAAGTAGAGAACAGACGGAAGAGAAATTGAAAAAAGACAGAAGAGAAATAGAGAAAGGACAGAAATAAAAGATAATAAAGAGAAAAGACAGGAAAGAAGTGGTGAATAAAACGGAGGGAAAAATACAGAGAAAAAAAGAAATTGCAGGTAACAGAGAGAAAGAGAGAAAACTAGTGAGAGAGTAAGACACACATCGAATCACACAGAGAAACGCAATGAGTGAGAGAAAGATTGAGAGAGATATTAAAGGAGAGACAATAAGAGGGACAGAGAGAGATTGGGGCAGAGATAGATTGGGACAGACGGAGGGAGAAAGGCAGAGATAGACAATAACAGTGTGATACTCACCATCCCACGCGGTCTGCGTTCCAGCATTAAACTCGAACACCTTCACTCCATCAGATCTTCCCTGGGCAAATATCCTGGACCAGAGGCATTGTAGTTGGAATTGAGGAGAAGGGTCAGGACTGGACAAGCGAGAGGAGAATTCATGCTGCACTCTCTCTCCCCTCTCTCTCACACTCACACATACACGGTAATCGGCTTGCGATTCACTTGGGCATAGAGATACAGAGAATGAGACACAGAAACTCACATTCAGACACTGGCCGCATGGAAAGAAAGAATGGTGGCTTATGTTGTCCTATTACATCCCCAGAACCTGTCACTCAAACACCCAGTCTACCCAAAGAACAGTTCATCCAACCCGATCTCAGCGTCCTCTATCTGGACACTTCCTCCCAGGTGTGGGATAGTCCAAGGTGAGTCTCTGTATAAACACGTAATGGGGGAGGGAAGGATATACCAGTCATACCGCTTTGCATGTATCTCTCCCTCCCCCAAAATCTCATGAACAGTGGAGAGGGACAGGAGCAGACGGGATGGGAAAATATTTAATTGGGGGAGGGGGAATTACAATGCTATGAGGCAGGAACTGGGGAGCATAAATTGGGAACAGATGTTCTCAGGGAAATGCACGACAGAAATGTGGAGGTTGTTTTGGGAGCACTTGCTGCGACTGCTGGATAGGTTTATCCCGATGAGGCAGGGGAGGGATGGTAGGGTGAAGGAACCTTGGATGACAAGAGATGTGGGACAGCTGGTCAAGAGGAAGAAGGAAGCTTACTTAAGGTTGAGGAAGCAAGGATCAGTCAGGGCTCTAGTGGGTTACAGGGTAGCCAGGAAGGAACTGAAGAATAGACTTAGGAGAGCTTGAAGGGGATATGAAAACGTCTTGGCGGGTAGGATTAAGGAAAAACCCAAGGCATTCTACACTTACATGAGGAACAAGTGGATGGCCAGAGTGAGGGTAGGGCAGATCAGGGATTTTGGAGGGAACTTGTGCCTGGAGTCGGAGGAGGTAGGGGAGGTCCTAAATGAATACTTTGCTTCAGTATTCACTAGTGAGAGGGACCAGGTCGTTTGTGAGGACAGCGTGGAACAGGCTGATATACTGGAACAGGTTGAGGTTAAGAGGGAGGATGTGCTGGAAATTTTGAATGATATGAGGACAGATAAGTCCCCGGAGCCAGACGGGATATACCCAAGGATATTACGGGAAGCGAGGGAAGAGATTGCTGCGCCTTTGGCAATGATGTTTGCGTCCTCACTGTCCACTGCAGTAGTACCGGATGATTGGAGGGTGGCAAATGTTGTTCCCTTGTTCAAGAAAGGGAATAGGGATAACCCTGGGAATTATAGACCAGTCAGTCTTACGTCGATAGTGGGCAAACTATTGGAGAGGATTCTGAGAGACAGCATTTATGATTATTTGGAAAAGCCTGGTTTGATTAGAGACAGTCAGCATGGCTTTGTCAGGGGCAGGTCATGCCTCACAAGCGTTATTGAATTCTTTGAAGATGTGACAAAACACATTGATGAAGGAAGAGCAGTGCATGTGGTATATATGGATTTTAGCAAGGCGTTTGATAAGTTTCCCCATGGTAGGCTCATTCAGAAAGTAAGGAGGCATGGGATTCAGGGAAAGTTGGCTGTCTGGATACAAAATTGGTTGGCCCATAGAAGTCAGAGGAAAGTAGATAGTAGGTAGTAGATGGAAAGTATTCAGCATGGAGCTCGGTGACCAGCGGTGTTCCACAAGGATCTGTTCTGGGACCTCTGATCTTTGTGATTTTTATAAATGACTTGGATGAGGAAGTGGAAGGCTAGGTTAGCAAGTTTGCCGATGACACCAAGGTTGCTGGAGTTGTGGATAGTGTGGAAGACTGTTGTACGTTGCAACGGGACATTGACAGGATGCAGAGCTGGGCTGAGAAGTGGCAGATGGAGTTCAACCTGGAAAAGTGTGAAGTGATTCATTTTGGAAGGTCGAATTTGAATGCAGAATACAGGCTGAAAGACAGAATTCTTGGCAGTGTGGAGGAACAGAGGGATCTTGGTGTCCATGTCCATAGATCGCTCAAAGTTGCCACCCAAGTTGATAGGGTTGTTAAGAAGGTGTGTTGGCTTTCATTAACAGGGGGATTGAGTTTAAGAGCCGCGAGGTTATGCTGCAGCTCTATAACAGCTCTATAGACCACACTTGGAATATTGTGTTCAGTTCTGGTCGCCTCATTATAGGAAGGATGTGAAAGCTTTAGAGAGGGTGCAGAGGAGATTTCCAAGGATGCTGCCTGGACTGGTGGGCATGTCCTACCAACAAAGATTGAGGGAGCAAGGGCTTTTCTCATTGGAGCGAAGACGGATGAGAGGTGACTTGATAGAGGGGTGGATGTTGGTGAGAAGCATAGATAGAGTGGATAGCCAGAGACTTTTTCCCAGGGTGGAAAGGGCTATCACCAGGGGGCATAATTTTAAGGTGATTGGAGGAAGGTTTCGGGGAGATGTCAGAGGTAGGTTCTTTACACAGAGAGTGGTGGGTGCATGGAATGCGCTGCCAGCGGTGGTAGTAGAAGCAGCTACATTAGGGTCATTGAAGCGACTCTTGGGCAGGTACATGGATGATAGTAGAATGAAGGGTAGGTAGTTAGTTTAATCTTAGAGTTGTTTAAAGGTTCGGCACAACATCGTGGGCCGAAGGGCCTGTACTGTGCTGTACTGTTCTATGTTCTATGTTCTATGTTCTAAAAGCTGCTGTAAATTCAAACCTGGTGCGGCCAGTTTGGATCATAACACAAATTGAAGTAAATGTTATTCACGATTCGCCTCTAGTTTACGGAAAGTGCAGAAAATAACTGAAAATGTCTCATTGAAGTTGCCTTGAAATTCTCGCAGAGTTTTTGCTTGAGAGGTTTCTTTGACTGCAGTTTGAGGACAGACAGTTTTATTTGGATTATCAGTTCAAGTTGTCTGCCAAACTGAAACTAGAGCTAGGTAAGTGATACATGCAAGAGAATGTTTACAACTGGTGACATTTCACGCAACAGTTATGTTCCATATCTACAGTTATATCTGTTAATGATTGTGCGTACCTTGTTTGATGCTGCTGTATTTATGCATTAGCCTGTAATCATTGGGAAGAAAAACTTTCTTACCATTTAACAGTTTAATGTTACAAGGGTTTACAAATTTGGAAAATGGCCATTTAACACAAATTGCATTAAAGATCTTCCACATTTTACCTGCAGTTTATATAAAGCTCAGCGACAACGACCTCCACATTCTGACAAACATTTTTTGATGCTGCAATGAAGTGTCACCTGTCTCACTTTCCATCCTGACTTTCTTTCCTCTCCTCTGCTTGGAGTTTCAGAGGGATTTTTGATCATTGCTTGTCCACATTCAGGAGCAATCAGTGACTCTGCAGCTGCTGCTCTGGAGAAATAACCTGAATTCAAAGTCTTTCCCTTAGTTTGGAGACATGAGGAGAGACTTTTTCAATAACAACTGGGGGGGGGGGGGTCAGGAACCAGGCAGCACAGATTGAAGGGGAATATGCAATTTCGGATCTGCAGGCAACATGAAGAGAGAAACAAAAAGGCAGGGAGCTTTCATGGTCTGGAATTAAGTGTCTGCCACAAGCCGATTCAATCTTAACTTTCAAAAGATAGTTGGATCAAAACTTCAATTCCTCTTATTTATAGTAAGGAAAATGGCAACACAGAAAGAGAAGTGAGAGAGAGATGTCATGAGAGAGAGATGTCATTCATTTGGTGATAAAGAAGTCAACACAGCTTTCGTTTGTAAATGACAGTTTGAACTTTATTTGATGCTGTTGTATTCATGCATTACCTATCGTCATTCAAAATAATTTTCCAAACAGGAACAAGTTTAATGTTACAAGTGTTTAGGTAGTTGGAAAATAGACATTATACACAAATTGCATTGGAATTATTTTATTAGCCATCTCAAGTTTCCATAGAGTAAATTCCTCAAACTTTTGGCAACTTTCAAACTCTCAGTAACACAGAATCTCCCCATCAGCAATGGATCAGCATCTCAATTTGCTGGTGTTCCTTTCTCACTGCAGTTACTGTCACCCCCTCACCATCACCATCTGCTGGTGTCCCTGTCTCACTGCAGTTACTGTAACCTTCTCACCATCTCCATCTGCTGATGTCCCTGTTTCACTGCAGTTACAGTCCCCCTGTCACCATCGCCATCTGCTGGAGTACCTCACTCACTGCCCTTACTGTCCCCCTCTCACCATCTCCATTTGCTGTTGTCCCTGTCTCACTGCAGTTTCTGCCTGTCTCACTATCTCCATCTGCTGGTGTTCCTGTATCACTACAGTTACTGCCCCCCTTACCAACTCCATCTGCTGGTTTCCCTGCCTCTCTGCAGGTATTGTTCCCCACTCACCACCTCCATCTGCTGGTGTCCCTGTCTCACTGCAGTTTCTGTCCGCTTCTCACCATCTCCATCTTCTTGTGCCACGGTATCACTGCAGTTATCTGGCCTTTCACCATCTCCATCTGCTGGTGTCCCTGTCTCACTGTAGTTACTGCCCCTGTCACCATCTCCATCAGCTGGTGTCCCTGTTATACTGAAGTTTTCAGGGGGCGAGGGGATGAAATTTGAAGGGGTGGGGTAGATTCCCAGGGGAAATTCGCAGGGCTTGTTGCGAAATTTGGCGGGAGAGGGATTTTCGGGTGGGAGATTTTTTGTTTTATTTTGTGGGGCAGTGTCCCGGGGGGGGGGGGGGTGGGGGCGGGAGTCTCGGGCGGGGGTGGGGGTTGTTATCGTAGCATGTGAGTTTCCTGTGTGGGGGAGTGTGCGGGAGGGGGGTGGAAGTTTCTGGGCTAGGAGTTTCCAGGTGTAAGTATATGGGAGGAAAGTTTCTGTCCGTGGGGCAGTTTCCAGAGTGATAACACAAATTCAGTTGGGACAGTAACCTGTGAAGAGGGCACAGAGAGGCTATGGAGTATGTATATGCTTTTGAAGACCTCGGTAAAAACTCCTTTACCTCTTCTCTGAGGAAAACAACCCCAGAATCTCTAATCTATCCACGTAGCAGAAGTCCTTGATTCATGGAAATATTCCTGTCCATCTGCTCTGCACCACTCTGCAGCCTTCACTTCCGTGCAAAATGACGTGCCCAGAATTGGACACAGTACTCCAGTGAGGCCGAACCAGACTTTTACAACGGCTCATCCAAATCTCCTTGCTTTTGTACTCCCCGCCTCCCTCTATTTATAAAGCCCAGGATCCAGTATGGTTTTTCAACGACTTTCCCAACCTGCACTGCCTCCTTCAATGATGTGTGCAAGTAACATTCACACAGACAAGTGCCAGGCAATGTCCATCTCCAACACCAGAGAATATAACCATCTCTTCTTGACATTCAACGTCATTACGATCACTGATACCCCCACTATCAACAGCGTAGGGGCTAGCATTGACTAGAAACTGAACTGGAGCATCCATAGAAATACCTTGGCTACAAGAGCAGGTCAGAAACTCGGAATCCGGTGGCGAGTAATTCACCTCCTGACTCCCCAAAGTCTGTCCACAATTTACAAGGCACAAGACAGGGGTGTGATGGAATACTCTTCACTTGCCTGGATGGGTGCAGTTCTAAAAACACTCAAGAATCTCGACACCATACAGGACAAAGCAGTCCTCTTGATTGACACCCCATCGATAAGCTTTCACTCTCTCCACCACAGATGCACATTTGGCAGCAGTATTTACCATCTAAGAGATGCACTGAAGCAACACATCAACGATACTCAGGCAGCACCTTCCAAACACGCGACCTCTACCACCGAAAACGATAAGGCCAGCAGATGCGTGGGAACACCATCAACTGCAATTGCCCCACAAAGCCACAGGAAATCCTCACTTGGAACTATATCACCTTTCCTTCACTGTCTCTGGGTCAAAATCCTGGAACTCCCTTCCTAATAGCACCGTGGGTATACCCACACACATGGACTGCAGTGGTTAAAAAAAGCAGCTCACCAGCACCTTCACAAGGGCTTTTAGAGATGGGTAATAAATGCTGGCCTGCGACGCCCACATCCCATGAAATAAATGAATAACTAAACACATATACCCGTCCCTCCCAGATCTCTCTGTTCCTTCACATCCTTTAGAATTGAACCCTCGAGTTTATATCACCTCGCCTCTTCTTCCGACCTGTGGAGGCGGAAGATATGGGCATTGTTCTTAGTGAATATTTTACATCAGTCTTCTCAAAAGATGGTACAATGCAGACATCGTAGTCAAGGAGGTGGGGTTTGAAATATTGGATGCTATAAACAGTGGAAGAGGAAATATTAAGGGGTTTCCTATCCTTGAAAGCTGACAATTCACCAACAGTAGAGCAGTGACCATAATTTTCCAATCTTCTCTGGTTGCACGCATGGTGCCAGAGGACTGGAGGACTGCCACTGTTGTACTGTTAATTAAAAAAGAAGACAGGTATAGACGGTGTAATTACAGGTCACTCAGCCTAACCTCAGTGGAAGGAAAAAGATTGAGAAAGATTATGGTAAACAATATGAATCTTCATTTAGAAAAGTGCAGATTAATCAAGCGCAGTCACCTTGGATTTGTTAAGTGAAGAACGTGTCAGACAAACTTGATTGAATTTTTGTGGTTATAACAAGGATGCTCGATGAGATTAGCAGCTCATCACCACCTTCTAATGGAAATTAAGCAACAAATGCTTGTCTTTCCAGTGATGCCCAGCTCCCGTGAATGCACTTAATACAATGTCAGCTCCTGTACATGTACAGTACACAATGGATACCAGGGAATGATTCACTCCTGTCTTTACTGCGTGACTCAGTGTCTTCATGCCTGTGTGTCTGCCACGTTTTAAGCACTAATCGTACATTAATGAGGAGTCAGTCTCTGAAATAAATATGCCAGTGCTGTGGTAACAGAACATGGCCACCGAGAACAACCCTAAAATGGCTGTCAGACGTTTGCAAAATCCGTTTAAATGACTGAATGGCTACTGTTGTGAGTGTGTTTTGTTACTGAGTTTCTGAGTGAGGAATTAGGAAGAAGTTCACAGAGAGGTGGACCGAGAGAGCGACAAAGAGTGGCCGAGGGACCGCGAAAGTCAATGAGAGTTTGTGAGGGCTCAGAACAAATATGTTCAGAACAAATATCTGAGGCCCCAGCACTAATCCTTGTCGCACTCTACTAGCCACAGTCTTCCAACTTGAAAATGCCTTTTTTATCCCTACCCTTTGCTTTCTGTCCATTAACGAATACTGCATCCATGCTAATATAATATCCACAGCTCCATGAGCCCTTATATATCATTTTAACCTTTTGTGTGGCGCCTTTTCGAAATGCAAGTTGAAAACATCCACAAGTTCCTGTTTATTTAGCCACTCGTCACATCCACAAAAGACACAATTTCCCTGTCGTGAAACGATATAGATTTTGTTTGATTATACTATGGCACCGTTCACAAGAGTGTGCACGTGCAGAGCGACCTGGAGGTTCACGAATCTTTGAAGTCGGCAGGACATATCAGGAGAGTAATTAGCAAAACATATGTGATATTGGACTTCATCAGAGATACAAGGAGAGAGATGGAGGGAGAGACGGGCAGAGACAGGCAGATTGGAGGATAAACTTGACATCTAAACATGCTAAAAATATTAATTAAAATTTGAAGGGACTGCACACTGAATGCATCGGCCGCAGACAACAACTAAAGTCACCATCCTGACTTGTAACTATATCGCCATTCCTTCACTGTCGCTGTGGCAGAATCCTGGAACGTCCTTCCCAACAGCACAGTGGGTTTACCTACACCACATGGACTGTAGCTGTTCAAGGAAGTGCCTCACCACCACCCTCTCAAAGGACAATTAATGATGGCCAGCGACACGCACGTCCCAGGAACGAATAAAATAAAATGTAAATTTGGCTCAGTGCTACAGAAGGAGATATTAGGAGACGTGACCAAAAACTTTGTCAAAGAGATTAGTTTCAGGGAGCGTTTTCAAAAAGGAATGAGAGGTAATGTGACCGAGAGGTTTACGAAATGAATCAGCTGCCGAGTAAATCTCTGTATTCTCTGTTCTATCACACACCCAGGACAGGTACAGTGTGGGGCTAGATACAAAGCCAATCGACCTCGAGATGTGCGTGTCTTTCTCCTCCTCCATCCAGATGTAGAGAGCAACAGTGAAAAAGAACTGGGATAGCCATGGAGAGAGAATAGCAGAGAGAACCAGGAAGAGACTTGGATGGGCAGTGTCGGTCAATGTTCCCACAAAGCTGTGTGCAGCAACCTGGAAGGTACACACGCAGGTCCTGCTCCGTGATAAATTACACATGTCTGCAAATATTACCTTAAAATTTAAAAGGACCACATACAGAACAAAAACAAATATGGCCGCGCACAGCAACCACATTTTCTTGGGAACATTGGAGACAGCTGTGGCTCAGTGGGTAGTAATCTTGCCTCTGAGATATAAAGTGGGTTCAGGTCAGAGCACAAAATTTAGGCTGATACCACCCAACAGCAAATCAGAACAGACCACAGAGACTCAGAAAGGAAACTTGTGTTGAATTTGTGAGCCTCGCTTTCTGGAATGCTTTAGTGTTTGGTCAGAATGTTGACCCAGTGAAATTTTGCCCCTGTGGTATGACAGTTATCTGAAGATATATTACAACATCTTATTGCAGCAGGAAGTTGCCATGCGTACTGAGTGTAACAGCATTTTCAGCGTCACATCCTAGAATATACTCTGCTGGGTGTGGGATCAGGATTTGATATTTTCCAAACACTGAGGTGGACTCGAACTCCCCTCGACACTAATATCACTGTTTTTAATCAGCCCTGGGAGAGAAGTAAAAATAGAGACCGTAAAGCAGTAATCAATGTCAGATTTGATCAGTTATTAGGGATTAATCAATTACAATATACAAAACATTCCGAATATAACATTGAATAGCGGGATATGTTTTTCTTACCAGCATGCATAAGGAAGTGCCGCTTCTGCTGTTGTGGTGTCATCAAAAGCAGCTGACATAAAATGGCAAACATGTGGAGTTTTACTGCAGTTCTACGAGAGCAGAGAGAAACAGGCAGAGATACAAACACAGATCGACGCACACACACGCACAGAAAAGAAGAGTGAGTAAGGGACAGAGAGTGACAGAAGAATGTTTCCATTTCCAAAAGGCATTAGGTAAGGTCAAATTTAGATTTAGAATTGAACAATTGATTTAGCATTAATGGGCGTTTGCAGACGACAGTTCCAACACTCGACCCTAAAAGACTCACACTAAACTCCCAACACTGAACTGCGCAGAGAACGGGGATTGTTACTAGTTGTTACAACTTGTCTCATTCTCCCTCTGTCTCTCCTTTTGTCATGTCTGTTCCAATGCATCTCCTTGTATCTCTGTCTCTCCCTCCCTATTTATGTAACTCCCTCTCTCTTGGCTCCTCCCTTTTAGTCTCCCTCCATCTCTCTCTGTTTGTCAACCTGCGTGAGTAGAGTCAAATGTAGGCCAGGTCTCTTCCACAAGGACATTGCTCGAAATTTCACTTTATTTTTCATGGCACTATTACTGAGATCAGCTTTCAATTCCTGATTTGTATTAAATAATTGACTTTGATTTCCATCAGCGGCTATGAAATGATTTTAACTTGCGTTGCCAAAACATTAGCATGGGCCTCTGGATTATTAGCTCAGTGACATTACCAGCACACCACCCTGTTACCCTGTCATCAAGCTAACACAAGCTGCTTTGATTGAGAGCTACTTCCGCTAATGTTCAGATGTGCTCATTCGCACTGCCATTTTTGAGAAACAATTTATGCGTCTTCTGCAAAGATAACCAGCTTCATTAGGTCCGAAGTTTGATAAAACATTACAAAATTAAGTTTAAAATCATCCCAGCGTTCTATACTGTGGATAGAAAATTACCCCCCTCCTCCCCCTCCCCCCCACTCCGTCGTTTAGGCTGTGGAATCTGGGCTGGACTTTAGTATAAGAAGTTCGAAACCGTCACTTTTTCTATGATTTCGTTAATTTAACAATTAGAATGAGTGGGTATTTCAGGACCTTCTTCAGCTCCTCTCTGAATTTCGTCTGGGTCACAGCGTAAATACACGTGTTGGTGCAAGAACTGAGAACCTGCAGCATTGCTGCTGTTTCTTCTGTGATATAAAGAGGGTCATTGGCGGAGGAAGGATATTGTTTTGTAATTCGCTGATAGATGTAAAATACAACCTGTGTCACCCATAGCAGTACAAAATTGCCAGATATACTGAACAGTAAAATGATGGATTTCTTTCGATTCTCCATCACTGGGTCATTGTGATTCTCACCACTGCTGAGGCCCCGGAGTCCCCTGCGGTTTCTACTGGCGGCTAAAATACGTCTGACCGTCAGAACATTGAGCAGCAAAATCAGAAAGAACGGGACACAAGGAGTTAAAATGCGATGAAACAACTCAAACGCCGCCCATGCAGGGGAAGAATAATAGCTCTGTTTAATGATGCATCCCCACGGAACTGTATCAATTATAAATTCAGGTTGATATATAAAGTACCAGGGAACACTTTCTAAAGAGCACAGCGCACTCACTGTTCCGATAACCAGAGCTGCGGTTTTCTCAGTGCAATATTTTGTCTTCAGCTTCTCACAACAAATCGTTACGAATCGATCAAAGGTGAAAGTGACTGTCAGCCAGACAGAACTCATTGTGGTTGCAAAAATCAGGAACGTAATTAAACTACAGAAGGGAGAAAGGGATAGGAATGATTCTGGGAAGTAAATCACGTGAAGCCAGTTCAATATGGGATCTGTGATAACGACCAGGAGATCAGCAACTGCCATTCCCACCAGGTAGACGGTGATACATTTCGAGAGACCGCACTTTCCTCGGAACAGGATCACAATCGCCACCAGGTTAACTGAAAGAGATAGAAAGGGAAACCGAAAAATTACTGATCAGACCTGAAACTAAAACAGCAGTTTGACAGGATATGGTGTGAAATTTCCAGCTTTGTTGCAGCATCCAGCACGTTTGGGCAAAGAATGGTTTTGAACACATTAATCAATAATTGATTGGGAAATTGTTTTGTAAAAAGAAATGTGAAATAAAATGAACACTGGATACAGTGGAAGGGCTGTGAGAGGGCACCGTGCTAGTGTGGAAGAGAGGGAGGTTCTTTTTCCTCAAACAAGGATCCAATGGTTTAAATCCAGTTTAGCCTCCAGACCAATGGCTGAGAAAGTGACGGGACAGGGTAGCTGCTTTTGTTTTAATGGTTCAGGGAGACAACAGGGGCTGAACTCAAAACGAGAGCTGCTGCGGTGAGTTTGAGACTTCAGATCAGGAGGAAGGGGCCGAGGGAGACTGAAACACTGAGCGAATTGGAGGGAGATAAAGAAAATGAAATTTGGGAACAGGAGGGGAGGCACGTCCTGAAGGGTTTGGAAAGCAAACAAAGTGAAACAACCAATTCAATCGGTAAATAACTGGTTCCATTAAGTTATTTACTCAGTTCAGATATAATGAAGTGGAATATTCACTAAAACAGGCTGAGGTTATGACGGCGTTGTAGGGTATTCCCAAGCGCAGAGGCACCTGCTGTAAATACCATAATGTTTAAATATTATTTGAGTAACCAGTAACATATAATATTAGTGAACAGTGAGGAGGTTGCACAGCACCATGGGGCTCAGTTAACTTGACCACATTCCACAGGAGCTGAGTAATCCGATCTCAAACAAAAGGCTAATTAAAATGAAGAGCAGACGTCCTTGTGGAATGCTGACAAAGGTGCTAGCCTGTAACGAGGTGAAAACATTATGAGTAATCCCCTATCTGTGTATGGGCCGGTAACGAGGTGAAGATAAGGGGGTATGGAAAACATCATGAGTAATCCCCTATCTGTGTATGGGGCGGTAATGAGGTGAAGATACGGGGGTATGGAAAACATCATGAGTAATCCCCTATCTGTGTATGGGGCGGTCATGCAGCCCCTTTATGCCTAGTAACCGCTTCTAGTGGCTCTAATAATCAATGTATATAATCGATAACCGTTATGATTGGACCATGTCCGGCCGGGATGGGCTGAATAACTGTTTGAAAATGTATAAGTATGGATGATTTTCTTTTGCTCAGTGGGGAGGCATCTGGACAGCCCAGTGACCTTCTGCCCGCTGGCGTAACTAAATAAACTGTTTGACATTGGAGCAGACCTGAGTGTTGAATGATTCTTCTAGATTCATTCCCACTAACAATTGGCATAGTCGGCAGGATCAGGTGTAAGTCAACTCTTCTGTAACCCCGAAGGGGGCAAGGGGGAGTTGGCTGAAGCCTGAACCCGAACTTGAGAACAGGATTCGTCGGTCGTTAATGCCATCAGGAATACCAGGTGAGTATCTTTAAAGCTTATCCCGGGGCCGGGTGGTGTTTCGCGACCGACGAATGCCAAGTTTGTGAACAGGATCTGAACAATGGTCAAACGGTGGTAGGTAGTTCGTTAAGCGACGTTAGCCCTGTCAAGGAGGGTTGGGAATATATGTATGCGTATATATATCATAAATTTGTTGTATGAAATACAGACAGACTTGTGACCCGACAATTAGCCAGGGGACGGTCTACTACAAGTTGCGCTAGGTTAAAGGCGGACCTCTAAGAGTCGATTCAAACGGTTCCAATCCGACCCAATCATGGCCAGTGAAAAGATAGACCTCGAGTGGGGACCGGAGGGGTCCCTTACCTGCCACCTGGCAGAGACACATAAAAAGTTAACAGGAAAGATAATTGACTCAGTTTGGAATCCCCATGACCCTGCCGCAAAACAAAGGGAGTGGTGACAAAAAGAAGAAAATCATTCACTATGTTTATGGCAGAGTGACATAAAGACAATGTTTTAGAGTAAAAACAAGTTACTGTCTTTGATTCGACTGTGAGAATGTTGGAAGCGTCCACCAATGAATTGAATGTCTGTGATGTACAGCTTGTGTTCTGTAAAACTTGTGTTCTGCAGATCTGACTGTCGTTAACGCTTTGTTGTCTGGCTTTAATGTTGAAAGCATGAGTCTATTAAGTTGTTTGGAATTGAATGGGTGAGAAAAGTGATTGCTGAATGTGTTCATTTCAGATTTAAGATTGTGCACCCAGGAATAGGATATAAAATTGAATTATATTTTAAGTTAACATTTTATTTTGATTTTAAAAGTTTATTTTGCAACTGTTAAAAGGCAATGAACAATTTTCTAAGAGATAAGCCTTGAATGCCTGACGATGTCTGGCAGAAATCCAATTTGAAGTTGAAAACACTGCTTTAATTGAAAACTCTGCTATTGCTTTATTTTGCAGTCTAAACTTGAAGACATGTTTTACTGACAGTTTTTAAGTAGCAAATGTCAAAAGACTGAATACTGTTTTAAGGGAGAGAGGGATAAGCAAAGGAGATAATGGGATAGATTAAAACTTGTGGAAGGAGCTGGTGTTAAGTCTTTTGTTGTAAGAATGTTAAATAACTTTTTCTTTAGTTTTTGGTTTTATTATTCATTTGAAAAGGCGCCTGAAGAAAGAAGAAAAATGACGCAACTAACCTATCTTATTTTTAAAAAGCACGTGCTATTCTGTTCTGTGTGTAGTTAGTAAGTATTATAAGTTAATAAGTCTGAACTAGATTAGTACTGTTAAGGTTAATTGATCTGTTAAGTTGAAAAAAAAGATGGAAATGTCATTTGCAACCACAATGAACTTTTAAAGTTTAGCATGTCCAGTTTTGGGGGAGTCTTATGTTCCGGACATAGGACTCACTCATATAACATCGGCAGTTTTGATTTTCAAATATTTATTGCAGTGAATTGGAATTTGGAATCATCTTTGTTATATAAAAAAAATTCCTTGGATTAGAAACCTCGTATAAAAGGTGCTAAAAGTTTGGAAACAATTGGAGTTTAATCTAAAATGCTGTCGTTCCTGATGGAGATGGTTTCCTTTGAAGTTCATAATGTTACTAATGATCTTGTTGTTTGAAAATCCTAAGGATACCAAATAAATTTTAAAATGGAGTTTAGTTCTTTTCCATAAAAAAGGTTTACGTAAAGCGACGCAGCGGAGAATGCTTTGCTGAAATTAACCTTGCTGCAACTATCTTTATCAATGAGACAAAGTGCTTGAGAAGGAGAAATAGTTGCTAATACTTCTGTCTTTACTAAAAAAAAATGCAATATCACCAAGTCTGGGCAAACGAAATTGGAATCGATAAACAAAATTAAAGTGATATGAATGGTTGTTTAAAGCATTCAAAGGGAAATTTACTGTTATTTGAATTTGGAATAATCTGAGATGTTGAAAATCCAGTAATTTGGCAAGTTATTTAAGGAATTAAAATGTCATCTAAGGTTAAAAAAAAACACAAACAATATACACTGATGCCTGGAATCAAACGGAAATGTTTGATTTCTGTTTCAAGGAATTATGAATATTGATTGTAAAGGTTCTCCAGGGCTCAAAATGAAATAGAATTATGATTAATAGGAATTGTCAATTAGATCTGACTGATGCAAGAGCTAATAAAGGAACTCTGGGTATAAACAAATGGTGAAATTAGAATTCAAACAGCCAGATTAAGATAGTGTGAAATTTCCAAGAAGTCTAGAATTTTACAGTGAAAGTCAGGAAAGTGTACATAAGACTGGCAATTGTTAGTTTTCTCTTGGAGATATGAGTTTTTATGAGAGCTACATTTGCAAGTCTGGCAGTTTTTTTCTTTTGATAAGATCAGCTGACGAACGGGAGTCAAACATGTTTACTGACTTGAGAAACAGCATGGCATGAAATGTTTAATGCAGCCAGTGCAGTGAGACAACTCACAAATAGAGAAAATGACTTTATAATAATCAGGATAAATTAAATACCTTAATAATGACAGGCAGGGCAATAAGGTTGCCAGGGGATGTCATAGCAGGTAGTGAGGAAATAGGACCCGCAAGAGAAAGGGTTAAAAGATATTTGAAGGAGTTGTGCAGACATCTGCACAAGGTGAGGCAGGAGGTTCTATAGAAACATGATAGAGGGACAGACAAAGGTGCCTGTTGTGGGAGACAAAGTAATGGTAAAGGGAAGGGCCAATGGAAACATTGGTCACAACTGAAGGTATATAAAGAAAACAGCACATGATAGACTCCGAAATAAACAGCACCTGATACGCAAAGGGATACCGGGAATGGAAGAATACACTTGAGAATGGACTACTCGGAGGGGCTGGGAATAATGGTAGTATTGATAGGCATTTGGATAATTATTAGATGGGCTACTAACTGGGCAAGCATTGTGGGGATCGAAGCCCGAGCGTGATGGGACCAAATAGATGATTCCGAAAGAGTAAAGATGATAAGAATATAAATTAACTCCTGGATTCCCCAGGACATGTTCGGTCCCCACAGGTAGACATGTATCCCTCATCAGGGGATACACATAACATGGACAAGTACTAACACCTGGTGACGACCAGGGCAGTGTGTTTAAATTACAGATATAACCACTAGTGGAGAATGGGAAAGAACCGAACTGCAGTGGCTGTGGGGCCTGATGCTAATATCCGGACAGGAAGAACAAAGAGCCGGTAATGGATGCACAACGGATTAATGAAAGGAGTATTAATTTGGACTATATGAACTATGGGGCATTGCACAACATATTGGATGGGAAGTGTATAACGGCGAGTAAACCTACTTAAATGCATGGCTGACGGTGAATTCAGGCAAAGATGCAGTATGTGTACGGTGTTCCACAGATGACCGTGCTAACTGCGTGACCAGACAGAAAGGGGAAGGGGTAACTGAGAGCTGTGTCTTTTGAATTGTTTGTGCCCCTCCCATTGGGCAACAGATGATAAGGAAAGTTGAAAGGAACATGGATGTGTGTGGGTACATCGAGCCCAGGGGAAGCGTTGCACAATAATGTTAAACATGAGATTGTGCCTGTCCTGGTCAATATCTCAGGGAAGCAAATGCCAGGATATTGTACGGAACAGGCAAGAAATATGTATAGTGTATTAAGTAAGGTTGCAGTGCAGCAGGCTGCCGATGGCATGGGTGCCGTCAGATTTCGAGGTCAGAATCAACTTTATAGGACAAAGAGAGGGATAGTTAATGATGTTGCTACCGGATTCAATGCCGGTGCCTCCATAATAAACTCATTAGATATACAAGGTCTGAATGAAAAGATGGAACACCTTAAAGGAGTAATGAAGGGACTCCTAAAGAGAGCAGAGAAAAATCAGGAGGATCAGACCTATCTGGGAGAAGAGGGCATGGAGATACAATTAGATGGAATTACGATATTAGAGGCACATGCCAAAACCGTCAACCACCTCATAGATGCACAACGGGAAGATGCCGGAAAATTAAGACAGGGGCAACTCTGCCATGCTTATGGCTTATGGATGGTCGGACAAATACGACACAATCCCGATCAGATCCAAAGGTGGGAGGTGCCCGATTGGATTGACAGCCCACATTTGGCTCAGCTGGCCGAGAGGAAGGAGTCACTGGACAACTGTACACTGAAAGGACTCACCAGAGTATATCCAGTGATCCCAGACTGCGAATTGGGCAAAGATACCGGAGTGGGGGTAGTCCTGATGATCCCCACAGTAACGTGGGACTCAGGGCCAATTGCCCACTACCAATTGGAAAATATTGGGGTCGTACGGGGTAACACCTCCCTCCATTACTATTTAACTGAAACCTCTGCCATACTCAGGAACAATATATTATATGGAATTTCCCTTACGGGATGCAAGCAGAGGGGTGGCATTACAGTATGTCCACACCCAGTGGGACAGGGAGAATTGGATGAATGTGGGTTGAATCGAAGAGACGGTTGTGTCATGGAGATCATACCTACCCCAAAGCATTTTGCGAAAACAGGCTACGGAGGTAAACGGAAATACTGCGTTTCCACCACACAAAGTTCCTACCGCAGCAATAATCTACAATGCCCTATCCCATTTTCTAATTTTTGCTTTACGGCCTTATGACCAGTCACTATAGGGCAAGCCCGAATTATCCAGGTTCTGCGTAGAGGTACCAAGATCATTAACGTCACTGATTATCTCCATGTCCACCTACAGGATTACAAGGAACCAGAACCAGTCCCCATCCCAGACCTGGCCGAAGTACTAAGGGAATTAAGGCTCAAGGTGGGCCAATCCATAAAACTCTACCACCAACTGCAGACTAAAATCAAAAAGCTAGAGAAAGAAACGGACACAGAATTGCAGAACCGGAGTTGGTGGGAGAAGATCTGGGATTGGGGGATGAACGTCAATATCCACCCTTGGATTAGGATAATTTCTCATGTGCAAGTTGGAATACAGTTAATACTGGCCATAACATGGGGCATACTAGCTTGCCGATCATACAGCGCTATGTGCAGCGAAGGAGGATGAAAACCAGAGCAAAGGCAAGGGAAACAATTTCTCTATCTAGAGGACTAAGTCAGGTGGATCGCATTAATTTGATATAATGCGACCGGAATTCCTGAAATCACGTGAATGGCCAACACGTTTGAGGCAGGGAATACCGGGCGAGTGCAAAGGGTTAAACAAAAACAACATCAATAAATAGTGTCGGTTGAGAAGACTAGGGTTAGTCTCCTAACGAAAGGGGGGATTGTTGCAGGGTATTCCCAAGCGCAGAGGCACCTGCTGTAAATACCATAATGTTTAAATATTATTTGAGTAACCAGTAACATATAATATTAGTGAACAGTGAGAAGGTTGCATAGCACCATGGGGCTCAGTTAACTAGACCAAATTCCACAGTAGCTGAGTAATCCAATCTCAAACAAAAGGCTAATTAAAATGAAAAGCAGACGCCCTTGTGGAATGCTGACAAAGGTGCTAGCCTGTAACGAGGTGACAACATCATGAGTAATTCCCTATCTGTGTATGGGCCGGTAACGAGGTGAAGATAAGGGGTATGGAAAACATCATGAGTACTCCCCTATCTGTGTATGGGCCGGTAATGAGGTGAAGATAAGGGGGTATGGAAAACATCATGAGTAATCCCCTATCTGTGTATGGGGCGGTCATGCAGCCCCTTTATGCCTAGTAACCGCTTCTAGTGGCTCTAATAATCAATGTATCTAATCGATAATCGTTGTGATTGGACCGTGTCCGGCCGGGATGGGCTGAGTAACTGTTTGAAAATGTATAAGTATGGATGACTTTCTTTTGTTCAGTGGAGAGGCATCTGGACAGCCCAGTAACCTGCTCCCCACTGGCGTAACTAAATAAACTGTTTGACATTGGAGCAGACCTGAGTGTCGAGTGATTTTTCTAGATTCATTCCCGCTAACAACGGAATTAAACACAGTGAGTGAGTCCAATAGGAAATCTCACCCAATCTGGCAAAATCCTAATCATCCCTGCAACTCACAGTTTCATTGTAATTGTTTTGGACGTTCAGCAGTTCGTACTCGTGAATTATTCACTCAGTGGCTTCTTTCCCTCTCTTTCTCCTTCTCTCCTCATTCTCCCTCCCTCTGTTTCATTCTCCCTATTCCTTCTCTCTTGCATTTTCTCAATCAACTTTCTACGTATTCGCTCTCTCCAATCGGTTCTGCAGATTATCCAAGCCTCGATATGTTCACTCAACATGATTACTTAGGTAAACCACCCTCCACAATCCAGCATGAGAACAACTGAGAAAGTTCTGCTGAAAGGTCACGGACCTGAAACGTTAACTTTGTTTTTCTCTCTGCACTTTGGCTGAACGACGTGCTGTGTATTTACACCACTTTCTGTTTTTGTTTCCGATTTGCAGCATCTGCAGTATTTTTCTTTTCTTTACTTAACAGACACAGTGTTTTAGGTGGGTTACAATTTTCGCAAATCTAGCATTGTCGGGACTGAATCCATCAAACTTAATTCTAATCCAGAAACTATGTATCCCATGTACCAATTCCAATCCACATTGTGGCTTCTGGCTCCCAATCACCCTCAGCACACGATCTGAACGCAAGTTATGCTTCATACCCATATGTCACGCTGGAACATAAATCCTCTCCTTCCACATCATAGCATCGCCACTTGGCTTCCACTCTTGTCTCAGTCCAACAGATATTGAAGGGTACATCCATGCCTTGGTCTTATCCAGACTCATATATACCAAATAACACTTGGCTGACAGCCCAACGTCCATTCACTTGTGGATCCAACACTCTGCTTTCTTTGTCCTATTCCATAACAAGGTTCCTCTCTGGAAACATTGCCGCACTTGCCGACCTGCATTACACAGAAATCCCCCAAAGCGTCCACTTTATTTTTCCTTCCTTGCATTTGAAACCATCATACCCTCATCTATCCATATTAATTCCTTCCCTGTGTTGTTTACGTAATGTTTAATACAGTTTCCTCATAAAATATATCAATCTCAGTTTTGAAATTTAAATTTGACCCCTAGTGGTTTATGTACTTGGACCTGCAAATTGCTCTGCTCGTCCACAGCTCCTGACTTCACACCATTAAGAACATATTCGGATGTCTGTTCCTGTGATACCTCTCACACCTTCCCACATAAAATTTGATCTCCTACAGTTTAACAAATCATTTAAACTATCAACATCCCTTTGCACCTTTTTCTTCATATCTACCCTATTTACTGAGCCACTGAAAGTACGGTCGTCAGCAAACTTAGATGTATGGTCTTCAAATGCCTTATTCAAGTCATCTCGAAATACAGTGAAAAACTGCGACCCCACTCCAGATCATTGGGAGGCACCAATAATCACCATCCATTGTTGGGTTGCTTTCTTGTTCTAATTAATTTCCTTACTTTAAACACCAGAATCACATGTAACAATATAGAATCAGGTCTTTAATGAGACATCACACAAAACGATGTCAGTATATGCAGCTTTCAGGGACTATTATTTTGTGTTGGGAAGGATGGAATGTAAAGATCAAAGGTATAACTAGTCTAAGAGTTGTGAATAAACTATTGTATGTACACATACTGGAACTTGTTTAACCTCATTGTGTGCACTCCGCACAAATAACCCAGGACATTGTTACACGCCTGTAGTCTGGCCCTCATTCGCAACAAAAGAAAACATTGTTAAATCTATCTCAAATACATCGAATAAACAAAATCGAGTGTCTCTGACGGATAGACATAACGCTGATTGAAATTCCTTCACCTGCAATTTTAAAGTGCGGAGTATGGTTGTTCAATCAACAAAACTACAACATCAACGCTGCGTTTTATAATCTGCAAATAACTAGAAGTCTCGTGATTCCACCAATACAATGCAAACTGATTCAAGATAAAATCAATACATTTAATTTTGCAATGAATTCCAGTGACAGGAAATGAATTCCGCCGCAATGAATCAGAGGAGAAGATTGTAAAGGAAGAGCAGGAAACTCACTTCAGTAGCCAGACCTCTAAAGCAGCGTCAGATTCTCACAAGGAAATAATATTTCACAACCGTGATAACCAATAAAAATATTGAAACCCCAGTGAAAGCGAGACATGAAGCCTGGGGAGGAGGACACTGTGCTGCCTTATTTCAACACTGATACTGTGAACTGTGTCATCATATGTCACCAAAATAAATTTATGAAGTAATATTAAAGGACAGGCTGGTTCCACATCGTGAAAATGTCTGATAAATGTTCTCAGAACGTTGGAGGCACCACACCTAGATTTCTGTGTACAATTTGTGTCTCCTTGTTTCACAAGCAATTACAAGCAACATGGGTTGATCTCTGGGGTGAGGAGGCTGCCTTATTAGGAATGTTTGAGCAGGTTGGGCCGAGACACTTTAAAGTTAAGAGGTATGCGATAGTTATTGAAACATATAACATTATGGCTACTCCACTTCAGATTCTGGTCAATGGTCACCACCAGGATGTTGATAGGGGGGTATGCAGCCCTGTTAACGCCATCTAATGTCAAGGGTAGATGACTCGATTCTGTCTTGTTGGAGATGGTCATTGCCTCCGTCCAGTTTCATTTTATTGACTTTGTAACGGGTATATACAACTGGGTGGCTTGCTAGGCCATCTCTGAGTCAGCCACATTACTGTGAGCTTTGAGTCACATGCATCGGAAGGACAGCATATTTCATTCCCCAAAGGGCATTAATGAACCAGTTGGGTTTTCACAACAATCGATAATGGTTTCATGCCCATCGTTAGATCAGCTTTCTATTCCAGATATGCTGAGCGAAATCAAATGCTACATTCGACCGCGGTGTAATTCAAATCCATGTCCCCAGAATAATATCCTGGGTATCTGCGTTACTAGTTCAGTAACAATGTCACGACAACACCCCCTCCCTACACAGCGCTGTTGCCTCTATATTGGGTGACTGCTTTGTGAAACACTTCCACTCAGTACGAAGGCATGACCCCGAGCTTCTGGTCGCTTGCCATTTCAGAACCCCACCCCAGCTCACTGCCCACATTTCTGTCCTTTGCCTGCTGCAGTGTTCCAGTTAACTTCAATGCAAACTCGAGGAGCAGCACCTGACCTTTCGATTCGGTACTCTGCAGCCATGTGGACTGAAAACTGAGTTCAATAATTGCAGAGCATGACTGGCCTTTTTTGCCTTTATCTATATTTTTATATTTTTATTACCTTTTTTTTGCCATGTGCCTGTTCTTCATGTCGACAGAGTTGGTCATTATTTTGCTTTTAACACTCATGTCTTGTCATGAAGCAAAAACACATTCTTTGCTCTTGCCGCAGGATGCTTTGTTATTTTATCTCTGCCCTCTCCTCGAACACAAACCTTCCATTTTGTTCTGTTCCGCACCAAACCAGCCCGCCCCCTTCACTTGCTTAAAATCTATTTTTTCTAACCTTTTCTAAATCTGATGAAGAGTCACAGACGTGAAAGGTTAACTCTGCTTCTTTCTCCACAGACGCAGCATGACCTGCTGAGAATTCCCAGCACTTTCTGCTTTTATTTCACACTAATTGAAATTCTTTCTGTTGTAATTTTAAAGTTCAGAGCAGGTTTGTTAAAAATAAAACGGCAATAACGCTGCGTTTTATAGTCTGCCAATAATGAGAAGGGATCGGGATTCCAACAAATACAATGCACAGTAATGCAGCATAAAATGAACTGTTTTACTATTACATTGAAAACAAGTGAAGTACATACATTCATCCACAGTGAATCGGGGAAGGAGATGCCCAAGTGTCAGCAGCAAACTCAGTTCAGCTGCCAGACCATTGTAGCAGCGTTTAATTCAAACAAGGAAATAATACAACAATAGTGATGACAAACAAAAATATTGAAATCCCAGTGAAACTGACACATGATATTGAGGAAGGAGGAAACTGTACTGCCTCCTTGTAACATTGACACGATAAGCTGTGTCATGATAAATTAATAAAATTAGTTTTATGAAGTAATATTCCAAGTTAGCTTTGTTCTACAAAGTGAAACTGTTAATAACTCCTGACGGTCTGGCAATTGTTCTTAAACATTGCTTGCACCACATCTAGATTACTGTGTACAGCTTCGGTCTCCTTAAGGAGAATATATATTGAGCGCAGTTCTGAGAAGGCTCACGATTTGACTCCTTGGGTGAAGGGGCTCTCTTGTGGGGAAAGGTTGAACAGGTTGGGCAGATCCTCCTTCGAGTTTAGAAGTATGAGAGAAGTATTGAAACATGTTAAAGTCTGAGGGATCTTGATAGGGGGATGGTGAGAGGAAGTTTCCCCTCGAGGGGAAATCCAGAACTAGCGGGCATAGGTCGAGAATTTCAGAAGGAGATGAGGAGGAATTTATTTTCTAAAAGGGTGATGAATCTTTGTAAGTCTCGGGCCCAGAGAGCTATGGAGGCTGAGCCAGTGATAATATTCAGCCTATGATAGAGAGAATTTTGAACCACAGTGGATTCAATGGTGATGACAAGGAAGTGGGAAAGTGGATTTGAGGCCAAGATTAGATCAGCAATGATCGTATAGAAAGTTGGAAGAAACGAAAGGGGCCGAATGGCCTACGCCTTTTCCTATTGTTTATATTCTTATGTGCATAACACTCGCACCTGATTCCAGTACAATTGGTTTTGACATTAACATAATAAAACTCTAAGGTTAGGTTAACAAAATCATGACAGACATAAAGAAACTCATACATGCCCGAACATTTAGAATCTGCGTCTATTCCATCATCCAGGAATACATTCAGTAAAGTCAATGAACCAGTAATAACACAAGGATTTGGCGAAAAGAGATCAAAGTTAGTATACAGAAATGACAGGACCAAATGAACAGAGACTTCGGACATTCCATCATTCCACTGATCAAACTGAACAGACGGCTGTGTAAAATATACAGCGAGTAAAGCACTTTAAGATAATGCAGTAAAATTAATACTGATTTACACCATGAACAGCTGGAGGAAACTGCAGCTTACCGGAAACTCCAAAGGCCACAAGAATTGAATAGTAAATACGTATTATCGTATGCATTACTGGGTATTTAGCTTCTGTGTGAAGCACTGACTTGTGTTGTTCTGAAACGCACAGCTTCGGCAGTCACTCTGAGCTGATCCATTCTAATAGACAGTGATTGAGACACGGGACGTGTCTCCACTGACATTGCTATACCCCTGATCATTGCTATTAGTTGCAATCGATTGAACAAACAAATTACATCAGCAATTTTGACTGCATTGCAAACAAAATGGTGCATACACAACAAACATCTCAAAATCCAGCAAATTATCTTAATCAGACCTCGGCTGAAAAAGGTACTCAAACAAGATTCATCCCACAATAATGGAGAGCGTTGTTTGCTGGTTTAAAATAATTGCAATCATAATATTCATTCATAACAATTCACTTATAAATGCCACTGATTTCTCCACAGTATACACTGAATCCAAGAACAGGTCTCCCTGCTGCTTTCACATGCGTTCAAGTACTCTGAAGACGGAAATTTGCTCCACACAACATCAGGGGGCAGGTTGTTCAACCTTGCCCGTCTAAGAGCGAAGTCCAAAGTACGGAAAGTCCTCATCAGGAAACTCCTCTTTGCTGACGTTGCTGCTTTAACATTTCACACTGAAGAGTGCCTGCAGAATCTCATCGACAGGTTTGCTGCTGCCTGCAATGAATTTCGCCTAACCATCAGCCTCAAGAAAACGAACATCATGGGGCAAGACGTCAGAAATGCTCCATCCATCAATATTGGCGACCACGCTCTGGAAGTGGTTCAAGAGTTCACCTACCTCGGCTCAACTATCACCAGTAACCTGTCTCTAGATGCAGAAATCAACAAGCGCATGGGAAAGGCTTCCACTGCTATGTCCAGACTGGCCAAGAGAGTGTGGGATAATGGTGCACTGACACGGAACACAAAAGTACGAGTGTATCAAGCCTGTGCCCTCAGTACCTTGCTCTATGGCAGCGAGGCCTGGACAATGTATGTCAGCCAAGAGCGACGTCTCAATTCATTCCATCTTCGCTGCCTCCAGAGAATACTTGGCATCAGGTGGCATGACCGTATCTGCAACACAGAAGTCCACGAGGCGGCCAACATCCCCAGCTTATACACACTACTGAGTCAGCAGCGCTTGAGATGGCTTGGCCATGTGAGCTGCATGGAAGATGGCAGGATCCCCAAAGACACATTGTACAGCGAGCTCGCCACTGGTATCAGACCCACCGGCCGTCCATGACTCCGCTTTAAAGACGTCTGCAAACGCGACATGAAGTCCTATGACATTGATCACAAGTCGTGGGAGTCAGTTGCCAGCGTTTGCCAGAGCTGGCGGGCAGCCATAAAGGCGAGTCGAAGAGACTTAGCAGTTGGCAGGAAAAAAGACAAAGGCGCAAGGTGAGATCCAACTGTGTAGCAGCCCCGACAAACAAATTTTTCTGCAGGACCTGTGGAAGAGCCTGTCACTCTAGAATTGGCCTCTATAGCCACTCCAGGCGCTGCTCCACACACCACTGACCACCTCCAGGCGCTTACTCATTGTCTCTCCAGATAAGGAGGCCAAAGAAGAAGAAGCAGCTAAAATGTGAAATGTTACAAGAGGACAGTTTAATCCATGTGCTGGATTGCAGCTGATAACTTCGTGTAGCTGTCACTAGGAGAATGCTACACCTCTCTCTGTTATTTTGATGGCATATATTTTGCGGTTTATTCTGCAGTGGCTTCTGTAAAATTAGAGCTGTGCCACTTCTTGAGCATATCTCTCTGGTTCACTCCTGACTGGCAACTCGATCACAAACTTCCTTCCATCCATCACTGTGCTGTACAAAGCCAGCCCTCAACAAGTCCAGCTCGCTCAACATCGTCTCATTACTGACCTTGATTAGATCTCAATCCGTCCAACACCTTGCTTTCAAAATTATCATGCTCAGGTAAGATTTATTCACGGCCTAAGCAATCACCATCTCCTAACTGCTGCAAAACTGCGTGAAAACTTACCCGTTAACGCTCAATATCTCCGACATTGGCAGTTTACGGAAGGACTACCCTTGTTTCCTTCCTATCTCACCGATCTGATCATAGCCAGAGCATCTCCTGCAAAGGCTATCCCTCCCATTGCCAACACTGTTCAACCACGAGCCCCTAAACATGCGATTTTTGCTTCCTCCTCTTCCACTTCTACATTCTTCCCAATGGCAACAACGACGACAGACACGGGGTGATCTTCCACATGTATGTTGACAATACACGTCTCCAGCTCTCCGCTATCATTCTTGACCCTGCACTGAAATTGTGCGATCAGCCTACAACTGCCTGTTTTGGCTGAGCTGTGTTTTTATCCAGTTAAACCTACAGAACACCAAATCATCTTTTGCCCTACCTCAAACTCCACCGACCTCATTCGCCTTCGTAGCTGTTGTCTCCGGCAGCATATTATTTTTTTAACCGTTAGCCGATTGATCCTTCCGATCTGAGCTCCGATCTCATATCCGTTGCATCATAAAATATGCCTATGTCTGCCTCCCTAACATGGCGGTGTCTCGCCCTGCCTCAGCCCATCGGCCACTGACAAAACATATATTGCTCAACTCCACTTCCTCTCGGACAATTTGCCACCTCTTCATTCCTCCAACACTGGCTTCTTGGTGGGACATCACCTCTTTGTTTTCACAGTTATCCATCTGATCAGATGCAGAATCTCCATTAATGGCATCTCCCCTCACCCCACATCAGAATTACCTTTGATGTCTCTTCATGCTTAATAACAACTTCCCATTGGAAGTACGCTGGTGACATACATGTTTTTTTCCCTCTCTCTCTTTCTAAAGTTGCCCCCATTGTCTCTGTGTTATCAGATTATTTATCCAACATACTGTTTTGGATGGTCACAATTTTCTCCTATCAAACATCTACAGGACTAAATCCATCACCTTTCGTCCCAGTCATAAACTGTCTATCGTAGCAAACAATTCCAATGCACACGATGGCTATTGTCCTCCAGTGACACTCTGCACACAAACTGCCCCCAAATTATGCTCCATTCACTGGTGTCACTCCTTGACATAGATCACCTTCTTCCACCTCAGCATCATCTGCGACTCCACTCTTGTCTCAGCCCAACAGATATTGAAACACTCGTCCATGTCTTGGTCACATCCAGACTCGACTAGAACAATAGACATTAGACTGACCTCCCATCCTCCACATTTCATTCACTTATTTATCTAAATCACAGCTGCATTTACCTGATGTGCTACCAGGTTTTCCTCACCAGCTACTGCTCTCCTTAATGACCTACATTGGATGCAAACCCCTGAAACCTCGAGTTTATTTTTCTCCACCATGCATTTCAAACCCTGACAACCTCCTCTATCGCTACTAATAAAAATTACTGTCGTGTAGCTCTCACACTTAATATAATTGCCTCACAAAAATCTACCGAAAAGTTATGAGAATTTAATTTTCCCCTCGTGATTTCTGTACTTGGACGTGCAGATCTCTCTGCTGCTCCACAGCCCCAGTTTCTCACAATGAGGAAAGTACTCTGATCTATCTTTCTTTGGTACAAAATTGAACACCTCATACCTCCCCACATTGAACTGAATCTCGCCAGTTTTACCAATCATTTAAATACTCAACGTCTCTTTACACATTTGTTTCTCTCATTTCCACTATTTAATGTGCCACTTAACTTACACTCCTCAGCAAACATAGATAGATGGCCCTCCATTCACCCATCCTATTCATATAGAAATTTAGTGAAAAGATGCCACCCGAGTCCAGATCGCTGGGAGACACCTATAATAACATCCTGTCAATTCCAGCACATAATCTTTGATCCTACTCTGTCTCCTCGCTCCTCGCCCCAGCCCAGCCAATATGTTACCTTCAAGTACAGGTGCTTTCATTATGCGTGTCTAATGCGCAATCTCGTTCAGATAAATAAAACAAACCACATCTGCCGCATCGGCTTTTCGTTGTTACCGACGACCTTCCTGTTTTTATCAAATCTATGCTGCAGAATTCTGTCCTTAATCCCCTCTACCTTCCACTCATCTCCCATGTTGTCCTGATAACAATACAATCGTCTGATTGAGCTTATGGGTACCTTCCAAAATACCTTTTTTAGGCAGGATCGACTGGCCTATGAATATACTTTTGTGAATTATCTTTCAACGTTTCTCTATCTTAAATGCGCAAAATCAAGTTGTTATTGTCTGATTGTTCTATCATCCAGTCTTGCGCTATCACAATCCATGCCCATGTCTTTGTTGATTAAATACAACTCTTGGAAACCTTGCCTGCTCCTCCCATCTCTCCATCTCCCACTCTTCCTTTGATATCCTCATTGAAACTTGCTCTGTTACCATGCTTTTTGTCACTTCTTATGTTTCCTTATTGAACTGTGTCCGTGTCTCCTCAGAGCACTCTGAATAACCTTGGTAAAGATTAGAGAGATAGACACATTGATTCATTACAGCAAAGAGGGAAGCCATTCGGCCTATGCTGGCTCACTGCAGAGCAATCCAGTTAGTCCCACTCTCCCATCCGATCGTCATAGACCTGCATGATATTTTTCCTCAGTTCCCATCAAATTTTCAGTTGAAATCATTGATTGTCTCCATTTCCAGCACCCTCATGGGCAACCATTTCCAGATCAGTTCCATACGCTATCTAAAAAATAATCCCCACATCCCCCTGCATCTTTTGTCCCAAACCTTCAATCTCACCATCAGTTAATGGGAACTGGTTTTCCTTGTCTCACATATCTACGCATGTCATAATCATCCACAACTTTCTGATATTTCCCCTGAATCTCCTTTGCTCCAGGGAGAACCACTAGCTGTTCTAACATTACCTTGCAACCGACAGCCCCCAACCCTGCAATCATTCTGGTAAATGTCCTGCGCACCTTCTCAAGGACACTAAATCCTTCCTGAACTATGACGTTAGAGCTGTATTCAATAACCTTTTTGGGGTCGAACCAGAGCTTGATGAAGGTCCAATAAAGCTTCTTTGCTTTTGTTCTTATGCTTCGATTTATGTTGCTCAAGATCCCAGATAGATTGCTAATACCTTTCTTAACTTATCCTAACACATTCAAAGATCGATGCCTATGCACCCCCAGGTCCCTCTGTTCCTGCATACTATTGAGAAGCGCGCCATTGCCTCACCTATACCTTTTGCCAAAATGCATTACTTCACAATTATCTGTTAAATTCGATCTCTCAGATATTTTCCCAATCTCCTGGCTTATCTATGTCCTTTAGCAGGCAGTTCGCATCATCCTTACCATTTGGCACCATCGGCAAATTTTGAAATTCTATTGTTTTCCAAGATTCAACTGATTTAAATGTAAGCAAAAAAAACACACACACACATAGGTCCTATCACTGACCGTTGGGAAATAGCACTGTCCAACATACTGCAGTCTGAAAAAGAACTATATAGCATGACTTGTGATTTATTTTCTCTGGAGTTTATTCATGGTTTATTCAATTGGAGTGCAATAGACTGTGTAGTGCAAAATCCACTAGCAAAGAAATAGCCCCAAGCATTGCAATAGCACCTTGTCCTACAACGGCAGTGTGCAATGCAATAGTCTCTGAGAGTGGCATAGCAATGGCCTGAAGAAATGTAATAGCCTTTTGAGCACAACAAACTATAGAAATGCAGTAGCCTCTTGCATTTCAAAAGCTCTTCAGAGTACAATATACCATTGCAATGCAATTTCCCCTTGCAGTGCAACAGCTCTAAGCAGTGCATTAGATCCTTATGGTACAAACGCCACGTGCAACACAAGAGCAAATTTCCGTTTAATACCCTACAACAGAGATATCCCCCTCAATAGAAACTATCTATCAATGCAATAGCTCCCAGCAGTGCAATAGCCGTTTGTATTGCAATTGTGACTTAGAACCATTAATGCATCTTTGAAATGTAATAGCCTCTTGCACTGCAATAGCAGCATGCAATGCAGGGACCTTTGGCAGTACAATAGCTACTTCCGAAGCAACGGTCTTTGAAAGTATAATATTCCTTGCTGTGGAACCTCCACATGCAATGTAATAGTCCAACGCTGTGCAGTAACCCTTTTAGTGCAAGGGCAACTTGTAGTACAATAACCATTTGAAGAGCAAAATCTCCAGCAATGTAACATGCATTTTCATTGCAATAGCCCGTTGCCCTGAAACAGTCTCTTGCAGACTAGTATCCCTTGCTGTGTCATAGCCACTTTCATTGTAAGGGCCCCTTTCAATGCAAAATCCACATGCAATGCAATAAGCACTAACACTGCAAAGGTTTTTGGCAATGCAATAGTCTCTTGCAGTGCAAGATCTACTTGCAATGCAATCGGGAGAAGTAATGTAATGAAAACATGACACCCTAGCGATGCAAAAGGCTATTGCAAAGCAATGGACTTTTGTAATGCAATATCTCATCAGAGTTCAATTGCCCTTTGAATTGCAATATCCTGATGTAGTACATTAGATCTTTGCAATAGTAGTCATGCTCCATGCAATGACACCTTGTATTACAATGCCCTCTTACAATTCAGCATCTTCTCAACGTGCTAGCACTCTCACAATGCAACAGCTCCTTGCTGTGCAATAGTCAGTTGCAGTGCAATTGTGCCTTGCATTGCAATGGACTCTTACAATTCAAATGCCACTTGTAAGTCAATATAACTTGTAGTGCGCTACACCACTGGAATGCTGAAGCCTCTTGCAATGCACTCTTTTCTCTTTTGGGCCTCCTTATCTCGAGAGACAATGGATACGCGCCTGGAGGTGGTCAGTGGTTTGTGAAGCAGCGCCTGGAGTGGCTATAAAGGCCAATTCTGGAGTGACAGGCTCTTCCACAGGTGCTGCAGAGAAATTTGTTTGTCGGGGCTGTTGCACAGTTGGCTCTCCCCTTGCGCCTCTGTCTTTTTTCCTGCCAACTACTAAGTCTCTTCGACTCGCCACAATTTAGCCCTGTCTTTATGGCTGCCCGCCAGCTCTGGCGAATGCTGGCAACTGACTCCCACGACTTGTGATCAATGTCACACGATTTCATGTCGCGTTTCTAGACGTCTTTATAGCGGAGACATGGACGGCCGGTGGGTCTGATACCAATGGCGAGCTCGCTGTACAAGGTGTCTTTGGGGATCCTGCCATCTTCCATGCGGTTCACATGGCCAAGCCATCTCAAGCGCTGCTGACTCAGTAGTGTGTATAAGCTGGGGGTGTTGGCCGCTTCAAGGACTTCTGTGTTGGGGATATAGTCCTGCCACCTGATGCCAAGTATTCTCCGAAGGCAGCGAAGATGGAATGAATTGAGACGTCGCTCTTGGCTGGCATACGTTGTCCAGGCCTCGCTGCAATGCACTAACCCTTTGTAATTCAATCACCTCTTGTACGGCAATAACACCTTGAAATGCAGGAGCCTCTGGCAATGCATCGTCCCTTGGACTGGAAAGGCCATTGACAGTGTTAATGCCCTTGCAGTGCTACATACACATGGAGTTGTCACACACAGCAGAAGTGTGACGATACAACAATCGTGAACAAACTCCAAAGTGCTATGGAAACTGAATTTGTCTTTCAGGAAAAAAATCAGCCTTTATTTTTAAAAGTGAACAATGCCTCCAAAATGGCCACCAAAGAAAACAAATCTTGGCCTTTATGTGCTGAAATTGTCTGTCAAGGACAAAGGACACATCTTCAAAGCTAGCTGGTGTCAAACAAACTCATCCTCCACCATCCTAAAACATTCTTGAATTAAGGGTTTTCTTCTGAAACAAAGAAAGTGTGAAGTACCCATATCCTGGGTGATAGTGCCGTCACCATGATGAAGAGAGCAGAGTGTCTCCTACCAGGAAGTGCAAGGTCGTACAGCTTTACCTTGAAGAAAACAGCCTGGAGAGAGAGAGAGCGAGAGAGACGCCAGAGAGAGAGAATAAACATTCAGCAGCTTGTTTTCCAGCAAGTCAGAAGGCAGGTGGCCTGCTGTAGAATCCAACGTCTGCACTCGACAGCAGTGATGTAGAAGTGACTCAACATCTTTCAATCAAGAGGGAGTGATTACAATCATCTCAAGCTTGCACCCATCCAGAGCTTGAATTCCAAGAAAATTCAGTAGGTTTATCATGATCTTCCCGCCCCCCTACCGCCCACCCCCAATAAAAATCACTTTCACTTTTCCCTCTCTATCAATCACTCCTTGTATGCGTGTGTCTTTGTGCATGCGAATGTTTGAGTGCATTCTCTTGTGACAATTTTGGGACAAAGGCATATTGATCAATAAACAACAGATTTTCGGTTTTTATTTCAAAACCTACAATAAAATCTTTCGCTCTCTGTTCAATTGGAAAATAAAGCAGAGAGGGGTAAAACCAGGCGTGTCCAACATTTTCAAGTGGGGGTCGCATTACAATTTTTGTCTTACATAGAAGGCCGTTCAGACAATTTTGAAAATATAAAGGCATGAAAAAGTTACCTTCGTATCAATCAAAACTAAAATAAAACGTTCATTTTTGCAAAGGAACATGAAATGAGAAGACTGCTTTGTTGATTTGCTCCCTCTACATTCTTTCAGGCACTGGTTTAGTAAGATACCTGGCATTTTTATTTCTGTATCCACAAGTAGTCAATGTCTGCGTGCACACCTGTTGTAGTGGTGCAGAATATTCTGGATAGGTGTGCAACTGTCAGGAGTGATCTTGATTGATCCCTATTCTCCACTCTCTCCTTGTGTCTGTTTCTCTCTGACTCCCCCTCTGTGTCCCTCATCTTTTTCCCCACTACGTTGTCGCCCCGTGTCACCCCCTCCTTTGTATTGTTCTCTCCCCTCTCAGTCATTCCCCTCTCTCTGTGTTGTCACCAATTCTGTGTGTCATATCACCTCTCTGTGCGTCTCTCTATCTGTTCTCCACTGTCTCTGACACCCCCTTCTCTCTCTCTCTCTCTCTGTCCTCTATTGTCTCTGGCCTCCCCTTCTCTCTCTCTCTCTCCCTGCCCCTCTCTCTTCCCCCTCACGAGGCCGTAAAACAGTGTAATTGCCCCCTGTAATGCAGTAGCAAATCTTATTGAAAAAGCCCATGCAGTGCCATAACCACTTGGAGTGCGATAGCCACTAGCAATTCCACATTCATTTTCAAGAATAAAGAACAAAGAACAAAGAACAGTACAGCACAGGAACAGGCCATTCGGCCCTCCAAACCTGCGCCGATCTTGATGCCTGCCGAAACTAAAACCTTCCACACTTCCGGGGCCCATATCCCTCTATTCCCTTCCTATTCATATATTTGTCAATGATGTCTCTGAAACATCGCTATCGTATCTGCTTCCACCACCTCCCCTGGCAGCAAGTTCCAGGCACTCACCACCCTCTGTGTAAAGAACTTGCCTCGCACATCCCCTCTAAACATTGCTCCTCGCACCTTAAACCTATGTCCCCTAGTAACTGATTCATCCACCCTGGGAAAAAGCTTCTGACTATCCACTCTGTCCATGCCGCTCATAACTTTGTCAACCTCAAACATGTCGCCCCTCCACCTCCGTCGTTCCAGTGAAAACAATCCGTGTTTTTCCAACCTCACCTCATAGCTAATGCCCTCCAGACAAGGCAACATCCTGCTAAATCTCCTCTGTACCCTCTCCAAAGCCTCCACGTCCTTCTGGTAGTGTGGCGACCAGAATTGCATGCAATATTCGAAGTGTGGCCTAACTAAGGTTCTGTCCAGCTGCAACATGGCTTGCCAATTTTTATACTCTATGCCCCGATCGATGAAGGCAAGCATGCCGTATGCCTTCTTTACCACCTTATCCACCTGCGTTGCCACTTTCAGTGACCTATGGAGCTGTACGCCCAGATCTCTCTGCCTGTCAATACTCCTGAGGCTTTTGCCATTTACTGTATACCTGCCATCTGCATTAGACCTTCCAAAATGCATTACCTCATATTTGTCCGGATTAAACTCTATCTGCCATTTCTCCACCCAAGTCTCCAACTGATCTATATCCTGCTGTATCCTTTGACAATCCTCATCATTATCCGCAACTCCACCAACCTTTGTGTCATCCGCAAACTTACTAATCAGACCAGCTACATTTTCTACCAAATCATTCATACATTCTACAAACAGCAAAGGTCCCAGCACGGATCCCTGCGGAACATCATTAGTCACATCCCTCTATTCAGAAGAAGCACCCATCCACTGAATCTCCCTGTCTTCTATGACCGAGCCAGTTCTGTATCCATCTTGCCAGCTCACCTCTGATACCGTGTCACTTCACCTTTTGTACCAGTCTGCCATGAGGGACCTTGTCAAAGGCTTTACTGAAGTCCGTATAAATAACATCCACTGCCCTTCCTTCATCAATCATCTTTGTCACTTCCTCAAAAAACTCAATCAAATTAGTCAGACACGAGCTCCCCTTCACAAAACCATGCTGTCTCTCGCTAATAAGTTCGTTTGTTTCCAAATGGGTGTAAATCCTGTCCCGAATAATCCTCTCTAATACTTTCCCTATCACTGACGTAAGGCTCACCGGCCTATAATTTCCTGGATTACCCTTGCCACCCTTCTTAAACAAAGGAACAACTTTGGCTATTCTCCAGTCCTCTGGGACCTCACCTGTCGCCAATGAGGATGCAAAGATTTCTGTAAAGGCCGCAGCAGTTTCCTCCCTTGCCTCCCTCAGTATTCTGGGATAGATCCCATGGGGCCCTGGGGACTTATCTACCTTAATGCTTTGCAAGACACCCAACACCTCCGCCTTTTTGATAATGAGATGACTGAGACTATCTGCACTCCCTTCCCTAGGCTCATCATCCACCAAGTCTTTCTCATTGGTGTAATGTCATCGTCCCTTGCAATGCAATAGACCTTGCAGTGCAAGAGCCCCTTGCAGATCAACAGCCGTTAAAGTGTAGCGGCTGCTTGAAGTACAATAGCCACTTGTGGCGTAATAGTCCCTTCTAGTGATGTGGCCCCTTGCAATGCCATATCCTGCCACAATGCAAACGTCACTTGACTGCAATGGACATTTGAAAAGTAAATCCGTTGAAATAGAATAGTCCCATACAATGAAATCACCTCTTCCGATGCAATAACCTCTTGCGATGCAAATTCATGCTGCAATACAACAGCTCCTTAAGAACACGAAAATATTTCAATGCAAGAGCCTTCTGGACTGCCACTTGCAATGGAAGCATCCCGACAAAGAATAAAGGAAATTACAATGGAATTGTCTTTTTGAATGGAACGTGCACTATCCCCATGAAATGCCAATGCATGTTGCAGTGCACAAGTCCGTGCAGAGAAAATTCCCTCGAAGTTTAGCAGACACTTGCAATGCAATAGCCCATGGGATGGCATGGTCACTCGCAGTGCAATAGCCACTGTCAAATCCAAATCCTGTTGCAATGCAGCAGCCTCTTGAGTACAATAGAAGATTTTCAGTCAAAAGCAAATAATTGGCCTTGTAATTGTACAGCTCCATGCAGTACATTCGTCAATCTCGCATGCAAGAGACGAAGCTGTGCCACAGTGACATTATCACTGCACGAGCAAACAAGAAACCCAGAGCATTTTTCTTAGGACAAGAGTTCGACTCTCACCACAGGAAAAAATGGAATTTGAAGTTAATCAGTAAATCTGGAAAAGCAATGATCAGGGGTAGAACCAGATCAGTAGAGTCTTATTCCCTGTATAAATCAGCGGCTATTAATATGGTTCACCTCAGAGCGACTAGCAGAGCTGTGGGTTTCAGAATAACATCATAGAACATAGAACATTGAACAGTACAGCACAGTACAGGCTCATCGGCCCACGATGTTGTGCCGACCCTTTAACCTACTCCAAGATCAAACTACCTCCATACCCTTCATTCGACTATTTTCCATGTACCTATCCAAGAGTCGCTTAAATGTCCCTAATGTATCTGCTTCTACTACCACCGCTGGCAGTGCATTCCACGCACCCACCACTCTCTGTGGAAAGAACCTACCTCTGACATCTCCCCTAAACCTTCCTCCAATCACCTTAAAATTATGCCCCCTGGTGATAGCCCTTTCCGCCCTGGGAAAAAGTCTCTGGCTATCCACTCTATCCATGCCTCTCATCCTCTTGTACCCCTCGATCAAGTCACCTCTCATCCTTTTTCGCTCCAATGAGAAAAGCCCTAGCTCCCTCAACCATTCTTCATACGACATGCCCTCCAGTCCAAACAGCATCCTGGTAAATCTCCTCTGCACCCTCTCTAAAGCTTCCACATCCTTCCTATAATGAGCCCACCAGAACTAAACACAATATTCCAAGTGTGGTCTGACCAGGGCTTTATAGAGCTGCAGCATAACCTCGCGGCTCTTTAACTCAATCCCCCTGTTAGTGAAAGCCAACACACCATACGCCTTGTTAACAACCATATCAACATGGGTGCCAACTTTGAGCGATCTGTGAACATGGACCTCAAGATCAATGGGCGGCACAGTGGCGCAGTGGTAAGCACCGCAGCCTCACAGCTCCAGCGACCCGGGTTCAATGCTGGGTTCTGCCTGTGTGGAGTTTGCAAGTTCTCCCTGTGTCTGCGTGGGTTTTCTCCGCGTGCTCCGGTTTCCTCCCACAAGCCAAAAAACTTGCAGATTGGAAGGTAAATTGGACATTATAAATTGCCACTAGTATAGGTAGGTGGTAGGGAAATATAGGGACAGGTGGGGATGTGGTAGGAATATGGGATTAGTGTCGGATTAGTATAAAAAATGGGTGGTTGATGGTCGGCACAGACTCGGTGGGCCGAAGGGCCTGTTTCAGTGCTGTATCTCTGAACTAAACATCCCTCTGTTCCTCCACACTACCAAGAATCCTGTCTTTAAGCCTGTATTCTGCATTCAAATTCGACCTTCCAAAATGAATCACTTCACACTTTTCCAGTTTGAACTCCATCTGCCACTTCTCAGCCCAGCTCTGCATCCTGTCAATGTCCCGTTGCAACCTTCAACAGCTATCCACAACTCCAGCAACATTCGTGTCATCGGCAAACTTGCTAACCCAGCTTTCCACTTCCTCATCCAAGTCATTTATAAATATCACAAAGAGCAGAGGTCTCAGAACATATCCTCGTGGAACAGCACTGGTCACCGAGCTCCATGCTGAATACTTTCCATCTATTACCATCCTCTGACTTCTATGGGCATCCCATTTTGTATCCAGACAGCCAACTTTCCCTGAATCCCATGCCTCCTTACTTTCTGAATGAGCCTACCATGCGGAACCTTATCAAACGCCTTGCTAAAATCCATATAAACCACATCCACAGCTCGTCCTTCATCAATGTGTTTTGTCACATCTTCAAAGAATTCAATAACGCTTGTGAGGCATGACCTTCCCCTTACAAAGCCATCAGTTGGTGCTTCTCACAGAAATGAGATATCCAGTAATATTTCAGATTGAAGATGTTTACTATTCAGTTCTGGCAGCCATTGGAGTTCCTGGTAATCTGCTATCTCCAGCTCTTAATGGTGCAAATCAATGGTAATTAGAAAGTTGTACTTGGTAATGCTTTCCTTTCTAAATGTTTTACACAGTCGTCTGTTCAGTTCGATAAGTTGAATGATGGGATGTCCAAAGACTTTATTAATTCCATGTTGTACAGCTGCATATTAACTATGATGATCTTTATCCATCAAATCCGTATGTTAGTCTTGGATTATGTGCTGTACTGAATGTATTGTCTATTGATAGAATACCCTCAGATACTAAATGTTTGGGCTTGTTTCAGTTTCTTTAACTTAATGATTTTTGTTATTTGCAACCCTGAGAATGTGATCAGATTAATATCTCAAACGTACATCTTGGTGCCAGGGGCTTGGGCTAAATACGTAAGAACAGAAGCAATATGAAGGGGCGTAGACCTTTTGCCCCTCGAGCATGCCTCAAAACCACCTTCTCGCTGGTTCTCGGTAACCCTTGACTAGCCTTTAGTTCAAAAATATCTCTATGTTAGCCTTTCATTAGCGATATTCAGCACGGTTTTGTGAAGGGTAGGTCGTGCCTCACAAAACTTATTGAGTTTTTGAGAAGGTGCCCAAACAGGTGGATGAAGGTAAAGCAGTGGATGTGGTGTATATGGATTTCAGTAAGGCGTTTGATAAGTTTCCCCACGGTAGGCTATTGAAGAAAATACGGAAGTATGGGGTTGAAGGTGATTTAGAGCTTTGGATCAGAAAGTGGCTAGCTGAAAGAAGACAGAGGGTGGTGGTTGATGGCAAATATTCATCCTGGAGTTTAGTTATTGTGGTGTACCGCAAGGATCTGTTTTGGGGCCACTGCTGTTTGTCATTTTTATAAATGACCTGGAAGCGGGAGTAGAAGGGTGGGTTAGTAAATTTGCGGATGACACAAAGGTCGGTGGAGTTGTGGATAGTGCCGAAGGATGTTGTAGGTTACAAAGGGACATAGATAGGCTGCAGAGCTGGGCTGAGAGATGGCAAATGGAGTTTAACGCGGAAAAGTGTGAGGTGTTTCACTTTGGAAGGAGTAACAGGAATGCAGAGTACTGGGCTAATGGGAAGATTCTTGGTAGTGTAGATGAACAGAGAGATCTTGGTGTCCTGGTGCATAAATCCCTGAAAGTTGCTACCCAGGTTAATAGGGCTGTTAAGAAGGCATATGGTGTGTCAGCTTTTATTTGTAGGGGGATCGAGTTTCGGAGCCACGAGGTCATGCTGCAGCTGTACAAAACTCTGGTGAGGCTGCACCTGGAGTATTGCGTGCAGTTCTGGTCACCGCATTATAGGAAGGATGTGGAAGCTTTGGAAAGGGTGCAGAGGAGATTTACTAGGATGTTGCCTGGTATGGAGGGAAGGTCTTACGAGGAAAGGCTGAGGGACTTGAGGTTGTTTTCGTTGGAGAGCAGGAGGAGGAGAGGTGACTTAATAGAGACATATAAGATAATCAGAGGGTTAGATAGGGTGGATAGTGAGAGTCTTTTTCCTCGGATGGTGATGGCAAACACGAGGGGACATAGCTTTAAGTTGAGGGGTGATAGATATTGGACAGATGTTCGAGGTAGTTTCTTTACTCAGAGAGTAGTAGGGGCGTGGAACGCCCTGCCTGCAACAGTAGTAGACTAGCCAACTTTAAGGGCATTTAAGTGGTCATTGGATGGACATATGGATGAAAATGGAATAGTGTAGGTCAGATGGTTTCACAGGTCGGCGCAACATCGAGGGCCGAAGGGCTTGTACTGCGCTGTAATGTTCTAATTCTAATTCTAATTCTAACACACATTGTATTGAAATTCTTTAATTCAGCTTCTCAAGATTACCGAAAGTAAATTCCTCAAACTTGTGGAAACTTTTCAACTCTCAGTAACAGAGTATCTCCCAATCAGCAATAGCTCAGCATCTTCAGCTGCTGGTGTCCCTGTCTCAGTGCAGTTACTGCCCCCTCTCAAAATCTCCATCTGCTGTTGTCCCTGTCTCAGTGCAGTTACTGCCCCCTCTCGCTATTTCCGTCTGCTGGTGTACCTGTCTCACTGCAGTTACTGTCCTCCCACCCCCCCTTCCAACACCTCACCATCTCCAACGGCTGGTGTCGCTGCCTCACTGCAGTTTCTTCCCCTCTCACCATCTGACAATCACTGTGATTTGCAGCTTTGTCCATTTTGCTCTGGGTCCAGGGTAGGTTTAGTTGAATCAATCTGAGCTTTGCAATGACGCCCTTTTTGAGAAACAATTCCTGTATCTTCTGCAGAGCAAGTCCCGCCACAATAGGCAGATTATCAATAAAACATAATCTCAGAATCAGAGTTAAAATCATTTCAGTGCTCTGTGCTGTCAATATAAATAACACATTCTGTCCTGTGGGGAGTGTGGAGAATGGAATATGAAATGGAATTTAGTTCCCATGTTTGAAACCCTTCAGCTGTTTCTATGATTTCACTAATTTAACAATACGACTGAGAGGGTATTTCACCGCATTCCTCAGCTCCTTTCTGAACTTAATTTTGGTCACAGCGTGTTGGTGTGCAACTGAGAATCTGCAACATCCTTGATGCGTGATCTATGATAAAGGGAGGGTCAGTGAAGGAGGAATAATATTCAATATCTGCAATTCGCCTATCAATACTATACACTAGGAGTGTCATCCATAACAGTATAAATCTTCCGGATACACTGAACAGCAAAATAATTGATTTTGTGCGATTCTCTGTCTCTGGGTCCTTGTGATTCTTTCCATTGCCCCGGATTTCCCTGCGGACTTTACTGGAGAATAAAATTCGTTTGACAGTCAGAACATTGAGTGGCAAAATCAGAAAGAAAGGGAGACAAGGGGTTAAAATGCGGTTAAACAATCAAATGGCCCCCATATGGGGGAAATATAGAAGCTGAGCTTATAATCACAGCCCATGGGAACATAATCAATAATATAATCTTGTTCCACTGTAAAGTACCACGGGACAGACTCTAAGCAGCCCAGCACACTCACTGTTCCTATAACCGCAGCCGCCGTTTTCTCGCAGCAATATTTTGTTTTCAGCTTCTCACAACACATCGATCAAAGGTGAAAGTGACTGTGAGCCAGACAGATACAACTGTGGCTGCAGAAAGCAGAACGAAAATGAGAGAACACGCATGAGTAGCTCTCAGGAATGAATATGGAAAATACATTGAAACAATTCCACCCAATATGGGATCAGGAACAACGACCAGGAAATCAGCCACTGCCATTCCCACCAGGTAGACAGTGATACATTTCGAGAGACCGCACTTTCCTCGGGACAGGATCACAATCGCCACCAAGTTAACTGGAAGAGAGAGAGAGAGAGAGGGAGAGAGAGAGAGAGAGAGAGAGAAGGAAGCAGAGAAATTACTGATCAGACCTGGAGACAAAGCAGCGGTTTGACACGATCTTGGCTGAAATTTCCAGCTTTGTTGCTGCATCGAACAGTGAAAACTGATTCATTGACATGGGCAGTGCTTTGTCACAGTGAAATGTTTGAGAAGACAATTATTAATAATAAATTGGGAAATTGATACAGAAAGTGAATAAAGTCAGCACCAGATCTACTGGAAGTACTGAGTGAGGATGCAGTGCCAATGGGAAATGAGAAGGGGTTTTACAGAGATGAAATCCAGTGGGTTAAATGGGAATCTGTCTCCAGACTGTTGGTTGGGAAGGTTTGGGGGAGCGGGATGTGTAGCTGGTTTGTTGCACTGGTTCAGGGAACCGACGAGGGACTATTACCAAATGGGAAAAATGATGAAAACTGCAGCACTGAGCTTGAGTATCAGCCACGATCTGGAATGGCGGAGCAGGCTCGAAGGGCTGCAAGTGGAGCCAGTGAGTGAAATTGGCAGGGAGAGAACGAATAGGACATGTTGGAGCTGGAGGGAAGACTGGAGCAGATGGTTTGGGAAAGTGGAGAAATTGGAGCAATAGATGAGGAGACTGAGGAATCAATGCAGTGAGAGGAGAGGCTGAGATTCACAGGGAGAGACTGTCGCAGAGTGGTAGAGGAAATCTAATCGAGAGATCCCAATAATACATTCAATTAATACATTCAAACAATAATCCCTGTGGTTATTGGTGTTGGAGAACAGCTCATTGTTTATAAAATATAGTCAAAATATTTAGTTTGTAGAGGCAATTAAATATAAGTTAAATTATATTTCTGATATCAGCCTCAGTCTTTATTGAATTCAGCAGTCACAGAGATTTTAAAGTGCTGCATTTAAATAATGAATTACCATCAGTGAAGAACTGATTCTATTCTGTTTATTCAGTCACTAAATAAGGAATAGGAACTTCCTACAAAACAAAATGAGGACCTGGAAGAAATCAACACAGAGGATCAATTCCAACAGTGAAATGAAAGCAATCTAACAACAGACAACTTCAGCTCACAGTTTCTCTCACTAATTGTTCTGGACATTCCAGCACTTTATGATAGTGAATTATTTAAACTGCTGCATCTTTTTCTTCCTCTTTACTTCTGCTTATCTCTTTCACTCGGTTTCGTTCTCCCTGCTGCTTTTCACCTTCCCTATCTCTCTGGAGTACTCACACCCTGCAAACTGCTGCTTAATGATACTTTTCACATATGATTTATTCCTAACATTCTGCGCCTGTGTTCGGTTCACCAGTCCCAGGTTCAATGATTCTATTCTCAGAGTCAGTTTGTTCAATGGTGAAACCTCTGTGAATAATTTAATGTATCTACCGAACACCCAAGTCTCCACCTGTTCACCTACACGCTTCACTTCATCTAGAATGCATGGAATAAACAGGATCGAAAGCTTCTTCCAGACAAACCTCACAATCATTGAAATTCCTTCCCCTGGAATTGTAAAATAATCCGTTGGAATGTGGGATTGTTTAATTAATAAAACAGCAACATCAGCGCTGCAGCTGATAATCTACAGATAAATGGAAAGACTCTTGATTCCAACGTGTAGAGAGTAAACCAGTAAAACATCACATCAGTACTTTCTATTTTACACTGTAGTCCAGTCAATTCATTCCATCTTCGCTGCATCTGGAGAATCCTTGGCATCAGTGGCAGGACTGTATCTCCAACACAGAAGTCCTCGAGGCGGCCAACATCCCCAGCAAATACACCCTACTAATCCAGCGGCGCCTGAGATGGCTTGGCCATGTGAACCGCGTGGAAGATGGCAGGATTCCCAAGGACACATTGTACACCGAGCTCGTCACTGGTACCAGACCCACCGGCCGTCCACGTCTCCGCTTTAAAGACGTCTGCAAACGTGACATGAAGGCCTGTGACATTGATCACAACTCGTGGGAGTCAGTTGCTAGTGATTGCCAGAGCTGGCGGGCAACCATAAAGCATGGCGAGTCAAAGATATTTAGCATGTGGCAGGAAAAAACACAGAAGCGCAAGGAGAGAGACAACTGTAGAACAGCCCCAACAACTAATTTTATCTGCAGCAACTGTGGAACAGTCTGTCGCTCTAGAATTGGCCTTTTTAGCCACTCCATGCGCTGCTTCACACACCACTGACCACCTCCAGGAGCTCACCCATTGTCTCCTGAGACAGGGAGGCCAAAGAAAGAAGTCCAGTGACAGTAAAGGCTCCACAGTGAGACAGAGAAGAAGATGTGAAAGTATCAGCAGCAAACTCAGTTCAGTAGCCAGACCATTGAAGCTGCGTCAGACACACATGGAATGAAATAATATTTTGTAACAGTGATAACTAATAAATGCACTGAAATCCCAGTTAAATTGAGCCAGGCTATTCGGGCGGGAGGAGATTGTGCTGTCCCCTCGGAACATTGAGACCGTGGGATGTCTCATTATCAATCACTGATAAAAATATCACAGAAATATTCCAGGACCGGTTAGATCCACATCATGAAACTGTTTAAAACTCCTGATAGTCTCATTCTTGATCATAACCAAAACATCTAATTCATATACATTCAATACACATAATAAGCCAATAACAATGCCACAGTTACTGAAACCAATACCATTCAAGACATAAAACAACTTCTGCAATACTGAACGAGTCGTCAATGAGGAGATTCCATCAGTAAATTGTTGGAAAAGTACAGGCGGCTGTGTAACACACATAGTGAGAAATAATACCGACTACAGCAGCACAATTTATACCAATATACCATTGACAGCTGAGATACTGGCTTACCTGTAACTCCAATTGTTGCAAGTATGGGATAATAAATGCATTCTATCTGAAAGATTACTGGATATCCCATGTCTGTGAGAAGCAGAGACCTCTGTAAGCCTGGAATCCACAGCTCCAGCAGGCACTCGGAGCTGATCTATTCCAATGGGTCCTGATTTATACAGGGAATAAGTCTCCACTGACACGGTTATACCTCTGATCATTGCTATTAGTAACACTCACCTGAACAAATACATTTCGTCAGCAGCTTTGACTCCAATGTAAATAATGTGTTGGATAAAACACAATAATTTCAATGTCAATGACATCTTCTTCGTAATACCTCTCTCGGGAATAAACCTGAAATCTGTACTCATACTGGACGGATACTGCAATTATGAGTGGCTTCATTTACATTTTTCCATATTATTGTATTGACGTTGTACACTCCTGGCGTTTCTATTGTAAATGTAACTGATCTATCTGCAGTAGACACTGAATCCAGTGACAAAAGCAATCCTGTTTCATTCTGTTTCTGCCTTTTCCCAAATAAAATGTGAACTTTGAGACTTCGATTCAGGAACATGTTCATGGTTACAGCCTAGAAACTACTGTGGGTGATATTCGGGGTGAAAAACTGTCCACGTCCATTTGGGAGGCAGTCGTAACGTAAGAATATTACTGGCCTAGTAATCCAGAGGCCCAACCTAATGGCCTGGGAAAGACGCTCAAATCCCACCATGACAGCTGTACAAAATAAAGGGAGCTCCTTTTCGCCAATGTATTAATTGGATGAGGCTCCCCCTCTACGTATGAAGTGGAGGGAGCTCTGTCTCGATGTATAAAGTGTAGGGAGCACCCTCTCGATGTATGAAATGGAGGGAGCTGAAGGACAGACGGGAGAGGCAAATGAAATCAAATGGAGAAATGAAGAGAGGGATGCAGTGAAAGACTTTGAGAGACAGAAGCGTTAGTGAAATGAGAACTTGACAGAACCCCAGTGACAATCCCCGTTGTCTACACAGTCCTGTATTGGGGGTTCGTGTGAGTGTTTAAGGGGTAAGTGTTGCATCAGTGTTTGATAATTTCAAACTGCAGTGACATTCCAAACAAGGACCAGAGTTACGGGTTCAAAATTAACCAAGAAATGGATAAAAACATTTCTGTCCAAGGAGAGAGAGCAAGAGATGATGTGAGAGAGACATCAACAGAGTGGGACAGATGCTGAGAGAGAGAGAGAGAGGGAGAGACAGAGAGAGAGAGAGAGACAGAACTGGAGGGAGAGAGGCAAGGTAAAAACAAAGAGAAAGGGAGAGAGACAGAGAGAGGCGGAAAAGAGACAGAGGGAGGGAGAGAGAGAGAGAGAGAGAGAGAGAGAGAGAGAGAGAGAGAGAGAGAGAGAGAGAGAGAGAGAGAGAGAGAGACAGAGAGACAGAGAGACAGAGAGACAGAGAGACAGAGAGACAGAGAGACAGAGAGAGAAAGACGGATATTTAACATCGGAAATAGGAAGAGGAGGAGACAATTTAACCCGTCAACCCTGTTCCAGCATTCAATGAGATCAGGGCTGATCTGTGATCTACCTTACACCTTCCATCCTGCCTTTTTCCCTTATTTCTTGATACCTTTGGTTGACAAGAATCTATAAATCTCAGATTTAAAAATTAACCATTAAGCCTGCATGAATTCCTGCTGGCAGCAGAGAGTTCCAAAATTCCAAAGAAATCCGAAGGAATGTTTGGATAGGCTGGGGTTGTTTTCTTTGGAACAGAGGAGCCTGAGAGGAGATTGAATTGAGGTGTATACAGTTATGAGGGGCCTAGACAGAATGGATAGGATGGACAAGTTTCCCTTAACACAGAAGCCCATAAGCGGGGACAAAGATTTCAAAACTTCCACAACCACTACCATGACCGTGTGATGGCTCCCACAGTGGAATAGCTTGCTGGAAATTTAAAATGGAGGCTATTCCTTCGAGATACCCCTGGTCGCCAACTTCATCTCCATTTCACCCTCCATCCCCATAATCCAACCACCTCCCCTTGGCATTTAAAGCATTATCCCATCACTGAATCCGCCAGCATCAACATCCTGGGGAAACATTGACATCAAACTTAACTGAACAAATCATATCAATAGTTTCTTCACCCAGCGACTGGTGGGGGTCTCGAACTCACTGCCTGAAAGTATGGTCGAGGTAAAAACGCTCCTCAGATTTAAAACAATCTCTTGGATATGCACTTGGAGGAATACATTCTCCATATTTAAAATGGGTAAGAAATAAGTCTCCTCGTCTACTCTGTTCCATTGAAGAGGCTCAAAGAAGGTACAGCATGGGTTAGCTACAGAGTAAAGCTCCGTTTAAACTGTCCCTGGAGTGTTGGATTAACCCGGGTCGCTCACAGTGCCCGGCTCAAGCTTAAGACTCACCTGCCTCAGTCACTGAGACGCTCCTGTGTCACTTGCCTTGATGTATGCGGATGCTGGGTTTGGGAGCAGGACTGGCACACTCTCTCTTTCTCTCTGTCTCTCTGTCTCTCTGTCCCCTTCTCACTATCATTGTCTCTCCCAATCCTCCCTCGCTCTGTCTGTCTGTCTGTCTCTCCCTCTCTGTCTGTCTCTCCCGTGGAGGATAAGCACCAGCAATCTCTCAGAGAATCACAACAGACCAGCCAGACTCAGAAAAGGAAAGTTGTGTTGAATTTGTGAGCCTCACTTTCTGGCATGCCTCAGTACTTAGTGATAATGTTGACCCAGAGATATTTTGCCTCAGTGCGATGAATAGATACTATATGGCTTTTCAGTAATGTACCATGTTTACTGCAAATATGGACTGAAATGACTGAAATAGCAATGTGATTGATCAATTTTCGGCTGCATACCTTGACTACAGTTATGCCTGCTATCCTGTGAGAATGCACAATAGACACAATGAGATGATGTCAAAGTGGCCACTGTTGAATTTGCTAGCTCAATCTTTGTGGGAACACAAGGGTTAAGTAAGGTAAAAATATTAAATGGTCAGTTCACTTGTACAAGTAAGCACTTCACAGAATTGGGTGTGGAATGTCCTATGTGCTGCATTTCTACAACAAAATCATCTCTGTCCGGACCCCTCATGATTTTCAACACCTGTATCAAATCTAATCTCAAGTTACTATACTCTCTGGAGAACAACCCCAGCTTCTCCGATCTATCCACATAAGCGAAGTCCCTCATGCCTGAAACAATGCTCGTGAATCTTTTCTGCACCATCTCTGATGCTCCCCATCCTTCCTAAAGTATTGTGCCCAGAAATGGACACAATACAAATTGAGGATGAGCCTGTGCTTTATAAAGCTTCATCATAACCTCCTTGCTCTTATACTCTAAGCCTCTATTTATAAAGCCTGGGATCCCAAATGCATTTAAACCACTTTTTTATCTAGCCCTGCCAGCTTCAATTTGTGCAGATATCCCTCGGTCTCTCAATGGCTGCACCCACTTCAGAATTGTATGCTTTTTTTCATATTGCCTCTCCTCAGTCTTCCAAACAAAATGCATCACTTCATACTTCTCCGCACCAAGTTTCATCTGCCACGTGACCATCCTGGTGAGGAACTATTAGAAGTTGGTGTTCAGAGGGATTTTTGTGCCTTTGTACACAGATCCCACAAAGTTAACAAGCTGGTGCAAAAAGCATGACAAATGGTTTCTTGCTCTTTATTGCAAGGGATTGGAGTACAACAGTCAGGAAATCTTACTGCAATTGGCGAGACCATAACGAGAATACAGTGTGCAGGTTTGGTCTCCATACCTAGGAAAGGATATACTTGCCTTACAGGCAGGAGAGCAAAGGTTCACTTGATAATGGTGGAGCAGACTTGAGGGCCCTTATGGCTTACTGCTGCTCTTATTTCTTCTGTTCTTAGGTTCTCATGACAGAAAGGGACAGGAGAACAGGGATGTCTAGAAAGAAGGAGCGAGAAAGAAGGAGCAGGAGAGAGAGCGAACAAACAGGAAAGACATATGGGAACACCACCACCTGCAAGTTACCCTCCAAGTCACGCATCAGCAGACTTGGGATGGGATCACTGCTCCTTCACTGTCACTGGGTCAGAATCCTGGAACTCCCTTCCTAACAGCACTGTGGGTGTACCTACCCCACATGGACTACATAATTCAAGAAGGAGGCTCATTCCCACCTATTGAAGGGTGATTATGAATGGGCAATAATTGCTGGCCTAGACAGTAATGCACATAACCAACAAATCTATAAAGAAAATAACATTTCCTCACCGACTCACTTAAGGAGATATTAGACAAGATGACTAAAAACTGGTTCAAAGAAGTTGCATTTAGGGAGCGTCTGCAAAGAGGAAAGACAGTTAGTGATATGGAGAACTTTAAGAAAGGAATTCCAGAGTTACGGCCTTGGCAGCTTGAAGACACGGCCACCCATGGTGGAACGATTCAATTGGGGATGTGTGGAAGTGTTTCCTAACTTCACTCCTGAAAGGTCTGCATCTAATTTTTAGACTATGCTCAAAAGTCCCAGACTCCCCAACCTGCCGAAATAGTTTCTCCTTAATATCTTAACAAAATGATCTTCCTAAATTCCAGGGAATACATCCTTAGTTTGTGTCATATCGCTTCGTAATTTAACCCGTGGAGTCCAGTTATCATTCTGGTAAATGTACGCTGCACTCAAATAGTCATGGACCCACCCAAGTCTCTTTGGACCTCGAGTGTTTCTAGTTTTTCACCATTTATTAAGTATTCTATTCTGTTCCTTTTTACTGACATTGAAATCTATCTACCACAGTTTTGCACATTCACATAAGATATTAACACCTCTTTGTAATTTTATGCTTCCAGCTACACTGCTTTCAATGCTGCCTATTTTTGTGTCATTGGCAAACTTGGATATGTGGTATTGTACCCCATCATCTTAAATCGCTAATAAATACAGCAAAACGGAGACACACAGACCCTTTGTACTCGCAGACAGCAGTGAATAATTCCATCCTACAGTCTTTTATTTAAGTTCCAGATTTATGTTTTATTTTTTCAGAAACAAACAGAATACAAATTCACAAAAGCCCTGTATGGGATTTGAACGCCTGCTTTTTCAACCTTCAGCTCAAGCTTTCAAATTAAAACCAGCTTTCCTGGTGCTTTTGTCTGACTGTCTGAGGTTTTGTATATTGTTCCATTCATGAGGTGTAGTGTACATGCCTTCAATTCTGTGTACCTGCAAGGGACACATATTTTCACCTCATTCCATTAACCAAAACCTGCAAGTCCATTCATACACCCTATTTCCGGTCTCTGCAAAGATAGCTCACAGTTCCACAATGCAGGAATGTTTGAATTGAAGTCGCTTTTGACCCATTTCCCAACACGTTTGCTAACAGTGGATTCATCTGACAGATTCCAAGCCCCAAATTGAATCAATAACATATAAAATATAACACAGAAATGAAATTCCAAGTCTCTCTATCCCTGCACCCATTTTAACATTGTACCAGCCTTCCTTCCAAAATGCATCATTTAACATTTCTCAGCATTGAAGTTAACCTTCCATGTGCCTGTCCATTTCACCAGACTGTCTCCATCCTCCTGAAGTCTGCTAGCATTCCCATCTTGTTTATTACATTGCAGGCGACACATATTGACGTTTTGCCCTGTAAATCCAAGTCCAATTCATTAATATATATACCAAAAAGATCAGTCGTCCTAATCCACACAACTGGGGAATACCACTGTGTCACAGTGTACACTGTGTCACAGTGTACACTGTATACAGTGAGTACAAAAGCAGGGAGGTTATGCTGAACCTTTATAAAAGCTCTAGTTAGGCCCCAACTGGAGCATTGTGTCCAGTTCTGGTCACCACCCTTTTGGAAGGAGGTGAGGGTCCGTGAGAAGGTGCAGAGGAGATTTACCAGAATGGTTCGCAGGATGGGGGATTTTAGCTTCAAGGTTAGGTTGGAAAAGCTGAGTGTTGTTCTCCTTAGAGAAAAGGAGATTGAGGGGAGATTGAATAGAAGTGTACAAGATTATGTCAGGCATAGATACCGCCCTCCAGTCTGAACCAACCATTCACCACTCCTCTCTGTATTCTGTCCCTTAGCCAATGTCGTATCCACTCTGTCACTAACCCGTGCATTCCATGAGGATTAGTTTTGCTAACCATCAATTATGAGGCAGCATAAAGACCTTCCCATGAGGAAATTGGTCACGGACCACAGAAAAACACACGAAGAGAAAAATGTACACATAGAAAAAAACACACAGTGGCAATGACCATCGCCTACAAAAGAGAATCCAACCACCTCCCCTTGGCATTCAAAATATTATCTGATCGCTGAGTCCCCCGTCATCAAAATCCTGGGGCAACATTGACCAGAAACTGAAGTGAAGAAAGCACATCAGTACTGTGGCTACAAGTGATCCACCGAGTCACTTCCCAAAAGCTTTCCACCACCTGCAAGACACAAGTCAGGTGTGTGATGGAATCTCTCCATTTGCTTGCATGAATGAAGCACATACAACACTCCAGAAGCTCGACATCCTCCAGGACCACGCCCACTTGACTGGCATCCCATCCACCACTTCAAACTTTGATCAAATCAGACCTTAACCTTCTAAATTCCAGGGATAGAGAATAATGCTCCATCGACACTGCCCCTTGAAATGCTGTCAAACTATTACTCAACTATTAAGTAAATCTCTGTTCTATCAAACACGTTCAGGGCAGGTACATTGTGGGGTTAGATACAAAGTAAAGCTGCCTCTCTATAATCCTTTCTTTTCCCTCCTCCGTTCATATAGAGAGAGTAATAGTGAGAAAGAACAGGGAGAGATATGGAGAGAGACGTACAGTGGCAGCAGTGTGTACCATCTACAAGATGCACGGCAGCAATCCACCAGGGCTCCTTAGACAGCACCTTCCAAACCCGCGACCTCTACCAACTAGACGGACAAGGGCAGCACATACATGGGAACACCACCACCTGCAAGTTCCTCTCCATCCTGACTTGGAACTAGATCGTCGCTTCTTCACTGTCGCTGGGTCAAAATCCTGGAAATCCCTTCCTAACAGCAACGTGGGTATACCTACACCAAACGGACAGTTCAATAAGTCAGCTCACCACCACCTTTTCAAGGGCAATTAGGGATGGCCAATAAATGCTGGCCTGGCCATTCAATGAGATCATGGCAAATCTGCGGCCGAACTCCATATATCTGCCTTTGGCCCAGATCCCTTAATATCTTTGCTTAACAAAAATCTATCTATCCCAAATTTAAAATTAACAACTGTTCTATCTTCAACTGCTGTTTGTGGGAGAGAGCTCCAAACCTCTACCAACTTTGGCGTGAAGAAATGCTTCCCAACATCTCTCCTGAACGGTTTAGACTATGCCCCCTAGTTTTGGAATCTCCAACCAGTGGAAACAGTTTATATTTTTCTACCCTGTATTTTCCTGTGTCTCTCTTGAAGACATCGATCAGATCACCCCAGAACCTTTTAAATTCTAGCGAAAACGGTCCCAATTTGTGTAATCTCTCCGAGTAACGTAACCCCTGTAGTTCAGGTATCATTCTTCGAAACCGACGTTGCACTCCCTCCAAGGCCAATACATCCATCCTAAGGTGTGGTGTCCAGAACTGTTCTCAGTAATCCAAGTGGGGTCTAACCAGGGTTATGTACAGCTGCAGCATAACCTCTGTGTCTTTATACTCCAATCCTCTACATACAAAGGCCAGCATTCCATTAGCCTTTTTGATATTTTCTGGAGTTTCTCGTGGCATTTTAAAGATCTATGCACCTGAACCCCCAAGTCTCTTTGGACATCCACTGTACTTAACCTCATCCCATTTAAAAAGAACCGTGCTCTATACTTTTTTGTTCCAAAATGGATAACCTCACACTTGCCCACATTGACATCCATCTGCCACTGTTTTTTCTCATTCACCTAGTCTGTCAATATCTCCTTGCAATTTTATGCTATCACCTAGACTATCTACAATGCCGCCTAACTTTGTATCATCAGCAAATTTGGATATACGACTTACTATGCCATCATCCAAGTCGTTAATGAATAATGTGAATAACTGAGGCCCCAACACAGATCCCTATGGGACACCACTAGTTGCATCCTGCCAATCGGAGTACTTACCCATGATACCCACTCTCTGCCGCCTGCCACTGAACCAACTTCCTAACCATGTCAACAATTTCCCTTCAACTCCATGGGCTTCTATCTTAGTTAACAGTCTCTTATGCGGGACTTTATCAAATGCCTTCTGGAAGTCCGCATAAATAACAAGTATAGACGTTCCCCTGTCCACTACCTTAGTCACCTCTTCAAAAAATTCAATGAAATTTGCCAGGCATGACCTTCCCGTTATGAATTTATGCTGTCCCTGATTAATTGAATTTTTTGAGGTGTTCAGTTGCCCATCCTTAATTATAGACTCCAGCAATATCCCCACCACAGATGCAAGGTTAACTGGTCTGTAATTCCATAGTTTTCCCCTTTCAACTTTCTTAAAAAGTAGAGTGACATATGCAAATTTCCAATCCAGAGGGACCAATCCTGAATCTAGGGAACTCTGGAAGATTATAGTTAGGGCATCTACAATGTGCTCCCCTAGTTCCTTTAATAGCCTCAGATGGAAACCCTCTGGTCATGGGGATTTCTCACTCTTTAGTTACATTTATTTCCTCGGTACTGATGTTTTACTGACGTTAATGACATTAAGTCCCTGTCCCCTATCGGCTATTATTTTTTTCGGGACTTCCGGCCAGTTATCCTCCTTTTCAACTGTAAATACTGAGGCAAAGCAATTGCTCAACATGTCTGCCATTTCCTCATTATCAATGCCAATATCTCAATTCTCAGCTTTTAGTGGGCCAACATTGCTCTTGACACCCACTTGCCCTTTATGTAACTGTAACATTTCTTTTTATTAATTCTGATGTCCTTTGTAATTTTCATTTCTTAATCCCTTTTAGTAGCTCTTATAAGCTGCTTTGAGACCCTTTTCTGGTCTTTTTATCTCCCCTATTCGGCCCGTTCTGTGCTGCGTTTCACATTTTTGTAAGCCCTTTCTTTTACTTTTATGCTGTCCCTAATCTCTTTAGTTGTCCATGGCTGATATTTTTTCTCCGTGAGGTGGAGCTTTTTACTGTCAGGGGTATATATCGCTCTGTATTGCATTAAATGTTTCTTTAAATATTCTCCACTGTTCTTCAGTCGTTTTACCCATTAACAGATCTACCCAGTTTACTGTGGACAGTCTCTGTCCATCCCGGTAAAGTCAGCCTTACCCAAGTCTACAATTCTAGTAGCTGATTCGTGCTTTTCACTTTCAAACGGTACCTTGACTTCGATCATGTTGTGATCACGATTTGATAAATGTTCACGCATAGTTAGGCTACTAATTAAATTTGGCTCATTACTCATAACCAAATCTAATATTGCCTGTCTCCTTGTTACATCTAGGACATATTGCTGCAGGAAACTATCCTGGACACATTCCAGAAAATCACTACCTTTCTGACAGGCGCCAGTCTGCCTCTCCCAATCTATGTGTAAGTTAAAATCTCCCATTAATACTACTCTGCCTTTATTACACACTTGCCTAATTTCTGCATTTATGCAATATAACACCTCAGAACTGCTACCGGGGTCTATACACAGCACCTATTACAGTTTTAGATCCTTTTCTGTTCCTCAGTTCCACCCATAAGGTGGATGCTTCCCCCTTTTTATATCCTCCCTCACCAATGAGGTGATATTATTTCTAATCAGTGAGGCTACTCCACCCCCTCTGCCATTTTCCCAGTCTGTCCTGTGAAGTTTAGTTCCGACCATCCTGCAGCCATGTCTCAGCAATGGCCACCATATCATAAACTTCCATTTCAATTTGCGCCTGCAGCTCATCTAGTTTATTCCTTACACTCCGTGCATTAGGATAGAGAACTCTTATTTGGGCTATACCCCCTAACCTGCCCCTCAGCACCGATGCATTATTCGGCTGTTTATTATTTCTCTCTTCTGGTTTCACCAGTATACTTCTTGCAGTTTTGCCATCACCTGCTGTTCCTGAAGTAGGGTTTCAGACTGTTTCTTTATTCTCTGCCCTGCTGATTGTTTTTTTAAACTGTATTGACTTCCCCTGAGGCCTCCCCTTCCCGCCCCATTTACTAGTTTAAAGACCTTGTGATCACCCTATTCATCCATTCTGCTAGGACACTGGTCCCAGATAGCTTCAGGTGGCGCCAGTCCCAACGGTACAGTTCCCTCCTGTCCCAATACTGAGTCCAGTGCCCCATGAAATAGAACCCCTATTTCCCACACCACTCCTTTCGCCACGTGTTTGCTTCCCTAATTTTCTTATCCTGATGCCAATTTGCACACGGTTCAGGTAATAATCCAGAGATTATAACCCTTGAGGACCTGTTTGTTTTAAATTTTGTTCCTAGTTCCCGATAATCCCTAAACAGGTCCTCTTGCCTAGTCTTGCCAATGTTCTTTGTCCTAACGTGGACCACAAAAACTGGATCCTCACCCTCCCTCTCCAATATCCTTTCAAGCCGGTTAGAGATGTCCCTCACCCTGGCACCGGGTCGGCAACATGCTATGTGGGACTCTCGATCCTGCTTACAAAGGATGCCATCAGTACCCCTAATTAGGGAATCCGCTACCACTACCACTTTTCTTTTTGCTCCCCTGCTTGAATAGCCTCCTATACCACGGTACAGTGGTCAGTTTGTTCATCCTCCCTGCAGTCCTTCTCTTCATCCACACAGGGAGAAAGTACCTCGTACCTGTTAGACAAGGTCACGAGTAGAGCCTCCTCCATTTCTGAGTTCAGGAGCCCTTTACCTGCCTCACTTGCAGTCACACGACCCTCTCCTTGACCACTGGCCGAATTTGAGATTAATAATCTACAGAGTGTGATTGTCTTAAGCACAGTGTCCAGGATCCTCTCCCCCTCCCTGATGTGCCGCAGTGTCTGAAGCTCGGACTCCAGCCCATCAACTCTGAATCGAAGCTCTTCGAGCTGCAAGCACTTGTGCAGACGTGGGCACTGTGGCTCGCAATGGGATCTACCAGCTCCCACATTATGCAGATATGGCACATCGTCTGCCTTGCCATCTCTACTTTACTTTCGTCAGTTTTTCAAATTAATTTTTCAAATTTCGTACAAATTCCCGACCAGTTTTCCTGCGATGTCACTTTTTTTTTAGCTTTTTCACAGTTTCAGTTGTAACCCTGAAGCAGTGAAAGCAGCTCCGCCCCTCCGGGTCCACTCGACCTCCACTCCCCCGTGACTAGGCCGCGAAGTCCCCGAGGTAAGTTATTTATACTCACAGCTCCGATGCCCCACCCCCCCGGGTCCGCTCTACCTCCGCTCCCGGCAGTTGGATGTTGGGCTGGGTCTGTTTGAGGTTGCTTTGTGTAGGAGGGCCGTTGGGCTTGGGAAGTCGATGGGTGGTTAGGCTATGTTAGATTTTAGACTGGGTTTCAATATGCATCTTTGCGTGAGATAGACACTTGGCTGGCTGAGTTGGAAATAAGGCAGGCAGGGCTCAATGCTGGACTTCATAAGTTGGGTGCTGGGCTGCATGAGTTGGAGTATGAGCTGATATCACTTCATTTTAATATTGTCGGGTACAGCACAAATTAGGAGGGATGGGAAGACATTAGCGGGAGTGTAGAAAATATTCACGCCAACATTTCCAGTGAGGAGGGTCTTCAGCTGCGTGATTAGATTGGAGGAGTATTGCTGTTCTCCTTAGAAAAGACAAGGTTGAGAGAAGAGTTCATAGCGATGTTCAAAATCATGACAGATCAAGACAGATTGAATAATTAAAACAGTTCACGTTGGCGGAATGTTGGAGACCCAAACGACACCATCTTAAGGCAGAGGGCAAAAAAAAAACACAAAGACAACATGAGTAAAAACGTTTTCATGCAGCGAGGTGTAAGAATCTGGAATGCACTGCCTGAGATTATGGTGGAAGCAGAGAGTATTGTGGTTTTCAACATGGAATTGGCTATAATTTGAAGAGAAGAAATATTGGACTATGTGCCAGAGAGTGTGAATAGCTGAGTTGCATTTGCAGAAATTTGGCGTGGACACGAAGGGTCGAAAGGCTCTTTTATGCTGCCACTATTCTATGATTCTGTCACTATGTATGACTGTTACTTTACGAGATTCCGAGACAGATCCCTCGAATGTACACTACGGTATAAAACAAATGAAACTGCAGTTAAAAATGTTGGTGAGCAGGGAATGTTGGGGAAGAGGGGAGTTGCATTTTGGTGCCCTAATTTGATGCCTACATCAAAGCAGCATTGTCCATACAATTGTACTCTTGCTACCTTTGTCGTGGTATGACAACATTTGGCTTCGAAAGCCATATTAGAATGCAATTAAGAATGAATCACTTGGCAGTGGGAATGGAATAACTTACGGAAAGCCAGTTAACGAGGGGAGTTTTCCTTTCCTAATTGTCCTTCGTGAAATATTTTTGATCATTGAAAAATCATAGAGCCGCATATTCACTTTAGGGTTGGTCTTGACGTTGTTTTATAGCTTAACATGTGGATGGTGGAAGGGACAGACAGGCGATGAGGCGTGATCTCTCCAATGGCTTTATGGTAAATTCACCAGCACAGAAACACGCCGCCAGGCGGGATCGCACATGCCATATTTCTCGACCAATCAGAGAGCCATGTATAAAACAATAAGTTAAGTCATTGCCTTCGATTTACGAATCATAGAAAAATGCCCGCCAATTCCGATGTAGAACAGAAGTTAATTACAAAGAACAAAGAACAAAGAACAAAGAACAAAGAACAGTAGTGCACAGGACCAGGCCATTCGGCCCTCCAAGCCTGCGCCGATCTTTGAGCCTGCCTAAACTAAAACTTTCTGCACTTCCGGGAACCGTATCCCTCTATTTCCATCCTATCCATGTATTTGTCAAGATGCCTCTTAAACGTCATTATCGTACCTGCTTCCACCACCTCCCCTGGCAGCAGTTTCCAGGCACTCACCACCCACTGTGTAAAGAACTTGCCTCGCACATCCCCTCTAAACTTTGCCCCTATCACCTTAAACCTATGTCCCCGAGTAACTGACTCTTTCACCCTGGGACAAAGCTTCTGACTATCCACTCTGTCCATGCCGCTCATAACTTTGTAAACCTCTATCATGTCAACCCTCCACCTCCGTCGTTCCAGTAAAAACAATTCGAGTTTTTCCAACCTCTCCTCATAGCTAATGCCCTCCAGACCAGGCAACATCCTGGTAAACCTCTTCTGCACCCTCTCCAAAGCCTCCACGACCTTCTGGTAGTGTGGCGACCAGAATTGCACACAATATTCTAAGCGTGGCCAAACGAAAGTTCTGTACAGCTGCAGCATGACTTGCCTATTTTTATACTCTATGCCCCGACCGATGAAGGCAAGCATGCCGTATGCCTTCTTGACTACTTTATCCACCTGCGTTGCCACTTTCACTGACCTGTGGACCTGTTCGCCCAGATCTCTCTGCCTGTCAATACCACTGAGGGTTCTGCCATTTATTGTATACTTCCCACCTACATTAGATCTTCCAAAATGCATTACCTCACATTTGTCCGGATTAAACTCCATCTGCCTTTTCTCCGCCCAAGTCTCCAACCGATCTATATCCTGCTGTATCCTTTCACAATCCTCATCACTATCCGCAACTCCGCCAACCTTTCTGTCGTCCGCAAACTTACTAATCAGACCAGCTACATATTCCTCAAAATCATTTATATATACGACAAACAGCAATGATCCCAGCACTTATCCCCGCAGAACATCATTAGTCACAGCCATCCATTCAGAAAAGCACCCATCCACTGCTACCCTCTGTCTTCTATGACAGAGCCAGTTTTGTATCCATCTTGCCAGCTCACCTCTGATCCCGTGTGACTTCAGCTTTTGTACCAGTCTGCCATGAAGAACCTTGGCATAGGCTTTACTGAAGTCCATATAGATATCATCCACTGCCCTTCCTTCATCAATCATCTTTGTCACTTCCTCAGAAAACTCAATCAAATTAGTGAGACACGACCTCCCCTTTACAAAACCATGCTGCCTCCCGCTAATAAGTTTGTTTGTTTACAAATGGGAGTAAATCCTGTCCCGAAGAATCCTCTCTAATCATTTCCCTCCCACTGAGGAAAGGCTCACCGGCCTATAATTTCCTGGATTATCCTTGCTACCCTTCTGAAACAAAGGAACAACATTAGCTATTCCCCAGTCCTCTGGGACCTCACTTGTAGCCAATGAGGATGCAAAGACTTCTGTCAAGGCCCCAGCAATTTCTTCCCTTGCCTCCCTTAGGATTCTGGGGTAGCTCCCATCAGGCCCTGGGGACTTATCTACCTTAATGCTTTGCAAGACACCCAACACCTCCTCCTTTTTGATAATGAGATGACTGAGACTAACGACACTCCCTTCCCATGGCTCATCATCCACCAAGTCCTTCTCTTTGGTGAATACTGATGAAAAGTACTCATTTAGTACCTCGCCCATTTCCTCTGGCTCCACACATAGATCCCCTTCTCTGTGCTTGAGTGGGCCAACCCTTTCCCTAGTTACCCTCTTGCTCTTTATATATGTATAAAAAACCTTGGGATTATCCTTAGTCCTGTTGGCCAATGACTTTTCATGACCCCTTTTAGCCCTCCTGACTCCTTGCTTAAGTTCCTTTCTCCTGTCTTTATATTCCTCAAGGGATTCGACAGTTCCCAGCCTTCCAGCCGTTATGAATGCTTCCTTTTTCTTTTTGAGTAGGCTCACAATATTCCGCGTCATCCAAGGTTCCCGAAACTTGCCAAACTTATCTTTCCTCCTCACAGGAACATGCTGGTCCTGGATTCTAATCAACTGACATTTGAAACACTCCCACATGTCAGATGTTGATTTACCCTCAAACAGCCCCCAATCTAAATTCTTCAGTTCCTGCCCATTATTGTTATAATTAGCCTTTCCCCAATTTAGCACCTTCAGCCGGGGACTACACTTATCCTTATCCACAAGTACTTTAAAACTTATGGAATTACGGTCACGGTTCCCGAAATGCTCCCCTACTGAAAGTTCGAACACCTGGCCGGGCTCATTCCCAATTACCAGGTCCAGTATGGCCCCATCCCCAGTTTGAATTTCTACATATTGTTTCAAGACGCCCTCCTGGATACTCCTTACACATTCTGCCCCATCTAAGCCCCTAGAACTAAGTGAGTCCCAATCAATATGGAGGAAGTTAAAATCACCCACCAGTACAACCCTGTTAGCTTTACATCTTTCCACAATCTGTCTACATATCGGCTCCTCTACCTCCCGCTAGCTGTTGGGAGGCCTGTAGAAAACCCCCAACATCGTGACTGCACCCTTCCTATTCCTGAGCTCCACCCATATTGCCTCTCTGCACGACCCCTCCAAGGTGTCCTCCCGCAGTACAGCTGTGATATCCTTCTCAACGAGTAATGCAACTCCCCCACCCCTTTTACATCCCCCTCTATCCCGCCTGAAGCTTCTAAATCCTGGAATATTTAGCTGTCAATCCTGTCCTTTCCTCAACCAAGTATCTGTAATGGCAACAACATCATAGTTCCAAGTGCTAATGGATAGTTTTAGTTTTGAGACAATTTGATAAACCTCTCATTTTCTTAAGTATTGCTGAAAACAGAGACATTTTGTCGAAGTTTTTCATCCTGCACTCATCAGGGCAATTCTCAAGAATGCGAATGTAAAGGTAAACAATAAATTTGCACTCCGTAAGAGACTGCTGATTGGTTTGCAAGTGGACTCTGATTGGTGGAGACGTTGCCATGGAGAATGCACCAGTTTATGGTGACTGACAGTTAACTGCCTCTCAGAATCAAGGTGCCTGGTTTTATTTCAAACAAAGTTTGGCAGTTAACTAATCTACTTTCACTCTCTTCTCTTTTCCTTGTAACCATCTACTTTTCTTCCCGTCAGATAATTATTCAATTCACTTTTGAATACCTCGATTGAATCTGCCTCCACTCCACACACGGTGCATTCCAGATCCTAACCACTCCCTAGTTGAAAACGCCTTTTCTCCTGGTTGCTATTGCTTCTTTGGAATCACCTTAACTCGATGACCACTCATTCTCGACCCTTTCGCAAATGTGAGCAGTTTCACCCCATCTACTGTTCTCCCTTGATCGTGTGGGTTTTCGCCGGGAGCTCCGGTTTCCTCCCACAGTCAAAGACTTGCAGGTTGATAGGTCAATTGACCATTATAAATTTCCCCCAGTATAGGTTGGTGGTGGGGGAATTTTGGGGATGTGATCGGGAATTTGGGATTAATGCCGGATTAGTATAAAATGGGTGGTTGATGGTCGGCACAGATTCGGTGCGCCGAAGGGCGTGTTTCAGTGCTGTATCTCTAAATAAATAAAAAATAAAAAAATAAATACTCTGTCCAGACCCCACATGATTTTGAATACCTCGATCAAATCTCCTCTCAACCTTCTCTTCTCCAAGGAAAGGAGATCCAGCTTCTCCATTCTATCCAGGTAACTGAAGTTCCTCATCCCTGGAACTATTCTCATGAATCTTTTCTGCAACCTCTCTAATGGGTTAACATTCTTCCTGAAGGGTGGTGTCCAGAACCGAATCTAATACTCTAATTGAGACCGAATCAGTGTTTTTATACAAGTTTATCATAACATCCTTGATTTTGTACTCTATTTATAAACTCCGGGATCCCGTATACTTCCTTAGCTGCTCTCAACCAGCTGTGCCACTTTCAATGATACGTGTCCTTAAAGGCCCAGGTCCTTCTGTTCCTGCACCCTCTTTGAAATTGTATTCTTTATTTTATATTGCCTCTCCTCGTACTACCAACAAAAATGAGTCACTTCTCACTTTTCTGTATTACTTCTACTTCTTCCCAGCCCATTCCACCAGCCTGTCTATGTCCCCTTCAAGTTTGCCACTCTCCTACTCACAGTTCACAACACTTGCATGTTTTGTGTCACCCGAAAATTTTGAAAATTGTGCCCTGTACATCGAGGTCTAGGCCGTGAATATATATCAGAAAAAGCAAGGGTCCCAACACCGACCTATGGCGAAATCCACTGCATAACTTCATCAAGTCTGAAAAACAACTATTCATCACTACATTCTGTTTCTTGTTACTCAGCCAATTTCATATACGGGCTGCCAATTCCCTTTTAAGCCTTAGACTCTAACTTTGTTCGTAAGCCTGTTATGTGGCACTTTATCAAATGCCTTTGGAAGTTCATGTACACCACATCCATCACATTTCCCTCATCAACCCTCTCTGTTACCTCATCAGAAAAACTCAAGCAAGTTATTTAAATACGGTTTGCTCTTCACAAATACCTGCTGGCTTTCCTTAATTAATCCAACTTTGTCCAAATGACTATTAAATGTTTCACAAATTATGTTCCCAAAAACTTTCCTACCACCGAAGTTAACTTATCTGTCCTGCAGGTGCTGGCTTAACTTTGCACCCTTTTTTGAACTTGGGTGTAAGATGTACAATTCTCTAGTCCTCTAACACCACCAGTCTAAGGAAGACTGGAAAATTATGATCAGTGACTCAGCAATTTCCACCCTCACTTCCCTCAGTATCCTTGATGCACTTTATTTGGTCCTGGTGCCTTATCAATGTTACATACAGTAAGTCTATCCATTTCCTCCTCTTTATCAATTTTTAGTTTAGTCTTTGTCAAAGTCACAAAGGAAAGTTAAACGACGGTTACAATCAGAAGTGTGCATCGTCTTGTGAAAAGCGACAGCAGGGCAGAGCCCTAAAAGTGCCCCTTATTCTGCATTGTAATAATTGCACTCTGAGGTGTTATGCTGCGGTAAGATGCTGTGAGTAAAGGCTGCATCTGACAATGAAAGCGTTAGGTGGCGCTGTTCTTGTTCATGATGAAATGCAGCCCGCTCCACTGACATCGAAATGTCTGCGACATTCCCGTCACTGCCATGATGAAAAATGGCGCTGCTCAATTTATCCCAGGAAAGGCTTCTCGCTAGTTAGTTCCAGCGAGTTCTTACATGAACTTGGATGGAGGTCCAGTAATATACTATATGTAGTATAGGGTGCTAACTGCAATCCTCAGAGACATTTCATCTTAAAGTAATCCTATTAAGTACAAAAGGAATTTTATGATTGAATTTCCATGTTCTGATACTTCTGGGAGACAGTGAATTGGCACCCCGATCGATGGGGAAGAAAACCGGGCGGAGTATAAAATGTGCTGGCAATTCGTTATCCACATTTTATATGACTGACCAGGAGTGATGCCACCCCAACTAAAGAGCTCTCTCCAGAACTTGCTGCTCTCCCCCACTCCCCTGGTTGCTTGTTCCCCGCTCCTCATCACCCCTCTCTCTGGCAACGCGCTTCCTGCTTCCCCTCCTCCCCCTATGCCCCCGCTCTAGGCCGCACCGCTTCTCTCCTCTCGGGCATCCTCTCCGACTTTAATTTTTTCTCTGCATGCCGCTGGAAGAAGCAAGGCATGCCTTGGGGTGATGGGGTGCGGGTGGAACAAGTGGCCGACAGGTGTGCAGCGGTACCGTCAAGAGCGGGGTGGCACGAAGCGAGGAGTGGGGAACAATCGGCCAGGGGAGTGGGGGAACAGCGAGTTCTGGAGCGAGTGGCTGAGGAGTTCGAAAGATACCCTCCAAGTCGATGTAAAGGCATTGGAGAAAGTACAGAAAAGTTTCACGAGAATGGTTCCAGGGATGAAGAACCTCAGTTATGAAGATATGTTGCAGAAGGTGGGACTGTTTTCCTTGGAGAAGAGAAGGCTGAGAGTTGATTTGATAGAGGCATTGAAAATCATGAGGGGCCTGGACAGGGTGGATTGGGATAAACTTCCCACGCATGAAAGGATCGGGAACGAGAGGACACAGATTCAAGGCAATTGGTAACAGAAACAAAAACGATATGAGGAAAAACTTCTTCACACAGCCAGTGTTTAGGATCTGGAATGCCTGAGAGTGTGGTGGAGGCAGGTTCAATCGAGACATTCTAAAGGCAATTAGACACTTATGTGAACAGGAAGAAAGTGCAGGGTTCCGGGGAGAAGCAGGCAGATTGGCATTAAGTGAATTGCTCATTCAGAGAGCCAGTGTGGACACAATGGGGCAAATGGCCTCCTTATGCTCTGCAACAATTCTGCAATTTTGTCAGAAGGGATAACTCTCGCCCCTATGGTTAAAAGCAGCTGCTTTAATGTCAAAGTGGATTATGGGCTTGACATTAGTCGATGGTAAAAGAGACACAAGCACTCAAGTGGGTCAGTTATTAGGTTATTAGGCTCTGCTTGCATAATTGTATTAAAATGATTGGAGTAGAAATGTACCGGATCAGACAGTCCTCAAATCACTTTCAGACCTGGAAATCTCCCCAAACCCTTACACACTGGGATTAAATAGGGAGCTCCCACAGCCCTGTACTGACGGAGGATTGGTGAAGGGGGCTGATTGTGATTTGGCAGTTTGAAAGTTCTGGAAGGATCTTATTTCAGGGTATCTCTCTGATTGGTCTACTTCGACATCCATGTCGCCGTTGTTTTATTTATTTTGCCATTGACCTGAAATCGGTGCCATCTGCTTCTTGGCCCTTCTGCCAATGCGAACAGTTTGTCCCTATTTACTCTGTCTGGACCCCTCTTGAGTTTGAACACTTCGATCAAATCTCCTCTTAATCTTATCTTATTAGAAATAGCCCATCAGTGTTAGAAACTCCAAAATAAAAGCAAAATACTGCAGATTCTGGCAATCTGAAATAAAAACAAAAATGCTGGAAATACCAAGCAAGTCTGGCATCATCTGTTGGAAAGAGAAGCCGAGTTAACGTTTCAGGTCAGTTCAAATGAGAAATCCCACAGGATGTGCGAATGGGATTATTGTATCAATGACGTTCTCTGGGTATTGCACATGGTGTGGTGAAGACAGTAGTTAGTGTTGATTTGTCATTCAGCGTGAAATGACAAAGAAAAGCAGAGGGGCTGGAGGGGCATAGAGAGAATAATTGTGTTGTTATATCAATCAAATAAAGTTTCATGTGAAAATATAACAATTTAAAAAAATATATTGTGTTAAAAGCTAAGCAGTTGCACATAGTTGGTGGTGGTGGTATAGTGGTGAGCATAGCTGTCTTCCAAGCAGTTGATCCGGGTTTGATTCCCGGCCATCGCACGGCGGTGCTTTGTAATACATTTACATCAGAAACTCCAAGATTGAAATATAATCCAATCCTACCTGGAACTGTTATGTCTTCAGAATAGGAAAGTGGGTTTGACACGAATGAAATAAACGTTCCCATAACAGTGTATTCGCTTTCCTATCACATTACGTTTATACCTGCAATTTTTGCATTTTTATTGGTAGTTATTATCTGGCCTGAACTTTACTTTGGAATCGCGATAAAATTGCATGAACTCAGTAAAATTCATTAATTTCCTGGATTCCCCCCCGCCCAACTCCCCCCACAACTCCACCACCCCGCCTCCCGCCCTCTCCACTCCACTGCCACAGCAATATACTTAACTCTTAAACATCCTGCGATATGGTCCAGCAAGCCAATCAGTTCTCAGGGGCAATTAGGGATGGACAACAAATGCTGGCTTGCCAATGACGCCCACATCCCATGAAATAATAAATAAAAAAGACTGATAGCTATAAAGTGAAGCCATCACTCACATATAGAATTGGAGACTGACAGGCACAGAATGAGTCCCAAATTCATATACAGTACCACAGACTGAGAAATAAAAAGTGATGTCATCACTCACATATAGAATTGGAGACTGACAGGCACAGAATGAGTGCCACATTCATGTATACTACCACAGTCTATCAGATACAGAATGAATCACACACTCACACTCAACCACCAGAAAATATCAGAAAAATAATTAATCTCACACTCACATACAGTCCCAGAGACTGCTGATACAGAATGAACGCTTCAGTCTCATGCAGTGCCAGAGACTGACACATACAGAATATGTCCCACACTCACACACGATATCAGAGACTGTTAGTTGCAGCATTAGTCCTCTTGCCACATAGTGTGCCAGGGATTGACAGACAGAAAATTAATTCAACGCACATATACTGTACCAGACACTGACAGAATTATAACTCAACTTGTATCTATAAGTTCACACCCTGCCATAGAGTCCAAGAGTCGGGCCATGATGCTAAAGCAGTATAAAACACTAGTTGGAGTGCAGGTAGAGTATTTCCGGTCACTGCATTACAGGGAGGATGGGAGCCTGCTAGAGGCTGTACAAAGGAGATTTGCGAAGATATTGCAGGGATTGGAGAATTTTAGCTGTGACAAAATCGAAACATAGAATGAAAGAAAGGTTATGGCACAGAAAGAGGCCACTTGAACAATTTTGTCTGCGCTGGACGAAATACGAGCCACTCAGTCTAATCCCAACTTCCAGCATTTGGTCTTTAGCCCTGCAGGTTAGAGCATTTGAGGTGCTGATCCAGATATATTTTAAATGGATTGAGGGTTTGTATCTTTAATACCCTGTCAGACAGCGAGTTCCAGACATCCACCACGCTCTCGGAGAAAAAGAAAATCCTCATCTCCCCTCTCATCATTCTACCAATCACTTTAAATCTATGTGCCCTAGTCACTGGCCACTCTGATAAGGTAAATAGGTCCTTTACATCCACTCTATCCAGGCACCTCACAATTTTGTACATTTCAAATCGCCCCTCAGCCTTCTCTTTTCCGTGGAGAACAACACCAGCCTGTCAATTCTTCTGCGGCTGTTATCTTTGGTGGAGAGTGTGTGGGGGGCGGGGTGGAGGAGGTGGTGATTATTGGAGGTGTTGAAAATTTACGAGGTGCTGAGATAGAGTCGGCAGGAAGGATCAATTTCACTTAGCCGATAGGTCAATATTTAATGTCATTGGCGGTAGGATTGGAGGAGAGTTCTGGAGTATTTTTTTTAACACCCAGAGGGCGGTGAGTGGCCTGGAACTCAATGCCTAAAAGGATGGTGGAGGCAGAAACCTTTATCACACGTAAAACAATCTTAGACATGCACTTGAAGTAGTGTACCATACAGAGCTACGGACCAAAAGACGTTAAGTAGGATGAGACTGGATAGCATTTAGGCGGCCGGCTTGGACACAATGGGCCAAATGGCCTCTTTTTGTGTGTGGCATTTCTAAGGATCTATATTTTTAATTGAGACTGTGTCATTCAATCTGACTGACTGAGATCTTACATGTTATGTGGAGCCCAGCCTGCTCTCCTTGAATTAATACAGTATCTTTCACATAGATACTGTATGATGTTTCAAGACTGGTTTACAGTTTATATCCAGGCTGGACTACGGGAATTGATATTTTTGTTGAATAATATGGGTAAGTTTTAAACTGGTATCTGAGTTTGTATACTGTATTTCCAGGTCTCAATCTCAATCTGATCACAGACATAGATTTTGACTTGTTTCTAATTTATATGTCAGGACATACTACGGGAATTAGTACCGCCAAATTTAAACCGATAATGTGTCTGAATGTTGACTGATATTTAATGAGAATCTCGGGGTACATTATTAGGATTCAAACAGAGGCCATCTGCCAACCCCATCTGGTATCTAACTTGGAGCTAAGGCTGCACTATTGTGGGATTGACAAAGTGATAATTTGATGGTGGGTTTGGACTGGAGTTTATGTGTTGCCTGTCAGTGGGGCTGAGTTGTGGCAACATGGAAGCAGCGTCCATCCATTTGTTTCTGGTCCATCTGTGGGTATTGAATATGACATGCTTAAGACTGCAGTTAGTGTTGATCTATCAGTCAGTGCTGGAGGAGAGCGAAAAGCAGAGGGGCTGGAGGGACAGACAGAGACTAACTCGGATCTTCATCTCAATCAATACACCTCCATGTGCAAATATTATAACAATTGAACGATAGATATTGTTTAAAAGACTCCAGGCAATGCCTGAGGTCAGCGGTGGTGTGAAGGTAGTGCATGGTAATCGCAAATCCCAGCTTTTAATGCCTTTTACATCAGAAAATACAGATTTGAACGGAATTTGATCTTGCCTGCAGGGATTATGTGTCCATAATGGAAAGCGTTTCACACGAATGAAATAAAGTTTTGTAATGCTTTCTCTTTCATATCACATTACGTTTCGCTCCATATTCAGCTTTTCTATCGCTATTTATTATCTGACCTGAACAGTGCATTGGAAACGTGATAACATTACATGGCTTCAGTAAAATAAATTAATTACCCAGGTTTTTCCCCTCTGCTGCTTCCCGTTTCTTATTTAAATCTCCATTCCCTCACAAGGATGGTTTCTCCTTCAGAAAGATCAGTCCTGCACACACCAGAAATTTCACATAATAACAGAAGATGCTGGAAAGACCCAGCAGGCCAGGCAGCTTCTGAAGAGAGGAAGGTGAGATTAACGTTTCCGGTCTAGAGAAGGATCACAGATATGAATATGGGACTCATTCTGTGTCTGTCCGTCGCCGCAACGATATTTGAGTAATGGCTTCACTTTGCATCTGTCATTCTGTAGTTCTGAATATGAGTGTGGGAACCGTTCTGTCTAATTATTCAACAATAATGTATTTGAGTGTCGGCTTCAGTTTGGACTAATGGAATTGAAATTTCGTCTTTCAGACGGACTCAAAGTGAGATTTTTAGACTGATATGTGAGCAATATCTTATTGGGATGAATTCGGCTCCCTTCAACCATGTATAGTATGTCAGTTCTAATGGATATTTAATGTACAGTTAAGCCTATTGTGGGCGTGGTGCAGTGTCTTTCAATGTGACAGTTCGTGCGATTTTGGGCTGAGATTGATACATTTACTTGTCAGCAGGTATTTTATGGGAGTTGACATTTGTGGTCGATGCCGAACTACCCTGCAACTGAGTAATGCATTTCAGAGTCAACCACATTGCTGCAGATCTGGAGTCTCATGTAGTGGAGACCAGTTAACGACAGAGAACACATGGCAACATGAGGGAAATTCTCTTTCAATGCTAGATTTTGTGTGATTTAATTGAATTTATAGATAAATTGAACATTAATTCCACCAGCTGCTGTGTGGGATTTGAACCCGTGTCACAACGACATGAGCTTGGATGGTTGGACTACTAGTTTAGTGATATGGTCATCACGCCATGGCTCTTACACGACCACCTCCCACATTCCCCGTCCCCCCGCCCACCCCCCACCCCCCGCCCCCACACACACACACAATCCCGACACAACTTCTGCACTTGTGCTCTGTTTGACCGTTGGATGGAAAATACATCTGTGGCACTTGGGATCTTGGGAAAATATGAACAGGAGCAGGTGTAGGACACGAGACCTCTCCGGCTTGTGAGCGTAAAAAAGATCTCCTCACCTCTGCCTTCAATGGGCTACCCTTATTTTTAGTTGGTAACCCCTTGTTCTCGATTCTCCCACAAGCCGATACATCCTTTCCACATCCACCCTGTCAAGACCCCCCAGAATCTTCTCTGCTTCAATCCAATCAGCTCTTACTTTTCTAAACTCCACCGGATACAAGCCTAACTTGTTCAATCATTCTGCCTAAGACAACCCGCTCATTCCATGTATTAGTCTCATAAACATTCTCTGAACTTCTTCCTTTAATAAGTAGACCAATATTGTACACAGTCCTCCGGATGTCATTTCACTGATTTCCTGTATAACGGAAGCATAACCTCCATACTTCTGTATTCAATTCTCCTCGCAATAGTAAGAGCAGTAAGAGCCTGCTGTCCCCTGCTATCTGTGACTGTGGACCTGGTGGTCTGTCAGTGTCTCTGTGTGCTGGGAGTGATAATGTACCTACTGTGTGTGGGAAAGGAGTTGTTGATAGCTTGAGTGGAGGAATCATAACATTCATGCTACTTGATCGATTTATTTTCATGAGGCAACACAGGAGATTGATAAGGATAATATAGTTGGCGTTGTGTTCATGGGCACCCAAAAAGCGTTTGATAAAGTGCCACTGTAAAGTTAGAGCCCATGGAATAAAAGGAACAGTAGCCATGTGGATAGGAAGTTGGCTCAGTGACAGGTAACAGAGAGTAGTGGTGGACAGTTGTTATTTTGGACTGGAGAATGGTATATCCTGGAGTTCCCCAAGAGTCAGTGTTCGGAACCATGTCTTTCTTGATCTATATTAATGACCTAGGCTTGGGTGGACAAGGTACTCTTCGGAAATTTGCACATTGCACAATACATAGAAGTATTGAGAGATGTGAGGAGGATAGGGATAAACTTCAAGAGCACACAGGTAAGCTGGTGGTCTTGACAGAGAAGTGGCAGATGCAATTTACTGCAGAGAAGTGTGAAGTGATTCAATTCGTTCTGAAAAACGAGGAGAGGCAAGATAAAATATAACACAAAATTCGAAAGTGTGTTCTGGAGCAGAGAGACCTGTGGGTAAATGTGCACAAATTGGTGAGGGTGGCAGGGCTGGGTGAGAAATTGGTTCACAAGGGAAACTGAATTCTAAGGTTGGCGGCTTTATACATTGAGGCATAGAGTACTAAAGCAAGGAAATTATGATAAACCCTTATAAAACATTGGCTCAGCATCAACTGGTGTCCATTTCTGAGCAACACACTTTCAGATGGATGTTAAGGCAGAAGAGAGGAAGCAGAAAAGGTTTACAAGACTGGTTCCAGTTTTGAGGAACTTGTGTTACGTGGATAGATTGGAGAAGCTGGGGTTGTTGTTCTCAGAGAAGAGAAGGTTGAGATGAGATTTGATAGAGGTGTTCAAAGTTATGAGGGTCTGGACAGAGCAGATATCGAGAAATGTTCCCATTGGTGGAAAGATCAAGAACTAGAGGACACCAATTTAAGGTGATTGTCAAAAAGACACAACAGTGACATGCGGAATAGAATACCTTTTTTTTATTACACTGCCAGTGGTTAGGTGGAGTACATGCTTCACATGTATGAGATACTAGCTCAAGCCCCACTATCTCCAAATAATTATTACCACATTTTAGCTCGAGAAGGACAAAGAGGATGGTCAGCTTTTATATTAAAGTCCAGATCCTACACCAATACAGCTGTTAAATCAGTCAATGATACTGTATCAGGACTTCATCTCACACTCCCCAGGCAGCAAAACTCAGCCTATAACAGCCCAGTGCCAGCACTGCTCACAAACCGGAATGTGCTCGGGTGCTAATGTCATGCTCAGTGTACGCCGTTGTATCATGTCCGATGCCCTGTCACTCTTACTCTTACTTTCCTAATCTAACTTCAGATACCAGGCTGCAGATTGCTGGGGCACATGTCATATTGATTTGCATATGGATCAACATTCTGACATCATTACCAGGTTCAACACTTGGAATTCCCTGCACAAAACCACGCTGGAATCAGCAGAAGACGCAGAAAATATTGGGATCTATTTCTCCCATGTGCAGAGGAACCTGGGTGCTTTTGTCAATAAGTCACTGAAAGCGAACATGCAGGTTCAGCAAGCAATTAGGAAGGCTAATGGCCTTTATCGCAAGAGGATTTGGGTACAGGAGCAGTGAAGTCTTGCTTCAATTGTAAAGAACTTTGGTTAGACCGCACTTAGAGTACTGTGTGCAGTTTTGGCCCCTTTACTTTAAACTTGCTTTTATTGCCATCGAGGCAGTGCAACGAAGGTTCACCAGATTTTTTCCTGAGATGGCGGAACTGTCCTGTGAAAAGAGATTGGCGAACCTGGGCCTGCAGTCTCTAGAGTTTCGATGAATGAGAGGTGATCTCATTGAAAACTACAAAATACTTAAAGGGATACACAGGGTAGATGCGGGTAAAATGTTTCCCCTGGTTGGGGAGTCTAGAATCAGGGGACACAATTTCAAAATAAGCGGGGAGCCACTTTGGACAGAGATGAGGAGAAATTTCTTTACTCAGAAGGTTGTGAGTATTTGGAATTCTCTTTCCCAGTGGCTGTGGAAGCTCAGTCTGTGAGTATGTTTAAAGCAGAGAGTGACAGATTTCTAAATACCAATGACATACAGGAATGTGGGGATAGTGTGGAAAAATTGAATTGTGGAGCAGGCTCGATGGGCTGAATGACCTATTCCTGCTCCTATGTTCCTATGTCTCCCCACAAATTCTATCATCGAGAAAGACAAAGATATTAACATGTTGGGAATATCATTATCGGCAAGTCATATTGATTTGGATATGTAACACATTCATCGTGGCCGGGTTCAAACTCTGAAATTCCCTCCCTAAAACCACCAGAGAATGATGCAGCACAGATTGGAGTCTATTCGGACCCTTGTTCCTGTGCTGCCTCTCAGATAACGTCGTTCAATTAATCCCACTCCCTCCCTGCTCATTCCCCATAGCTCTGCACATGATCAGCTTCAGGTATTTATCCAGATCTCAATAATTCACTGGATAATTGTTTTCTGCGGTCCTTCCTGGTTATTTTTGACAATTACCTGAAATCTGTGTCCTCGAATTCTGCCACTTCTGCCACTGGAGCAGTTTCTCCTCACTGATTGCATCTAAAGATTGCATGATCTTCGGCGCTTCCATTAAATTTCCCCTTAACCTCCGCTTCCACGCAGTAAAAACCCACTGTTTCTCCAGTCTCTCCACATAACTGATGCCTTCGTCACTGATATCATTCTGGCCAAGCTCCTCGGAATCCTCTCTTCGGAATTGACTCCGTTCGAAAGTTCTCAGAATTGGACACAACGTGTGAACTGGGGCTTAAACAGTCCTTTATGAAGATTGCGCACAACTTCACTGCTTTAGAATTCAAACTTGAATTATAATTACAAGGATCATTCTGCACTCCACAGAAATGCTCTCTTGCATTACCATCGTGAGTGCTCGGATTGGACTGGGAGAAATTTTGCTCCTTTTTATGAAATTACTCGGCGTTCTGATGCCAAGTACATCTGTGGGAAGCTGTGGAAAAGTAAAGGACACATTTCGTTTCCCTTGTTTAATGCAAGAGGCATCGGCACTTTTGGATAGGTCTCAGGACTGGGGGAAGACTGCAGATAATGATGAGGACGAGGAACATGATAAAGGCAAAGAATCAATGGTGGATCACGTTTCACATGATTGGGGATGTAGCGCAGTGGTGGAGCGTATGCTTTGTACATATGATATCCTGGGTTCAATCCCGAGTTTCTTTAAGTTGTTTTGAGGGATGTGTTACCCAGCCAAGGCTGCGCAGTGTCATTAAGCTGCATGTTTAAGTCCGTAATTTGCAGCAATAAAACTTTTTAATCAGTCTATTATATTGTAGCAGGACTTAATCGCAAACCTTCCGGGCAGTACACCTCAGCCCATAGCAGTCCAGTGTCAACACTGCTGACAGACAGGAATGTGTTCCAGTGCAGTGTCGTGCTCGCAGTCCACACCTGTTTTATGTTAGATGCCCTGTCACTGTTCCACTCACTTTCCTAATCTAATGTCTAATGTCAGACTGGGCACTGCTGGGGCAAGACGGAGAGTTGGGCGTTTGCGTGAGAAGCAGAATGGGTGATGGAGTCTTGGGGCATGGAATCATGGAAAGGTGACAGAACAGAAGGAGGTCATTCAACCCGTCCCGCCCATGCTAGCTCTCTGCAAGAGCAACGTAACTACTCCCACTTCCCGAACTTTTCCCCTTAGCCCTGCAATTATCTTCTTTGATCTTCAGGCGCTTATCCAATTCCCTTTTGAAAGCCACTCTTGAATTTGACTCCACGAAAGTCTCAGACAGTGCATTTCAGATCCTAACCACTGACTGCAGAAAGAAGATTTCCCTCCTGTCGCTTGTGATTCTTTTCTCAATCACCTTAAATCTGAGTGATCTGGTTCTGGTCCCATCCGCCAATGGGAACAGTTTCTCTCTATCAGCTCTGTTTTTACCCCTCATGAAACCAATCAGTGTGCTGGATTTTGTGTCCATCAATTCTTAAACTAATCTCAGCATATTCCCAAATCTCACGCTGATTTTACACTGCACTCCTTTGAGGGCCACTCTGAGCGATCACTCTCGGTATTAGCAGATACTATTTACTTTTATAAACCTTTCTGAGCCACACAACTAACAAGTGACGATTTAGCTCCCTGCAAACAGTCAGTCACATCTCTTCATGCAATCGTACAGCTTATTGACAGTAACCGGCTGCTAACATTTTCTGTTAACCAGATTGCAGTTTCTCTCACGGTTTTGAAAGTACGAGGTCAAATTCAAAATGATCAGCAAAATTTCGCGTTGTGATGCACTCAACAAACTCACGACAGAATTCTCAATCTTACCAAATTCCCAATTTTTACACTATATTTCGCTGCTCTCCTTTCATGATCACTCTGTGCAAACTCTCTCTTTAATATGCAAATGCTGCCTCGCTGGAAGTTAGGCATATAGGAATACAGGAAATAGAAACAGGAGTACGCCGTTCGGCCCGTTGAGCCTGGTCGGCCATTCAAACTGATCATTTACCATTATGCCACTTCCCCCTACTAACGCCATATTCCTTGATGTCATTCATACCCAGAAATCTATAGATTCTGTCCAGAACATGTCCAATGTTCGAGCTTCCACAGACCTCCGTGGTAGGTAATTCTGCAGATTCACCACCCTCTGAGCAAAGAAACTCCTCCTCATCTCAGTCTTAAGTGACCTACCATTAATTCTGAGACTAGGTGTCCTGGTTCTAGACTCACCAGCCAGAGGAAAGATCCTATCTACATACACCTGCAAGAATATTGTGAGCTTCAATGAGATCACCTCTAATTCTTCGGAACACTGGAGAATTGAGGCCCAGTTACCTCAATCTCTCCTCATCAGACTTGCAATGTTTCAATCCATATTTCATTTGTGGTTGTACAAGATAATTGACTGTGGGTCCACCTCACTTCCTCTCAGCCTCTGTGAGCTGGAATAAGTGACACACTCGCCCTTCCTTCCAGCTCTCATGTCACAAAGTAGCTCACACTGGAACATGGGTACAGCCGCCTTGCTTCTGTTGTTTGGTGAGTCGTTTCTATAGACATACAGCATTGAAACAGGCCCTTCAGTCCACCGAGTCTGTACTGGCCATCAAGCACCTAACTATTCTAATCCCATTTTCCAGACCTTCGTCCATAGCCTTGCATGCTATGGCGTTTCAAGTGCTCATCCAAATACTTCTTAAATGTTGTGAGGGTTCCTGCATCTACCATCACTTCAGGCGGGGCATTCCAGATTTAACCATACTCTAGTTAAAAAAAAATCCTCAAATCCCCTCTAAACTTCTTGCCCCTTACCTTAAATCTATGCCCCTTGTTTTTTGACCCATCCACTAAGTGAAAAGTCTCTTCCTATCTACCTGTGAATGCTCCTCATAATTTTGTATACCCCCATCATGTCCCCGCCCCCCCCCCCCCATCTTTCTCTGTTCTGAGGAAACCAAGTCCAGCCTTTTCAGCCTCTCTTCATAGCTGAAATGCTCCAGCCCAGGCAACATCCTGGTGAGTCTCCTCCACAACCTTTCCAGTGCCATTACATCCTTCCTATAGTGTGGTTCCCATAACTTTACACAGTAATCCAACTGTGGCCTAACTAGCGTTTTATACAGCACTAACATAACCTCCCTGCTCTTTTCTTCTGTGCCTCAGCTAATGAAGGCAAGCATCCCATATGCCTTCCTAACCACCTTATCTAACTGTTCTGCTGCTTTAATTGATCGATGGACAAAGAAGCCAAGGTCCCTCTGACGTTCTGTACTTCCTAGGGTCCTACCATCCATTGTATATTCCCTTGCCTAGTTAGTCCTTGCAGAATGCATCACCTCACACTTCTCAGGATTATGTTCCATTTGCCACAGCTCCGCCCATCATACCAGTCCATCCATATTGTCCTGTAATCTAAGGCTTTCCTCCTCACTTTTAATGATACCGCCAATTTTCGTGTCATCTACGACCTTATTTATCTTACCTCCTATATTCATGTCTAAATCATTTATGTACACTGAAAACAGCAAGGGTCGAAGCACCGATCGCTGTGCTACGCCACTGATTACAGGCGTCAACTCGCAAAAACAACCCTCGACCATTACCCTTTGTTTCTTGACGCTAAGCTAATTTTGGATCCAATTTACCAATTTGCCCTGGATTCCATGGGCTCTTGCCTTCTTAAACAATCTCCCATGCGGGACATTTTCTAAAGCCTTACTGAAGTCAATGTAGAATACATCAACTGCTTTCCCCTCATCTACACATCTAGTCAGCTCGTGAAAAAAATCAATCAAGTTAGTTAGACACGATCGCCCCCTGACAAAACCGTGCTGACAATCCCTGATTATCCCTGCTTCTCCAAGTGGAGATTAATCCTGTCCCTCAGAACTTTTTTTTTCAATAGTTTACCAACCACTGATGTTACACTCTCCGACCTGTAATTGCCAGATCTATCCCTGCTACCCTTCTTGAATAATGGTACCACATTCGCAGAACTCCAGGCCTCTGGCAACTCTCCCGTGGCCAGAAAGGATCTGAAAATGTTATACTATCTCCACAGGGAGAGTCAGTGAGTGGGTCTGTGATTATTGTACATCCATAGGGAGAGTCACTCAGTGGCTTTTTTATTATTGTATCTCCACTGGAAGAGTCATTGAGAATGACTGAGTTGCTCTGTTGTTCTACTGTCTCCACAGCAGGTGTCACTGATGGAGTCTGTTACTATAGTATCTCCACAGGAAGTGTAACTGAGTGAGTCTGTTATTATAGTATCGCCATAGGGAGAGTGATCGAGTGGGTCTGTTATTATAGTATCTGCCCAGGAAGTGCAACTCAGTGGGTCTGTTCTTATGGTATCTCCAAAGGGCAACTGACAGAGTTGGTCTGTCATTAGTGTATCTCGACAGGTAGAGTAACTGAGTGGGTCTGTTACTATAGTATATCCACAGAAAATGTAACTGTTGTTATTGAAACTCCACAGGAAGAGTGACTGAGTGGGTCTGCTATTCTCGTAGCTCCACCGGGAGAGACTGTGTGGGTCTGTTCGTGTAGTATCCCCACAGGGAGTGTGAATGAGTGGATTTGTTATCATAGTACCCCCACAGGGAGAGTTGCGAAGTGCGTCTGTGATTATAGTATATCCACAAGGAGAGCCACTCAGTGGCTTTTTTTATTCTTGTATCGCCACTGGAGGAGTCATTGATATGGTCTGTTATTATAGTATCTCCACAGGGCGAGCCATTAAGTGGATCTCTGATTATAGTATCTCCAGAGGGACAGTGGCTGAGGGTGTCTGTTATTTTAGTATGTCCATGGGGAGCGTCACTTAGTGGGTCTGATATTATAGTATCTCCCCAGGAAGAGTCACTGAGTGGATCTGTTTTTGTAATATCTCCTCAGGAAGTGTCACGGTGTGTGTCTGTTATTTCGGTATCACCACAGGGAGAGTCACTGAGTTTTTCAGCTGTTACATTTTGTCTACAGGGAGAGACACTGAGTTGGTCTGTGATTAATGTATCTCCAGATCTTGAGTCGCTGAGTAGCTCTGTTATTATAGTATCTCCACAGGCAAAGTCACTGGGTAGGTTAGTTATTATATTATCTCCATATGGAGAATGACTGAGTGCTTCAGTTATTTTAGTATCTTCACAGGGAGTGTCACTGAGTGGGTCTGTTATATTTGTAACTCCACAGGGAGATTGTCTGAGTGGGTCAGCATCTATCTTCTCTCGGCAGAGAGAGTCACTGAGTGGGATTGTGAAGAGAGTATCTCCACAGAGAGAGTCACTGAGTGCGGCTACTAGTGTAGTATCTCCACAGGGAGTGGGACTGACAGGGTATGTTATTATAATATCGCCACAGGGAGAGTAACCGAGTGGGTCTGTTATTACAGTTTATTACAGGGAGAGTCATTGAGAGGGTCCGTTATTATAGCATCCACACAGCTAGAGTCACTGAGAGAGTCTGTTCTTATATTGTCACCACTGGAAATGACTCTCTGTGGGTCTGTTCTCATGGTATCTCCAAAGGGAGACTGCCAGAGTGGGTCTGTTATTTTTATATCTTGACAGGGAGAGTTACTGAGTGGGACTGTTGTCATAGTATCTCCACAGGGAGAGTGACTGAGTGGGTCTGTTATCATAGTATCTCCACAGGGAGAGTGACTGAGTGGGTATGTAATTATAGTATCCCCACAAGGAGTGCGACTGAGAGGGTCTGTTATCATAGTATCCCCATAGGGAGAGCCAGTGAGTGGGTCTCTTATTATTCTATCTCCTCAGGGAGGGTCACTGAGTGGGTCTGTTATTACAGTATCTACACAGGAAGGGTCTCTTACTGGGGTCGGATAATATAGTATCCCCTCAGGGAGAGTCACTGAGAGAGTCTGTTGCTATGTTATCTCCACAGGAAGTGAAACTGAGTGAGTCTGTTATTATAGCATCTCCACAAGGAAAGAGAGTGGGTCTGTTATTTTAGTATCTCCACAAGAAGTGCAACTCAGCGGGTCTGTTCTTATGGTACCTCCAAAGGGCGACTGACCGAGTGGGTCTGTTATTATTGTATCTCGACACTGAGAGTGACTGAGTGGGTCTGTTATAATACAGTCTCCACGGAGAATGTAACTGAATGAGTCTGTTGTTATAGTACCTCCACAGGGAGAGTGAATGAGTTGTTCTGCTATTTTCGTATCTCCACAGAGAGAGTCAAATTATGGGTCTGTTAGTGTAGTATCTCCACAAGGGGTCTGCCTGAGAGGGTCTATTATCATAGTACCCCCACATGGAGAGTCGCCAAGTGGCTCTGTGATTATAATACATTCACAGGAAGAGTCGGTCCATGGATTGTATATTATTTTACTTCCACTGGAAGAGTCATTGAAAGGGTCTGTTGTTATAGTCTCTCCACAGGAAGAGCCCCTATGTGGGTCTATGATCATAGTATCTCCAGAGGGACAGTGACTGAGTGGATCTGTTATTATCGTATCTCCACAGTCAGAGTCACTGAGTTTGTCTGTTATTACAGTATCGCCACAGGGAGAGTCAATGAGTGTGTCGGTTATTAATGTTTCCCAGAGTGAGAGCGATGGAGTGGCTCTGTATTGTGGTATCTCCACTGGCTGAGTCACTGAGTGGGTTAGGTATTATACAATCTCCACAGGGAGAGTGACGGAGTTGCTCAGTTATTATAGAATCTCCACAGGGAGAGTGACAGAGTGGGTCTGTTATTATAGTATCTCCACAGGGAGAGTGAATGAGTGGTTCTGTTATTATAGTATCTCCACAGGGAGAGTGACTGAGTGGCTCAGTTATTTTAGTATCTCCACATGGAGGGTCACTGAGTGGGTCTGGTATATTTGTATCTCCACATGGGGCACTGCCTGAATGGGTCTGCTTATATCATATCTGGGCAGAGAGAGTCACTGAGTGGGACTGTTATTATAGTATCTCCACACGGAGTCTGGAGTGGGTCTGTTATTATGGTATCTCCACAGGAAGTGCACCTCAGTGGGTCTATTCTTATTGTATCTCCAAAGGGCGATGACAGATTGGTCTGTTATTATTGTATCTCGACATGGAGAGTGACTGAGTAGGTCTGTCGTGATATTACCTCCACAGGGAGAGTGACTCAGTTGGTCTGCTATTATAGTATCTGCACAGAGAAACTCACTGTGTGGGTCTGTTAGTGTAGTATCTCCACAGGGAGTGTGAATGAGAGGATCTGTTCTCATAATACCCCCACTTGGCGAGTCGACAAATGGGTCTATGATTTTCGTATATCCACAGGGAGAGTCACTCAGTGGATTTTTTATTATTGTATCTCCACTGTAATGGTCATTGATAGGGTCTGTTTTCATGGTATCTCCACAGGGAAAGCCACTATGTGGGTCTGTGATAGTAGTATTTCCAGAGGAAGAGAGACTGAGTGGATCTGTTATTTTCGAATATCCACAGGGAGCCTCATTAGTGGGTCTGATATTATAGTATCTCCACATGGAGAGTGGATCTGTTTTTATAAGTATCTCCACAGGACGTGTCACTGAATGTGTCTGTTATTTTTGTATCTCCACAGGGAGAGTCACTGAGTGGTTCAGCTGTTATAGTTTGTCTACAGGGAGAGTCACTGAGTTGGTCTGTTATTACAGTATCTCCACGGGGAGAGTCAGTGAGTGGGTCTGTGATTAATGTATCTCCAGATCGGGAGTGCCTGATTGGGACTGTTATTACATTATCTCCACAGAGAGAGTCACTGAGTGGGTCTGTTGTTATAGTATCTCCACATGGAGAGTCACTGAGTGTGTCTGTTGTTATAGTATCTACACAGGGAGTGTGTCTGAGTGAGTGTGTTATTATCGCACCTCCACGGGGATAGTGACTGAGCAGGTCTGTTATTATAGTATTTCCACAGAGATAGTGACAGAGTGGGTCTATTATTACATTATCTCCACAGAGATCGTGCCTGAGTGGGTCTGTTATTATATTGTCTCTACTGGTAGACACACTGACTGGGTATATTATTATAATATCTCCACCGGGAGAATCACTGCGTTGGTCTGTTACTACAGTATCTCTACAGGGAGAGTGACTGAGTGAGTCTGTTTTTATAATATCTCCACAGAGATAGTGACGGGGTGGGTCTGTTATATTATCTCTACTGAGAGACACACTGACAGGGACTGTAATTATATTATCTCCACAGGGAGAGTCACTGAGTGGGTCTATTATTATAGTATCGCCGCAGAGAGAGTCACTTAGTGGGTCTGTTTTTATAGGATTCCGCACAGAGAGAATGACTGAGTGGGTCTGCTATTACATTATCTCCACAGGGATAGTGCCTGAATGGGTGTGGTATTACATTATTTCTACTGGTAGACACATTGACTGGGTCGGTTATTATAGTATCGCCACAGAGAGAGTCACTTAGTGGCCCTGTTATTGTTGTACCTCCCCAGGTAGAGTGACTGAGTGACTCTGCTATTATCGTATCTCCACAGAGAAAGTGACTGCGTGGGTCTGTTTTCATAAAATCCCCAAAGGGAGAGTCACTGATTGGGTCTGTTATTATAGTAGCTCCACTGGTTGTGTCACTCAGTGGGTCAGTTTTGCCAGTATCTCTACAGGGAGACTGACTGAATGGCTCTGTTATTGAAGCATTTGCATGGGGACACTGCCTGAGTGGTTCTTTTATTGTAGCAGCTCCACAGGGCAGTGACTGAGTGGGTCTGTTGTTGTAGGAAATCCACATTGAGTGTGACGAATTACGTCTATTACTACAATATCTCCACTGGGAGAGTGACTGAGTGGCTCTGTTTTTATAGTATCTCCACAGGGAGAATCACTGAGTGGGTCTCTTATTATTGTATCACCACAACGATAGTGACTGAGTGTGTCCGTTTTTTATAGTATCTCTAAATGGAGACAGATGGAGAGAAAGTCTGTTATTATAGTATCTCCACAGGGAGAGTCGCTGAGTGGATCCATTGTTATAGTATCTCCACAGGGATAGCGACTTTGTCTGTCTGTTATTATAAAATCTCCAATGGGAGAATTAGATTGAGCCTGTTATTGCAGCACCTCCACAGGAATCGTGACTGACTGGGTCCGTTATTGTAATACTTACACAAGGAAACTGACTGAGCGGGTTTGTTACGATAGTACCTCCACAGGGAGTGTCACTGAGTGGGTCTGGTGTTATAGTTTTTCCACAGTGAGACTGACTTCGTGGTTCTGTTATTTTTGGTTCTCCACAGGAGGTGTGAGTGAGTGGGTCTGTTATTATAGTATCTCCACCTGTAAATTGGATCTGTTAATGTAGTAGCTCCAAAGTGAGAGCCACAGATTCGGTCTATAATTTTAGCATCTCCACAGAGTGACTAACTGGGGTGGCCTGTTCTTATGGCATCTGCAAGTGGAGTCACCGACGGGATCTGTTATTATAACATATTCACAGCGAGAGTGATTGAGTGTGTCTGTTATTAAGGGATCTCCCCAGGGAGAGTCACCGAGTGGGTCTGTTATTCTAGTATATTCACAGCGAGAGTGACTGAGTGGGTCTGTTATTACGGGATCTCCACTGAGAGAGTCACTGAGTGAGTCGTTTATTATATTATCTCCAGAGGGAGAGTCACTGAGTCAGTCTGTTACATTAGTATCTCCACAGCGAGGGTGACTGAGTGGGTGTATTATTATAGTATCTCCTCAGGGAGAGTCACTGGGTGGGTCTGCTATTATATTATCTCCACAGGGAGAATGACTGAGCGGGTCTCTTATCATGGGGTCTCCACAGGGAGAGTCACTGAGTGGGTCTGTTACTGTAGTTTATTCACAAGGAGAGTGACTGAGTGGGTCTGTTATTATGGGATCTCCACAGAGAGTCACTGAGTGGGTCGTTTATTATATTATCTGCAGAGGGAGAGTCACTGAGTAAGTCTGTTACTTTAGTATCTCCACAGCAAGGGTGACTTAGTGGGTGTATTACTGTAGGATCTCCTCAGGGAGAGTCACTGGGAGGGTCTGTTATTATATTATCTCCACAGGGATAGTGACTGAGAGGGTCTCTTATTATGGGATTTCCATGGGGGGAGTCACCGAGTGCGTCTGGTATTATTGTAGCTCCACAGTGAGAGTTAATACGTGGTTCTGTTATTAAGGGATCTTCACAGGGACCGTGACTAAATAGCTCTGTTAGTATCTCGACAATGAGAGTGACTGAGTGGATCTGTTATTGTAATATCTCCACAGAGGGTGTCACTGAGTGAGTCTGTAATTCTAATATCTGCACGGGGAGAGTCATCGATAGGATATGTTATTATAATATCGCTACTGTGAGAGTCACTTTGTGTGTCTTTTATCAGAGCATCTCCACAGGTCGAGTCACTGAGTGAGTCTTTCATTACATTATTTCCCCTGGGAGTGTGACTAAGTGGGTCTGTTATTGTCATATTTTCACAGTGAGAGTCATGAGTGGGTCTGTTTTTATCGTATCTCAACAGGGAGAGTCACTGAGTGGCTCTGTTATTCTAGTATCTGCACAGGGAGAGTGACTGAGTGAGTCTGTTATTTAGTATCTACACAGGGAGAGTGGCTCAGTGGGTCTGTTATTTTAGTATGTCCACAGGGAGAGTGACTGAATGAGTCTGTTATTTTCGTATCTCGACTGGGAAATTCGTTGAGTTGGTCTGTTATTTTAGCATCTACACAGGGAGAGTGATTGAGTGGGTCTGTTATTATAATATCTCCACAGGGAGAGTGACTGAGTGGGTCTGTTATTAGATCTCCACAGGGAAATTCTCAGAGTGGGTCTGTTATTTTAGTATCTCCACAGGGAGAGTGACTGAGTGGGTCTGTTGTTTTAGTATCTGCACAGGGCGAGTGACTGAGTGGGTCTTTTATTATAGTATATCCACGGGGAGCGTGACTGCCTGGGTCTGTTATTATAGTATCTCCACAGGAAAATTCTCTGAATGGGTCCGTTATTTTAGTATCCACACAGGGAGAATGACTGAGTGGGTCTCTTATTCTTGTATCTCCACAATGTTCTGCCTCTGAGTGTGTTGGAGGCAGGCTCAATTGAGGCAATCAAGAGGTAATTTGATTGTTTTGTGAAATGGAGGAAGGTGCAGTGTTATGGGGAGAAGTTGCAGCACTGGCATTAGGTTAACTGGTCGTTCGGAGTGCCAGCAAAGACATGATGGGTAGAATGGCCTCCTTCTGTGCTGCAGAAATTTCGTGATTCTGTGACAATCTTTGCTTAACTGACACGCACCTGATTTTTCAAACAGGCAGCACTAACTGGGGCGCTGGGGCGTTGTTGGCTCCATAACTCTGGGTTAGAATGGTCTTGTAAATGACAGATTGTGAGTTCAAATATCACTGGGGCTTGAAAGCATTTTGTTCAGGTTTTAAGTTCACCTTTAAAAAGCGAATCATTCTCTTTTATTTTCTAATTAGCCCCAAGGTCAACCCGAAAGAAAGAGGCTCTCTGCCTCTCAATTTGTCCACCTGTCACTATCAGCTCTCCCTCTCACCTTTCCCCTCTCTCTGTAACCAGAGGACGGTGATTGAATATAGAAACATACAAACATTTTGGGATATGTGGAGGCCATTCAGCCCATTATGTCCGTGCTGGATGAAACATTTTATTTATTCTACTCTCAACAGACTCGGTGGGCCGAAGGATATGTTTCAGTGCAGTATCTCTAAAGAATAAAAAAATAAATAAAATAAACTTCCAGCTCTTGGCAACAATTGGCCAAAGAGTCAGTAAAAAAAACGCTAAGGATTTTTTTTTTAACACTGTTAGTTGTTGTGATCTGGAATGCACTGCCTGAATAGCTGGTGAAAGCAGATTCAATGGAATTGCACGCATACAGGGGCTGCACAGTGGTACAATGGTTAGCACCGCAGCCTCACGGCTCCAGGTACCCGGGTTCGATTCTGGATACTGCCTGTGCGGAGTTTGCAAGTTCTCCCTTTGTCTGCGTGGGTTTTCGCCTGGTGCTCCGGTTTCCTCCCACATGCCAAAGACTTGCTGGTGGGATATAAATTGACCGTTGTAAATTGTCCCTAGTGTCGTGAGGTGGCAGGGAATATGGGATTACTATAGGTTTGGTATAAATGGGTGGTTGTTGGTCGGCACAGACTCGGTGGGCCTGTTTCAGTGCTGTATCCCTAAATTAAAAAATAAAAAAAAATGATGTGAGATCCGCTGACAAGGTCAGCATTTGTTGCCCTTGACATCTTGCGGGGCCTGTTCAGAGTCAGCCACATTGCTTGGGTCTGTAGCCACATGTAGGCCAGACCAGGTAAGGATGGCAGATTTCCATCCATGCAAGGAATTAGCGAACCAAATGGGTTTTTCTAACAATCAATGATATTTTCATGGCACCATGACAGAGACCAGCTTTCAATTGCAGATTTTTGTTAATTAATTTAATTTAAATTCCAGCAGCTGCCATGGCGGTATTTGAACCCCGCTCACCAGGCCATTGGGCTGGTCCACTGTTTTACTAGCCCAGTGATATTATCACTATGTGACTGCCTTCCTAATGGACATGGACAGTATCTGCCCGCTAACATCACCGACGTTTGTTTCCAGGCTGTAACCCTGAACGTGGTCCCGAATCAGAGGCTCAATGTTCACATGCTAACTGTGAAAAGGCAGGAACAGAGTGAAACCGTATTGTTTTTGTCCCTGGATTCAGTGTCTACTGCAGACAGATCACTTACACTTACAATAGAAATGCCAGGAGTGAACAAGTTCAATAAAATAATATGGAAAATGTAAATGACGCCACTTATAATTGTATCACCCTTCCAGTATGAGTACAGATTTCATATTTATTCCTGTTAGAGGTATTATTAAGAAAAGGCCATTGACATTGAAACGATTGTGTTTTATCCAGCACATGATTTACATCAGTCAAAGCTGCTGATGTAATGTCTTTGTTCAAATTAATGTAACTAATAACAATGATCAGGAGTATAACAGTGTCAGTGGAGACTTATCCCCTGTATAAATCAGGACTCATTGGAATGGATCAATTCCGAGTGCGCGCTGGAGCTGTGAGTTCCAGGCTAACAGAAGTCCCTGCTTCTCACAGAAATGGGATATCCATTAATGCAACAGATATCAATCATATACTATCTGATTCTCACAGCAATTGGAGTTCCTGGTAAGCCAGTATCTCAGCTGTTAATGGTGTAAATCAGTGTTAACTGTGCTTATGTACTCTGCATTATATTTCACTCTGTGTGTTACACAGCCACTTGTTCTTTTCCAGCAATTTACTGATGGAATCTCCTCATTGTCTGCGATTGCATTCTTGCAGGAGTTGTATTCGGTCTTTACTGGTATTGTTTTAAGTAACCCTGGCATTGTTACTTGATTATTCTGTGTATTGAATGTATTTGAATCAGGTGTCTCGATTAGGATCAGGAATCAGACCATTAGGAGCTTTCAACAGTTTCATGATGTGGATCTAACTGGTCCTGGAATATTGTTATTATCTTTTTTCAGTGATTGATAATGAGACATCTCATGCTCTCAGTGTTACTTGGGGACAGCACAATGTCCTCCCTCACCAATAACATGGCTCAGTTTAACTGGGATTTCAATGTATTTATTGGTTATCACTGTTATCAAATATTATGTCATTCTGTGTGTTTCTGACGCTGCTTCAGAAGTCTGGCTACTGAACTGAGTTTGCTGGAGACACTTTCACATCTCCTTCTCTGCTTCACTGTGAAGCCTTCACTGTCACTGGACTACACTGTAAAATGGAAAGTATTGATGTGATGATTTATTGGTTTACACTCCAACAGTTGGAATCAGAAGTCTTTCCATTTATCCGTAGATAATCAGCTGCAGCGCTGATGTCGGTGATTTATTAATTAAACAATCCCACATTCTAACGGTTTACTTTATAATTCCAGGAGAAGGAATTTCAATGATTTGCGTTTTATCTGGAAGAAGCTTTCGATCCTGTTATTTCCATGCATTGTAGATGAAGTGAAGCGTGTAGGTGAACAGGTGGAGACTTGGGTGCTCTGAAGCTACATTAAATTATTCACAGAGGTTTCACCATTGAACAAACTGACTCTGAGAATGGAATCATTGAACCTGGGTCTGATGAAAAGAACACAGGTGCAGAATGTTAGGAATAAATCATATGTGCAAAGTAGCATTAAGTAACAGTTTGCAGGGTGTGGGTCCACCACGGAGATAGGGAAGCAGAAAAGGAGCAGCGAAAACGAAACCGAGGGAAAGAGATAAGCAGAAGTAAAGAGAAAAAAGCAGCAGTGTGAATAATACACTATCATAAAGTTCTGGAATGTCCAGAAAAATTAGTGAGAGAAACTGTCATTTGAAGTTGTCTGTTGTCAGATTGCGTTAATTTTCCTGTTGGACTTGATCCTCCGTGTTGATTTCTGTCAGGTCCTCATTTTGTTTTGTAGGAAGTTCGTATTCCTTACTTCGTGACTGAATAAACAGAATAGAATCAGTTCTTCACTGATGGTAATTCATTATTTAAATACTGCAATACTGCTCGATGCAGCAACAAAACTGCAAATTTCAGCCCAAATGCTGTCAAACTGCTGCTTTGTCTCCAGGTCTTATCAGTAATTTCTCTGCTTCCTTTTCTCTCTCTTCCAGTTAACTTGGTGGCGATTGTATTCCTGTCCCGAGGAAAGTGCGGTCTGTCCAGATGTATCACTGTCTACCTGGTGGGAATGGCAGCGTCTGATCTCCTAGTCGTTATCACTGATCCTATATTGACTTGGATTGTTTTAACCTATTTCCCAGATTCATTCCTGAGAATTACTCCTCTGTGTCCTCTCATTGCTGTTCTGCTTTCTGCAGCCACATTTATTTCTGTCTGGGTCACAGTCACTTTCACGTTTGATCGATTTGTGGCCATTTATTGTGAGAACCTCAAAAGAAAATGCGAGAAAAAACCGAGAAAACGGCGGCTGTGGTTGGAGGAACAGAGAGTGTGATGGGCAGTGTAGAGTCTCTCCCTTGGTACTTTACACAGGAACAAGATTACATTATTAATAATGTTCCCATGGATTGTGTCCCTAAATTGAGCTTCTGTACTTCCCCCACATGGGGGGCATTTGAATTGTTTCACTACATTTTAACCCCTTGTGTCCCAGTCTCTCTCAATTTGGTGCTCAATGTTCTGACTGTCTGACGGATTTTATTCACGAGTGAAGTCTGCAGGGGATTCCGGAAGCAAAGCAATGGAGTGAATCACAAGGACCCCGAGATGGAGAATCGTCGAAAATCAATTATTTTACTCTTCATTATATCCGGCAGTTTTATACTGTTATGGGTGACCTGTGTAGAACATTTATAGGTGGATTTCAGATATTCAGTATTATTCCTCCTACACTGACCCTCTCTTGATCACATATCAGACATCAGAGATGCTGCAACTTCTCAGTTCCTGCACCAACACATGTACTTATGCTGTAACCCAGATGAAATTCAGACAGGGGCTGAGGAAGGTTGTGAAATATCCTCTCAATCTCATTATTAAATTAGTGAAATGATAGAAAGAGGTGAATGGTTTCAAACACTGGAACTAGATCCCATTTCATATTCCATTCCCTACACACCTCACAGGACAGAAAGTAGATTTTCACAGCACTGAGCCCTAAAATGTTTTTAAATCTGATTCTGAGATTATATTTTACTGATAATATGACATATTGAGGTTGGCCTTGCTCTGCAGAAGATTCATGAATTGTTTCTAAGAAAAGGGTGTCAGTGCAAAGCTCAGCTGGATTCAACTAAACACACCCTGGGCCAAGAGCAAAATGGACAAAGCTGCAAATCAGACTGATTGTGAGATAGTGAGAGGGGCAGAAACTGTATTGAGACACAATAGAGGGGCGCCAGCAGGTGTAGAAGGTGAGCAGGGACATGTATAGAGACAGGACCACCAACAGATTAAACGGTGAGAGGAGAAGAAAGTGCAGTCAGACAGGGACACCAGCAGATGGAGATGGTGAAGGGAGACATTAACTGCAGTGAGATAATTACACCAGCAGATGGAGATGGTGAGCGGTAAGCAGTAACTGCAGTGAGACAGGGATACCAGCAGATGCAGATGCTGAGAAGGGGCAGGAGCTGCAATGAGTCAGGGACAGCAGCAGATGGAGATTGTGAAAGTAAATGCTCCATTGCTGATGGAAGATTCTGTGCTCCTGAAAGTGCCCAAAATATTTGAGGAATTTACTTTCTGTAAATGTGAGATGCTTAATAAAAGAATGTCAATACAATTTGTGTTAAATGACTGTTTTGCAACGATGTGAACACTTGTAACATGAAACTGGTTCCTGTTTGGAACAGACACCGAATTAATTAAACCCCCTCCCGACCCACTTCCCGTGAACAGTTTGACATATAAACCCTCCAGGAACAGACTAGAAATGTCCCCCCTCCCCCATTTTAAACCTGGAGAAGACCCCTCCAGTTTCAAACCTGGAGAAGCACCTCTCCCAATTTAAACCTGGTGAAGCCGCTCTCCCATTTTAAACCTGGAGAAGCCGCTCTCCCATTTTAAACATGGAGAAGGCCGCCTCCCAGTTTTATCATTACCTAATTCCCTCTGTGAATATCGGCCTCTAGTTCTCCCCCTGCCCCACGTAAACACCCCTCCCTTTCTGAATGCCACACCACCCCCCGCCAGTAAAAGACCCACTCTCTTTATCATCTTTCCTGTGAACAGCTCGCCCGGTGTAACTCCCTTCCCAGTGAACAACCCTCTCTGTAATTCCAACTTCCATCACTTCCCTGGGTGTGGTTCCGTCTCCCGACGATCCTTAATTCACTTTCATTCTGGTCCAGATAAGCCGCTGGATTTCGATCAAATGGCTCCCAGCCGCCTGGAACCTTTAACTCGCGTCCCTCCAAACACAGGGCCGGGCATAGAGCAAGGACTCACAGAGGATAACTGGCATTCTGAGCTTTAACGCACAGCCAGATCCCAGCCCCAGAGACATCCCTCCTTACAGCAAGGTGGTCCACCTGTTCTCCCCATCATCCACCCTCCTCCCCCCGGCATCAGGGAATCACACACACTGGTTGGCACAGGGAGAAGAGGAGATCATTCAGCAATTTGAACCTGTCCCACCAATATTAGATCATGGCTGATCTGTCCATTCCCCGATTGTGCCACAAGAAGATAGGCAGAGAGAGTTAGGGAGTAGAAACACAGAGAGGGAAGAAACACTGGGCTGGACTCCCCAGACAGACGGATGGAGACAAAGAAAGCAGAGATCCAGGGATTAGGACAGAATTGAGTGAGGGAGAGAGAAATAAATGGAGAGACAGTTGGAGAATCACAAAGAGGCAGGGAGTCAGAAAGCAGTGAGAGAAACTGAGAGCAGGGAGCAGAAATACTGAGATGGATAGAGAGATGGAGAAGTACGCAGAGAGAGCTGGAGGTGTAAAGAGAGAGTTCAGAAGCGAGCTAGCTATTGAGAAAGATCCCGGGCAAAGAGAGATATGCAAAGACAGAAAGATGTCGAGGAACAGATATATAAAGTAAAATGTAGACTCAGAATAGAGAGGGTGTCTCGGAAGGGAGATGCAGAGATAATCTTGCAGGAAGGGAGGCGCAGAGATGGACTGATTCAGTGATTCGGAACTGAGTCAGAGAGAATTGGACTTTTTGTGACAGATAAAGGTGCATAGAATCGCAGACAAAGAATGAAAAGTGAAACTTGCGAAACTCGAGAAAGAGACGGAGATAAAGAGGAAGTTGTGAAATGGAGAGTTCAAGGAAGATGAAAATAAACAAAGGTATGAACACAAAGGAAGATGCAGCACAGAAGTTGCAGCAAGAGATGGACAGAAGTAAATCTATGGGATTACATTGACTGTTCTGGAGCAGCGCTTCCCAATCTATTTGCTTCAGAGGTCCCTCCAGCCCCTCCCGTGTGGTAAAATCACCCCCGAAAACTCAAAATCAAAATACTGTGTATGCTGGAAATCTGAAATAAAAACCATGCCAGAAATACTGAGCATTTCCAGATCTTTGTACTTGTATCAGCCCGAAGACAAAGTTTTCGTTTTTGTATGTAAAAATTAATTAGACAATGACAGATAAATATTTAAAATTATTTTCCGCTCTGGTTAAAGCTCTTTTCTGAGAATTCCATGTGCTAAAAGATTCTCACTCTGCAGCATCAAAGCTGCAGCTTCTGTAAAGATTCTCCTTGGAAATAAGAGACATAAAGTTGATTAAAACAAAGCAAAACAATTTGGAACATAAATAAAACACAGCAAAAGCCCAGGGCACTTCAAAGAACAAAGAACAAAGAACAGTGCAGCACAGGAACAGGCCATTCGCACCTCCAAGTCTGCCTAAACTAACACCTTCTGCACTTCCGGGTCCCATATCCCTCTAATCCCTTCCATTTCATGTATTTGTCAAGATGTCTCTTAAACGTCGCGATCGTATCTGCTTCCACCACCTCCCCTGGCAGCAAGTTCCAGGCACTCACCACCCTCTATGTAAAAAACGTGCTTCGCACATCCCCTCTAAATTTTGCCCCTCGCACCTTAAACCTATGCCCCCTAGTAACTGACTCTTCCACCCTGGGAAGAAGCTTCTGACTATCCACTCTGTCCACGCCGCTCATAACTTTGTAAACCTCTGTCATGCCGCCCCTCCACCTCCGTCGTTCCACTGAAAACAATCCGAGTTTTTCCAGCCTCTCCTCATAGCTAATACCCTCCAGATCAGGCGACATCCTGGTAAACCTCCTCTGTACCCTCTCGAAAGCCTCCACGTCCTTCTGGTAGAGTGGTGACCAGAATTGCACGCAATATTCTATGTGTGGGCTAACTAAGGTTCTGTACAGCTGCATCATGACTGGTCAATTTTTATACTCTATGCCGCGACTGATGAAGGCAAGCATGCTGTATGCATTTTTGATTACAATATTCACCTGCATTGCCACCTTCAGTGACCTGTGGACCTGTACGTCCTGATCTCTCTGCCTATCAATGCTCCTAAGGGTTCTACCATTTACTGTATTCCTCCCACCTGCTATAGACCTTCCAAATTTCATTACCTCACATTTGTCCGGATTAAACTCCATCTGCCATTTTTCCGCCCAAGTCTCCAACTAATCTGTATCCTGCTGTGTCCTCTGGCAATCCTCATCATTATCCACAACTCCACCAACCTTTGTGTCGTCCGCAAACTTACTAATCAGACCAGCTACATTTTCCTCCAAATCATTTATATATACTACAAACAGCAATGGTCCCACCACTGATCCCTGCGGAACACCACTAGTCACATCCCTCCATTCAGAAAAACACCCATCCACTGTTACCCTCTGTCTTCTATGACAGAGCCAGTTCTGTATCCATCTTGCCATCTCACCTCTGATCCCGTGTGACTTCACCTTTTGTACCAGTCTGCCATGCGGAACCTTGTCAAAGGCTTTACTAAAGTCCATATAGATACCATCCACTGCCCATCCTTCATCAATCATCTTCGTCACTTCCTCAAAAAAACTCAATCAAATTAGTAAGACACGACCTCCCCTTTACAAAACCATGTTGTCTCTCGCTAATGAGTTCGTTTGTTTCCAAATGGGAGTAAATCCTGTCCCGAATAATCCTCTCTAATAATTTTCCTACCACTTACAGAAGGCTCACCGGCCTATAATTTCCTGGATTATCCTTGCCACCCTGTTTAAACAAAGGAACAACATTGGCTATTCTCCAGTCCTCTGGGACCTCACCTGTCGCCAATGAGGATGCAAAGATTTCTGTCAAGACCCCAGCAATTTCTTCCCTTGCCTCCCTCAGTATTCTAGGTTAGATCCCATCAGGCCCTGGGGACGTATCTACCTTAATGCTTTGCAGTACACGCCACTCCTCCTCCTTTTTGATAATGAGATGACTGAGACTGTCTGCACTCCCTGCCCTTGGCTCATCATCCACCAAGTCCTTCTCTTTGTGAATACTGATGCAAAGTACTCATTTAGCACCTCTCCCATTTCCTCTGACTATCTAGATTCCCATCTCTGTCCTTGAGTGGGCCAACCCCTTCCCTGGTTACCCTCGTGCTCTTTATATATGTATAAAAAGCCTTGGGATTTTCCTTAATCCTGTTTGCCAATGACTTTTCATGACCCCTTTTAGCCCTCCTCACTCCTTGCATAAGTTCCTTCCTACTGTCTTTATATTCCTCAAGTGCTTCGTCTGTTCCTTTTTCTTTTTGACTTGGCTCACAATATCCCGTGTTATCCAAGCTTCCCGAAATTTGCCAAACTTGTCTTTCTTCCTCACAGGAACATGCTGGTCCTGGATCCTAATCAGCTGACGTTTGAAAGACTCCCACATGTCAGATGTTGATTTACCCTCCGACAGCTGCCCCCAATCTAAATTCTTCAGTTCCCGACTAATATTGTTATAATTAGCCTTCCCCCAATTTAGCACCTTCACCCGAGGACTACTCTTATCCTTATCCATAAGTACCTTAAAACTTATGGAATTGTGGTCACTGCTGCCGAAATGCTCCCCCACTGAAACGTCGATCACCTGGCCGGGCTCATTCCCCAATACCAGATCCAGAATGGCCCCATGCCCAGTTGGACTATCTACATACTGTTTCAAAAAGCCCGCCTGGATGCTCCTCTCAAATTCTGCCCATCCAAACCCCTAGCACTAAGTGAGTCCCAGTCAATATAGGGGAAGTTAAAATCACCCACCACCACAACGCTTTTACCTTTACATCCTTCCAAAATCTGTCTGCATATCTGCTCCTCTACCTCCTGCTGGCTGTTGGGGGGCCTGTAGTTATCCCCCAACATCGTGACTGCACCCTTCCTATTCCTGAGCTCCACCCATATTGCCTTGCTGCATGACCCCTCTGAGGTGTCCTCCCGCAGTCCAGCTGTGATATTCTCCTTAACCAGTAATGCAACTCCTCCACCCCTTTTACATCCCCCTGTATCCCGCCTGAAGCTTCGAAAGCCTGGAACGTTTAGCTGTCAATCATGCCCTTCCCTCAACCAAGTCTCTGTAATAGCAACAACATCATATTTCCAAGTACTAATCCAAGCTCTGAGTTCATCTGCCTTACCTGTTATACTTCTCGCATTGAAACAAATGCACTTCAGACCACCAGTCCCGCTGTGCGCAGCAACATCTCTCTGCCTGCTCTTCCTCTTATTCCGACTGGCCTCAGTTACTATGTCCTCCTCATTCATTTCACTAGCTGTCCTACTGCTCTGGTTCCCATCCCCCAGCCACACAAGTTTAAACCCTCCCGAGTGACGCTAGCAAACCATGCAGCCAGGATATTAGTACCTCTCAGTCACTGACATAAAACAATCTCTCAGTGATTCCTCATCTACAAACACATACCCCGATACTCAGCCAGAGAATGGGAAGCAGTTGGAGATGTGTGAGACAGTGTTTTAGGAGCTGAGTACATGCCCAATTGTCTTGTTAATCCATGTAACAGAGCCAGCACTGAGTACCGACATTACAAGGAGTTGCTTCCAAACAACCTGCAAACGTTTCTCTCCAAACCCCATTGTGGCCAACATGGCTGCAATTTGGACAGACATTTGCAGCAATCAGCTCCATTCTGTTCCCAGACACTGTGAAATTCTCTCCTTAAACGGAGATGAATTTGCAAACACTTAATCACTGCCCCATCATTTATTTTAACTATCAATTAAGAAACTCTCAAGACTGGAAGACGTGTTTGGGCGGGAGTTGGGGGGCATGGTCGGTGGGAGCCTCTCTACAGGTGCTGGGATCTGTGCAGTAACTAAACACTGCAGACGCCCCCCACCCCCCCAACCACCCCAGAGCCTGTGTGTCTCCCTTTGTGGTTACGCTGTTATTTACAGCAGTCTCTCTCTCTCTCTTTCTCTCTCTCCCTCCATTTCTCTGTGTATCTCTCTACATCTGTTTCTTCCTCATTGTAAAAACACACAAACACTGTTGACCCCCACCCCCTCTTCTGTAGAAGGATAGAGGCAGAAATCCACATTCCAGTCCCTGAAAATCTGAATTCAAATGACCCCCCGGTGTTAGATTTCACTGGCAAATTCATTCCAAAGCTTAAAACATCAGCATTATTCGAGAATGATAACAAGCCTTTACATGCCTTCGCATTTCGGCCATTTAATTGTTGATTCACAGAAGCAATTGAAACGCAATGAATTAGTTTTTAAAGTGCTCCTCACTGTTGCAAAGTTGGAAATGCTGTAGGCCATTTGTACCTGGAGACAGAAGCGGCAGCAGGCGGACCTGGGAGGAATCGCATCCTGAGCAGAACCTGTAAAGGAGTGAGCGGGGCTTGAGGCCCTTAACTACCTGAGGACCAGAGTATTAAGGACTTTAGATTGTAGTGGGTAGTATTTGGAGTAAAACATTGCCACTAGCGTAATTAGTATTTTATTAATTAAAGGGAATAACTAAGTAATCTAAAGGTAAGTCATGGCAGGACAGCTCGCACCCGTGATCTGCTCCTCCAACGCTTGCAGTATCCCTGACGACCATATGTGCAGGAAGTGCATCCATCTGCAGCTACTGGCTACCCGCATTACAGAGCTGGAGCTGAAGGTGGATTCACCGTGGCATCTGCGATGCTGACATTGCCATGCTGAGCGAGGTGGTCACACCGCAGGAAAATGCAGCAAAGGCAGAAAGGGAATGGGTGACCATCAGGCAGAGTAGAGGAAGGCAGGTAGTACAGGAGTTACCTGTGGCCACTTCCCTGTCTAACCAATATACCGCTTTCGATATTGTTGGGGTGATGGCTCTGGTGAAAGCAGCAAGAGCCATGCTCATGGCACCATGATTGGCTATGCAGCACAGGAGGGGAGGAAGAAGAGTGGCAGGGCTATAGTGATAGGGGATTCAATCATAAGGAGAACAGGCAGGCGTTTCTGCGGCCGCAAAAGGGACTCCAGGATGGTATTTTGCCTCCCTGGTGCGAGGGTAAAGGATGTCTCTGAGCAGCTGCAGGACATTCTGAAGGGGGAGTGCAAGCAGGCAGTTGTCGTGGTACATATCAGCATCAACGAGATAGGTTAAAAAAGGATGAGGTCCTACAAGCTGAATATAGGGAGTTAGGATGAAAATTAAATAGTAGGACCTCAAAGGTAATAATCTCAGGATTACTACCAGTGCCAAGTGCTACCGAGAGCAGAAGTAGCAGGATATATCAGATGAATACAAGGCTGTAGAAATGGTGTAGGGGGAGGGATTCAGATTCCAAGGACATTGGGACATTGGGACTGGTTCTGGGGAAGGTGCAGCCAGTACAAGCTGGACAGGTTGCATCTGGGCAGGACCGGTAACAATTTCCTCGGGGGGGGGGGGGGGCGGGGTGGTGGTGGGGGTGGGGGGGGGTGCGGGGTAGGGTGTTGCTAGTGCTGTCGAGGAGTGTTTAAAGTAAATGGCAAGGGGATGGGAATCTGAGCAGCGAGACAGAGGAGAGGGAAACAAAGATAGAAATGAAAGACAGAAAGTTAAGAAGCAAATGTGGAAGGCAGATAAAACAAAGTTGAGAAACAAAAGGGGCCACACTGCTAAATAAAGCTAATATGATTAACAATGTGAAAAAGACAAGTCTAAAAGTATTGTGTCTCAATACGCAGAGTCTTCGCAATGAGCTAGATGAATTAACAACGCAAATAGATATAAATAGATAAACGGTTATGACATAGTAGTGATTACAGAGACATGGCTGCAAAGTGACGAAGGATGGGAACTGAATATCCAGAGACATTCAATACTTAGGAAGGACAGGCAAGACGGAAAAGGGGGTGGGTAGGGTTGCTAGTAAAGGAGGAAATCAATACAATAGTGATGAAGATTATTGGCTCGGAAAATCATGATCTGAAATCTGTATGGGTGGAGCTAAGACACACCAAGGGTCAGAAAAAGTTAGTGGGGGTTATCTATAGGCCCCCAAACAGTAGTGGCGATGTAAGAGATGGCATTAAGCAGGAAATTAGAGATGCATGCAATAATGGGACAACAGTAATCATGGGTGAATTTAATCTACATACAGATTGGTCAAACCAAATTGGCATTCATACTGTGGAGGAGGATTTCCTGTATTGTGTACGTATCATATTTTAAGACCAATACGTTGAGGAAACAACCAGAGAAAATGCTGTCCTGGACTGGGTATTGTGCAATGAGAAAGGATTAATTAAAAATCTTGTTGTGCGGTGTCCCTTGGGGAGGAGCGACCATAACATGCTAGAATTTTTCATTGAGATGGAGAGTAAAGGAGTTGAATCCGAAGTTAGGGTACTCAATCTAAATAAAGGAATCTACGAATGTGTGAAGCGTTGGGTGGCTACGATATATTGGCGAACTTTACTGAATGTGTTGACGGTGGATAGGCAATGGATAATATTTAAAGAACGTGTGCATGAATTGCAACAATTATTCATTCCTGTCTGGCGCAAAAATAAAACCAGAAAGGTGGCTCAACCGTGGCTCACAAAAGAAATGAGGGATAGTCTGGGATGCAAAGAGGATGCATATACAATTGCCAGACAAAGCAGCAAGTCTGAGGATTAGGAGCAGTTTAGAATTCAGCAAAGGAGGACAACGTGGTTGATTCAGAAGGGGAAAATAGAGTCTGAGAGCAAACTTGCAGGGAACATAAAACTGACTGCAAAAGCTTCTGTAAATATTTGAAGAGAAAAAGATTAATGAAGTCAAATGTAGGTCCCTTGAAGTCAGAAACGTGGGAAATTATAATGGGGAACAAATAAATGGCGGAACAATTAAACACATAGTTTGGTTCTGTCTTCACGAACGAGGACACAAATAACGTCCCAGAAATTTTCGGGAACCAAAGATTTAATGAAGGGGAGGAACAGAAGGAAATCAGGTCAGTAAAAAAAAGAGTTCGTGAAATTAATGGGGTTAAAGGCTGACAAATCTCCAATGCCTGATAATCTACATCCCTGAGTACAAAGGGAAGTGACGCTGTAAAAAATGAATGCATTGGTGGTTATCTGCCAAAATTCTATGGACTCTGGAGCAGTTCCTACAGATTTGAAGTGGCAAATGTAAACCCATAATTTTAAAAAAGTAGGGAGAGAAAACAACAGGGAACTACAGACCAGTTAACCTTACAACAGTAGTGGGGAAAATGCAAAATGCTAAATAAAGGATATGATCGCAGAACACCTGGAAAGAATAACGGGATTGGGCAAATTCAGCATCGGTCTACGATAGGAAATCATGCTCAACAAATTTATGGGAGATTTTTGCGGATGTAACCAGGAGAATATGGAAGGTAGAACCAGTGGATGTGCTGTATTTGGATTTTCAGAAGGCTTTCGATAAGGCCCCACATAAGAGGTTAGAGAGCAAAACTAAAGCACATGGGATCGGGAGTAATATACTGGCATTAATTGAGAATTGGTTGACAGACAGGAAACAAAGAGTAGGAATAAACGGGTTTTATTTCCGGGTGGCCAGCAGTGACTAGCGGTGTACTGCAGGCATCAGTGCTTGGGTCTCAGGTATTCACAATAAGTTTTAATGATTTGAGTGAGGAAACTAAATGCAGCATTTCCAAGTTTGCAGACGACACAAAGCTGGGGGAGGGGGATGTGAGCTGTGAGGGGGATGTAAGAGGCTCCAATGTGATTTGGACAAGTTGGGTGAGTGGGCAAATACGTAAATACGTGACAGACACAGTATAACGTGGATAAATGTGAGGTTATCCACTTTGGTTGTAAAAACAGAAAGGCAGATAATTATCTGAATGGTGATAGATTGGGAAAGTGGGAGGTGCAAGGAGACCCGGGTGCCCTTGTACACCAGTCGCTGAAAGCAAGCATTCAGATGCAGCAAGCTGTGAGAAGGGCGTATGGTATGTTGGCCTTCATAGCAAGAGGATTTGAGTACAGGAGCAAAGATGTCGTACTGTGCTGTGGTGAGACCACATCTGGAGTATTGTGTGCAGTTTTGGACTCCTTATCAGAGGAAGGGTGTTCTTGCCTTGGATGGAGTGCGATAAAGATTTACTAGGCTGATTCCTCAGATGGCAGGATTGACGTATGAGGAGAGATTGGTTCGACTAAGCCTATATTCACGAGAGTTTAGAAGAATGAGAGGGGATCTCATAGAAACTTATAAAATTCTCACAGGACTAGACAGGCTAGATGCATGGAGGATGTTCCCGATGGCTGGGGAGTCCAGAACCAGGGGTCACATTCTCAAGATACTGAGTATGCCATTTAGAAACAAGATGAGGAGACATTTCTTCACTCAGAGGGTAGTGAACCACTGGAATTCTCGACCGCAGATGACAGCGAAGGCCAAATCATTAAATATATTCAAGAAGGAGATAGATATATCTCTTAATGTCAAAGGGATCAAGGGATATGGAGAGAAAGCGGGAACAGGGGAATGAATTAGACGATCAACCATGATCTTTTATTGAATGGTGGAGCAGGCCCGAAGGGTCGAATGGCCTATTCCTGCTCCTATTTTCTATATCTCTATTTTTTTCCATTGTCTCCTTCGATACATTCCACTGATCTCCATTCCCGTCTACATTCCACCCTTCCCCGTCTGTCACACTGCTCCTTCCACTTTTAGCACCCATATACTCCTCTTTCCACACCCCTCCCTCCACAGCTTGCCCATCCCTCTATCTAAAGCTTCCACACACCTCTGTCCCAACCTTCCATATTCCACCATTCTGCTCCATTCGCATTCCACCATCCACACATTCCACATGCCTCCCTTCCCTTCCCTCCACACCCATTTCCTTGCGTCGCTCCACAACCCTACCCCCCATACCCTTTATTTCCCTTCTTCCACACCTCTACCTGCCCACTTTACACAGCACGTCTTCGCTTTGATCCACACCCCTCCCTTCCCAAAATGCAGCACAACTCCCTCCTAATCTAACACATTCCTTCCTTCCCTCTTCCACCAGCTTCCCTTCCCTTCTTCTTCAAACCTCCCATCTAATTGATATACACCCGCCCCCATTCTTTCCACGGCCCTTCTTCACTAACGTCAACATTCCTCCCTTCCTCTCCTTCCACATCTCCCCTTCCAAACTCTACTCACCCCTACTTCTACACCGTCCATAACTCTTTTTACCCTTTATCGACATCCACCTCTTTTCATCTTTCCTCAACCCTACCATCGCCTCCTGCCAAATCCCTCCCTTTGCCTCCGTCTGTCCTCCGCATTCCACACCATTTACACACATATACTCTCCACATTTTATGCTCTTCGTTTCTCCTTATTCCTCACTGCTCCCTTCCCAATATTCCGCACTCATCCATCCAAAGCTTCGGCACACCTCCCTCCCCACCTTCCTTCTTCTCCTTCCACACCTTTCCCACCCCAACTTCATCATTCCTTACTTCTCCACTTCCATACCCCTCCCTCTGCACTTTACATACTTCTCCATTCCTGTCCTTCCGCACCCTTCCCTCTTCACCTTCGATATTCGGTCCTTCCCTTGCTACCGCACCCCTCGCTCTTCATCTTCCACATTTGGTCCTTCCCTTCCTACCACACCCTTCCCTCTTCACCTTCCACATTCGGTCCTTCCCTTCCTACCGCACTCCTTCGTCTTCACCTTCCACATTAGTCCCTTCCCCACCTCACATGCCTTTTCCTTGGCACTTTTCGAAACCTTCTCTTCCTCCCTTTACCACCCACACTTCCCACCTTCAGCATTCCTGCCTTGCTCTTTAAGCTAAGCCCTCCCTCCAGAAGTAGAGCTCAACTCTTTACCCCTCTAACCAATCGTCACCATTCAAAACGTCCACACCCTGCCTGCTACCTTCCAAAAGCCTTACTCTCTCCATTCAAAATCCCTCACTCCTCATCGACAAAATATTCCTTTCTCCTTCTAATCCGTCACTCCTCCTCCATCCACGTCCCTCCCTTTCCCTCCTTCCACATCCCTCCATTCCGCTCCATTCACATCGCTCCCTTCTCCTCTATCCACATCCCTTCCTTCCTCTCCATCCACATCCCTCCCTTTCCCTCCGACGACATCCCTCTCTTCCCCTCCATCCACATCCCTCCCTTCCCCTCCATCCACATTCCTCCCTTCCCCTCCATTCACATCCCTCCCTTTCCCTCCGACGACATCCCTCTCTTCCCCTCCATCCACATCCCTCCCTTCCCCTCCATCCACATTCCTCCCTTCCTCTCCATCCACATCCCTCCCTTCGCCTCCATCCACAACCCTCCCTTGCGCTCCGTTGACATCCTTCCCCACACCTCCATCAACATCTCTCACTTCCCACCTTCAACACCTGCACTCCCCCTCCTTCCACACCTCTCCCTTCACCTCCTCCACAACCCCGTCTACGCCCTTCAATAATCCTACTTTCCCTAATCCGAAACACTGCCATTTCTGTCCTTGCACATCCAAACTACTGGCAACTACTTCCTCCTCCTTCCAAATACCGTTCTTCCACTTCTGCATCCCAAGTTTCCGCTCATTCCACATTCCTCCCTTCCACTTCATCCGCATTCCTTTTTATCCTCCTTTCCATTCCAGTAAACCTTCCCTGTGTGTATTCCAGTTCGGAGGATATCTCCTGCCATCCTCATTTCGGTCCACATGAAAACATGACATTCTTTCCTAGGCCCTGTGTTATTTTTATCAGTGTATATTGTCGATGGACCCTTTCTCTCTGACAAGAGGGCTGGCGAGCGGATGTGGTGGACAAGACAATCATACTTGAACGGATAGCTCTGATCCCAGTTCCTGGCTCCTTGTGAGCTGTGATAAACAGCAGAAGTGATTTGTAGAACAGTATCATGGTTGCTTGGAACGTTATCCCTGTTTTAACCCTCATAAAGCGGGCTCAATCTATCAGGGTGCCCCGGTCCCGAGGATATGAAGCAATTTCTGAGCACCGAGGATCTGAAGTAGCGTATGGACCCAGAGCTGTGAACTGGTTTCTGGAATACAAGGATGTAAAGTACTGTTGGTCGCCGTGGATGTGCAACTGCGCCTTGGCTCCGAGGATGTGAACAAGATTTATGGGCCAAGAGGTTGTGAAGCAGTGTCTGAACCCTGAGGATGGGCACCAGTGTCTCCTGCCCCGAGAATGTCACAGTGTCTGGGGACGGACGGTGACAGCAAGTTTCTTGTTCAGTTTCAGTGATCCTTCGGCCAATGTCTGAGAAACTGGGAGTTTGCACTATGCGAACCCAGACTTGTTCATTCCATTTATGAACACTGGGTCTTGAAAGGGACCACTGAAGTAGTGAAGAAAATTGCTCCTTTCCCCGCTGAACCTCCCTGGGGCCTCTTCCTTTTCCCTGCAATTTTCATCAGGCAGGCCCGCATCTGATCCTTGACCACAGCAGGCCGCAGTGGCTCGGCTCCACTGTTAAACTGTGCTCTGAGTCCAAGGTCCGGATGAGCCTCGGACTGAGGGGCTGCAAAACAGTGACACATCCAATTATGAGGACTTTGCTGTTTGAGCAAACAAAGTAAGACAGCAATGCAACCAATACGCATGTACAGCCCACCACCCCGCCCCCATTATGGTTTGTGGAATAATGGGACTCGGATGCAAGATTCTTTCACGTGTTGGAAATTTGTAAAACCCAGCTATCCTGTGACGATATCCAGTAACGATGAGGGTTAAATTCAAAGCAATGCATTCAGCGGTCAATAGATTCGCGGTCCCACTACTTTAAACTGTCAGAGACCTCACAAATTCCGTGTCCCTCCGGTAGCATGGCTGAGTCGTCTAAGGCATTGGGTTTAAGCTCCAGTCCACTTGGGGACGTGGATTTGAATGCCACTGCTGCCACTGTTTTGTGAGGCTGCCTCAAAAGCTTGCGAAAAACACATGCAGCATTTAACAAACTGCGTTTCATCAAAAATGTCCTGATTTCACGAGTAATAAAGGCAGAAAGTTCTGGAAATTTCAGGTCAGGCAGCAACTGTGGAGATGGGCGCAGAGTTAACATTTCAGGTCCCTGACATTCTGAAGAAACGTCACAGATCTGAAACGTTAACTCTGCTTCTCAGACAGACATACAAACACATGAGCTAGGAGCAGGAGTAGGCCACTCGGCCCATCGAGCCTGCGCACCATTCAATAAGTTCATTGCTGAACTGATTACTCCACATTTCCACCTATCCCGATAGCCTTTCACCCACTTGCTTGTCAAGAATCTATCTAACTCTGTCTTAAAAATATTGAAAGACTCTGCCTCCACCGCCTTTTGAGGAAGAGAATTCCAAAGACTCATGATCATCAGAGAGAAAAAAAAATCTTATCATCTCTGTCTTAAATGGGCGACCCTTAATCTTTAAACAGTGACCACTAGTTCTAGATTATCTCACAAAGGGAGGCATCCTTTCCACATCCACTCTTTCAAGACCCCTCAGGATATTATATTTTTCAATAAAGCTGCCTGTTACTCTTCTAATTTCCTGCGGATGCAAGCCTAGCCTGTCCAATCTTTCCTCATAAGACAGCCCGCCCTTTCCAGGGAATAGTCCAGTAAACCTTCTCTGTCCTGCCTCCAAAGCATTTACATCCTACTTTAAATAAGGAAACTAGTACTGTACACAATATACCAGATGTGATCTCACCAATGTCCCTGTATAGCTGAAGCATAACCTGCTGCTTTAATATTAAATTTCCCTCGCAATAAATGATAGCATTATATTAGCTTTCCAAATTACTTGCTCCACTGTATACTAATCTTGTGCGATTTAATCACTGGGTCACCCAGATCTCTCTGCATCTTAGAGCTCTGCAATCTCTCACCATCGAGATAATATGCTCTTGTTTTATTCTTTCTGCCAAAATGGAAAACTTCAACTTTTTCCACATTATACTCCATTTGCCAGATCTTTGCCCACTCACTTAACTTTTTATATTGCTTTATCGTCTTCTTATGTCCTCTTCACAAGTTACTTTAGTACCTATCTTTGTGTCAGCAGAAACTTTAGCAACCAGACCTTCAGTCCCTTCATCTAATTCATTTATATAAATTGTAAAAAGTTGAGGCACCAGCACAGATCCCTGTGCCACATGACTCGTTACATCTTGCCAATCATAAAATACCCATTCAAAGAACAAAGAACAAACAAAGAACAAAGATAATTACAGCACAGGAACAGGCCCTTCGGCCCTCCAAGCCTGCGCCGATCCAGATCCTCTCTCTAAACATGTCGCCTATTTTCTAAGCTTCTGTATCTCTTTTCTTCCTGCCCATTCATGAATCTGTCCAGATACATCTTAAAAGACTCCATCGTGCCCGCATCTACCACCTCCGCTGGCAATGCGTTCCAGGTGCCCACCACCCTCTGCGTAAAGAACTTTCCACGCATATCCCCCCTAAACTTTTCCCCTTTCACTTTGAACTCGTGTCCTCTAGTAATTGAAACCCCCACTCTGGGAAAAGGCTTCTTGCTATCCACCCTGTCTATACCTCTCATGATTTTGTACACCTCAATCAGGTCCCCCCTCAACCTCCGTCTTTCTAATGAAAATAATCCTAATCTACTCAACCTCTCTTCATAGCTAGCGCCCTCCATACCAGGCAACATCCTGGTGAACCTCCTCTGCACCCTCTCCAAAGCATCCACATCCTTTTGATAATGTGGCGACCAGAACTGTACGCAGTATTCCAAATGTGGCCGAACCAAAGTCCTATACAACTGTAACATGACCTGCCAACTCTTGTACTCAATGCCCCGTCCGATGAAGGAAAGCATGCCGTATGCCTTCTTGACCACTCTATTTACCTGCGTTGCCACCTTCAGGGAACAGTGGACCTGAACACCCAAATCTCTCTGGACATCAATTTTCCCCAGGACTTTTCCATTTACTGTATAGTTCACTCTTGAATTGGATCTTCCAAAATGCATCACCTCGCATTTGCCCTGATTGAACTCCATCTGCCATTTCTCTGCCCAACTCTCCAATCTATCTATATTCTGCTGTATTCTCTGACAGTCCCCTTCACTATCTGCTACTCCACCAATCTTAGTGTCGTCTGCAAATTTGCTAATCAGTCCACCTATACTTTCCTCCAAATCATTAATGTATATCACAAACAACAGTGGTCCCAGCACGGATCCCTGTGGAACACCACTGGTCACACGTCTCCATTCATGCCGACTTTCTGTTTCCTGTAGCCAGCCAATCTTCTATCCATGCCAATATGTTATCTCCTACACCATGAGCTCTTTATTTCTTGCAATAAACTTTGATGTGGTACATTATCAAATTCCTTCTGGAAATGTAAGTATAATACATCAACCGGTTCACTTTCAGTCACAGCAAGTGTAACTCCCTCAAAGAGCTCCAATAAATTGGTTTAATATGGTTTCCCTTTCTCAAAACCATGTTGACTCTGCCTGATTTCCTTAATTTATTCTAGGTGACATGATAGAACGTTTTTAATGATAGCTTCTCACATTTTCCCTAAGACAGATGTTAAGCTAACTGGCCTGTATTTTCCTGCTTTCTGTCTCCCTCCCTTTTTGACTAAAGGAGTTACATTCGATATTTTGCAATCTAAAGGAACCTTCCCCGATCTAGGGAATTTTGGAAAATTAACACCAACACATCAACTATCTCGCTGGCCACTTATTTTAAGACCCCAGGATGAAGTCTATCAGACCCGGGGGCGTGTCAGCCCGCAACCCCAACAATTTGTTCAGTACCATTTCCCTAGTGATTGTAATTTGATGATTTGGCGATTTCCTCCCTCCCTCCCTTCCATTTCCTGTCTTGCAGCTAATTCGGGAATGGTACATGTATGATCTATGGTTAAGAAGGATGCAAAATACTTGTTGAATTCATTTTCCATCGGCTTATTATCTATTATGAATTCCCGAGACTCACTTTCCATAGGACCAATGCTCACTTTGTTAACGTTATTTTTCTTTTTTTCAAAAAGTATCGATAGAAACTCTTGATATCTGCCTATATATTTCCAGCTAGCTTTCTCTCGTACTCGAGTTTTTGTCCTTCCTTATCAATATTTTAGTCATTGTTTGCTTTTTAATGTTCCGTCCAACCTGCTGACCGACCACCCATCTTTGCATAAATATATGCTTTTTTCCGCTTAAGTTTTATACTATCTTTAACTTTTTAGGTTAACCACGGATGGCGGGTCCTCCCCTTGAAATTGTTATTTCTTGTTGGAATGTATCCATTATGTCCATTATGCTTTATTCCCTGAAACGTCTGCCAATGCATCTCTATTGACCTATCCCTGAACCTAATTTGCCAGTTCACTTTTGCTAGCTCTGCTTTCATGCAGTTAACATTGCCCTTGTTTAAGTTTAAAATACTAGTCTTGGACCCGCTCTTCTCTTCTTCAAACTGAATGTAAAGTTCAATTATATCATGATCGCTGATTCCTAGGGGGGCCTCAACTATGAGGTCATTAATTCATCCTAACTTGTTGCAAATTACAAGGTCTAGTATAGTCTGCTCTCTGGTTGGTTCCGGAATGTACTGTTCAAAGAAATTATCCCGAAAATATTCTATGTACTCCTCATCTAAGCTATTTCTGCCCATCTGATATTTCCAGTCTCTATGTAGGCTAAAACCCCCATGATTTTGGTCGTACCTTTCTGACAAGCTGCCACTATTTCCTCCTTTATATTCTGTCCTACTGTGTGGTTCATGTTAGGTGGTCTGTACACCACTCCCACAAGTGACTTCTTGCCTTTATAATTTCTCATCTCTGCCCAAACTGCTTCTACAACATTGTTTCCTGAACTTAGGTAATCCCTCTCTATTGCACAAATACCATCATTAATTAACAGAGCCTCCCCTTCAACTTTTCCCAGCTTCCTGTCCTCTTAAATGCCATGGACCCTTCAATATTCAGGTCCTCCCAATCTATGTTACCTTGAAGCCGTGTATCAACCGTTGCGAAGGCTTTTGATGAGGTACCACACAGGAGATTAGTAAACAAAATTAGAGCACATGGGATTGGGGGTAATATACTGCAATGGATTAAGATTTGGTTAACAGGCAGAAAGCAGCGAGCAGGAATAAATGGATCATTCTCAGGATGGCAGGCTGTTAATAGTGGTATGCTGCAAGGATCAGTGCTTGGGCCACAGATATTTACAATCTGCATAAATGACTTGAATAGGGAGACCAATTGTAATATTTCCAAATTTTCTGATGGCACAAATCTATGAGGGGTTTTCGACGAGCTAAATGAAAGGGTAAGAACATGGCAGATGGAATGTAATGTGAATAAATGTGAAATTATCCACATTGGTAAAACAAAATACAGAAAGGCAGAGTATTTCTGGAATAGTGAGAGGTTAGGAAGTATTACTGTCCAAATAGACCTGGGAATCCTTGTTCAGGAGTCAATAAAACGAGTATGCAGGTGCAGCAAGCAACTAAGAAGGCAAGTGGTATGTTGGCCTTCATTGCAAGGTGCTTTGAGTACAAGAGTAAAGATGTACTTTTTCAATTGTATGAAGCCTTGGTGAGACCGCACCTGGAGTAGTGTGCACAGTTTTGGTCGCCTTTTCTAAGGAATGATAGACTTGTCATAGAGGGAGTGCAACGAAGGTACACCAGACTAATCCCTGGGATTGTGGTATTGTTTTATAAGGATAGATTGCAGAAACCTGTCCTGCATGCTCAAGAGCTGCGAAGAATGAGATGTGCTCTCATTGAAACTTACAAAATTCTTACAGGGCATGAGAGGGTAGATGTGGATAGGATGTTTCCTCTGGCTTGTGAGCCAAGAATAGTCTCAGAGTAAGGGGAAGGCCATTTAAGACTGGGTGAGGAGAAACCTCTTTACTCAGAGGGTGGTGAATCTGTGAAATTCTCTAATCCAGAGGGCTGCGAAGCTCAAACAGTGAGTATGTTCAAGACAGAATTCGATAGATTTCTGAAGCACAGCAACATCAACAGTGGCGTAGCGGCTAGCACCGCAGCCTCACAGCTCCAGCAAGCTGGATCCGGTTCTGGGTACTGCATGTGTGGAGTCTGCAAGTTCTCCCTATGACTGCATGGTTTTCCTCCGGGTGCTCTGATTTCCTCCCACATGCCAAAGGCATGCAGGTTGATAGGTAAATTGGCCATTGAAAAAATTGCTCCTCGTGTAAGTAGGTGGTAGGAAAATTCAGGGAAGGTGGGGATATGAGAAGGGGGAAAATGGGATTAATTTAGGATCAGTAAAAATTGGTGCTTGATGGTCGGCGTGGACTCGTTGGACCGAAGGACCTGTTTCGGTGCTGTATCTTTCTACGACTCTAGTTATCAAGGGGTATGGAGATCGTGGGGGAAAATGACGTAGATTTGGATGATCAGCCATAATTCGTTTGAATGGCTGAGTAAGGTCGACGGGCCGAATGGACCATCCCTGCCCCTATTTCCGATGATGGTATGCAGCCATGTCTCTGTAATGATCGTACTCATTTATTTATTTATATTTGCACTCTCAGTTCATCTGTTTTGTTCCGAATGCTAAGTGCATTCAGATACAAAGCATTTAGTTATATCTTTTTTTACTATTTTTGTTACCTCTAGCCTTATCTGTTGATTTAATCTTAGATTTATACGCTCTATCCCTTTCTGTCACAGCCTGTTTATTATCTCCCATATTAATAATTTTCTCTCTTGCCTTGTCTCTACTCCTTGATTTACCATATCTTCCTAAATTTAATCCCTTGCTACCACTATTTAGTTTGAATAGTTTGTACTGCTCGCTAGAGCACTGACACCAGCACGGTTCATGTGTAGACCATCACAACGGTACAGCCACCACTTTCCCAGTATTGGTGCCATTGCCCCACGAACTGGAACTACATCTACGGCACCAGTTTTTGAGCCTTGCATTAATTTCTCTAACCTTTTTTGCCCTATGCCAATTTGCACTTGGCTCAGGTAATAATCCAGAGATTATTACCTTTGAGGTTCTGCTTCTTAATTTGGTGCCTATCCCCTCGTACTGACTTGTCCTGGCTATGTTGTTGGTGCCTACATGGAAGGGGATCCTCCCCTTCCCATTGTACATTCCTCTCCAGCCCTGAGCAGATGCTACCTGACATGCTGAGTATTTCCAGCATTGTCTGTTTTTATTTCCACTTTGCAGTATCTGCGGTATTTTGCTGTTGTTTAACAAGTGTTGCTGTAGTCTGTGTATGATGACCACAGCAAATTTTCGGGAGTTGCGACCATTTAATGGTTAATACTTTGCGTTGTGGTCGCAGCAACGCCAATTCAAATCTGAAACGCATTGTTTTCTGTTTAATTCCCTCTTTCATTCTGCAAATAGAATGCAACAGGAAACCAATCTTTACCACATGAAAAGATATTGTTCTTGAGAGTGAAATTCTGCTGTTCTCCTGTCACATCCTATCACTTACACATGCCTGTGCTTCATGTTCCAATATTGAAATCCACCTCTTCTTTCAGCTTATTATTCCGTCCAGTATTGATGCTGACTTCGTCGATTTCTTTGACACTTTACTGCAGCCTATCCTTGCTCTTTACATTAATTTTCATAATGTTACAACATTAACATTCTTCTGTTTTGACGGCTGTTGCTGGGAGACATGTTCCATTCTCATCAATTTATCTTTGCACCTTGAACTCAGTCCATATATTTAACTCTGAGTGATTCCACAAAAGGCAAGCTCTACAAAAACAGTGCTGGCCTTTGGAAGGACAGCGGGCGGATTGTACACAAAATGTCCTTGGAGAAGTTGCTGATAGATAATCTCTTTTTTTTTACTGGGTAGCAGGCAGCTGACGCTTTTCTTTATGGAACCGTTGTAGATGAGGGTCAGTGCTGCATAGCTGCCAATGAGAGTTGAAGTGTGTCGTTTTGCAGCCTGGAGCACTGCCTTGATGGTGTCGCCACGCTTTCTAAAATTTATGACTGCCTCCCAGAAGAGCTACGATTGTAATATGTGATCTACATGAAGTATCGATCAAAGTATAAAGTGAGAAACCAGTAAAGCGAGTATGTGCTGACTAAAATGAGTCTTTCTTGAGAATCTTTTTTTAATCACTGGGTTAATGCACTCTGGATTTCTCTGTTCCATTTGGGGCATCACACTTCAGGATGCAGAGAAGGTTTAGACAATGGGACAAATTCTGCACTACTTCACATATGTTGAAAAAAAAAACATGTTGATGGCAATGTTTGCCTTTGCGCAGAGAAGGTCAAAAGGTGATCTGGGAGAGATGTTCAAGGTCAGGAATCGTTTCTTTTATAGAGGAATCTCTTTCATGGTAAAAGGGAGGGTAATCAAAGAACACAGATTTAAGACTACTGGCAGCGGAATCGGGATCTACATGGCGAAACTATATTTGAACAGTGAATTATTATGCTGTTGAAAGCACTGTCCGAAATCTTGGTGGTTTCAGATTGCATAAAACACTCAAAAGAAAATTATATAAATACTTCAAAAGAAACAAAATACAATGCCAAGGGGAAACAACAGAGAATGGGGATTAATTGAGTATCTCTTCGAAATAGACAGCACAGGCTTGGTGCATTCAATACGTGTTGTACTCAATACATTTTTCAGTGCCTCTCATTGTTTTTGTCCAGCATTGTTTGTTAACTCGTCTGAGCTTAACGTGTTCAGTTTACATCTCATTCTGTCCATATCTGCCTTCCTTCACAGGGACCATATGTCCTGCTACAGGAATGTCATGTGCTAACCTTAATAATTCCCAGTGTTATTTATTTGGTACCATTACCTATCGAGTAATCATCCAATCTTCACCCGCCGGTCTATGAAGCGGTCTCCATTTCCATAGCAGTCTTCAACATAATCGCATTCTGGAACGCATTTTGTCTCAGCTTCTTTCAGAGCTGACTGTGCTATTGTATATAACTCTGGATCAGCTGGTTGTACTGTGATGACAGAAGACTTGTTAAACATCTTATTTGGATTATTGAAATCCTCAAGCAAGGTACAGATATTCGACTCTTTGTCTGTGGTGCCAATTTTACCGCCAACCATTGAAATTGTTTAACCCTTGTACAGTTCACTATGCGTGCAGGAAATATTCCTGGAATTTGTTCCTGCAATTGTTTTGTTTCGTTAATTTCACTTGGTTTCTCTGTGACTACAGGACAAATTGATACATTTGCTCTGGCTAAATCATTCCCACTGATTAGGCCAGATTTCTCTACCAGCCAGCTATGGACATCTCCGACAGTTACCATCACAGCTATTTGGTCACACTTTCGATGCACTCTCCTCCAATACCATGAACTAAAACTTTTGCATTCTCTGGTGGAAAAGTTACCTCTTGACCTAGAAAAACCGTTTGAGTTGCTCCTGTATACAGAAGCAGAACGATTGGTTTGTCTGCCTCACTTACGGGATATGGAATTAAAAACAAAGAACAAAGAACAAAGAACAGTACAGCACAGGAACAGGCCATTCGGCCCACCAAGCCTGCGCCGATCTTGATGCCTGTCTAAACGTAAGCCTTCTGCACTTCCGGGGTCCGTATCCCTCTATGCCTATCCTATTCATGTATTTGTCTAGATGCCTCTTAGACGTCGCTATCGTACCTGCTTCCACCACCTCCTCCGGCAGCAAGTTCCAGGCACTCACCACCCTCTATGTAAAGAACCTGCTTCGCACATCCCCTCTAAACATTGGCCCTTGCACCTTAAACCTATGTCCCCTAGTAACTGACTCTTCCACCTTGGGAAAAAGCTTCTGACTATCCACTCTGTCCATGACACTCATAACTTTGTAAACTTCAATTATGTCGCCCTTCCACCTCCATCGTTCTAGTGAAAACAATCCGAGTTTATCCAAACTCACCTCGGAGCTAATACCCTCCAGACCAGGCAACATCCTGGTAAAACTCTTTGGTACCCTCTCCAAAGCCTCCACATCCTTCTGGTAGTGTGGCGACCGGAATTGCACGCAATATTCCAAGTGTGGCCTAACTAAGGTTCTGTACAGCTGCAGCATGACTTGCCAATTTTTATACTCTTTGCCCCAACCGATGAAGGCAAGCATGCCGTATGCCTTCTTGAATACCTTATCCACCTGCGTTGCCACTTGCAGTGATCTGTGGACCTGTACGCCCAGATTTCTCTGCCTGTCAATACTTCTAAGGGTTCTGCCATTTACTGTGTACTTCCCACCTGCATTAGACCTTCCAAAATGCATTACCTCACATTTGTCCGGATTGAACTCCATCTGCCATTTCTCTGCCCAAGTCTCCAACCGATCTATATCCTGCTGTACGCTCTGACAATGCTCATCATTATCCGCAACTCCACCAATCTTTGTGTCGTTTGCAAGCTTACGAATCAGCCCAGCTACATTTTCCTCCTAATCATTTATACATACTAGAAACAGCAAATGTCCCAGCACTGATCCCTGCGGAACACCACTAGTCACAGCCCTCCATTCAGAAAAGCACCCTTCCACTGCTAGCCTCTGTCTTCTATGACCGAGCCAGTTCTGTATTCATCTTGCCAGTTCACCTCTGATCCCGTGTGACTCCACCTTTTGTATCAGTCTGCCATGAGGGACCCTGTCAAAGGCTTTACTGAGGTCCATGTAGACAACATCCACTGCCTTTACTTCATCAATCATTAAAGAGCAAAGAACAAAGAACAGCACAGCACAGGAACTGGCCATTCGGCCCTCCAAGCCTGCGCTGATCTTGATGCCTGCATAAACTAAAATCCTCTGCACATCCGGGGTCCGTATCCCTCTATTCGCATCCTATTCATGTATTTGTCAACATGCCTCTTAAACGTTGCTATCGTAACTGCTTCCACCATGTGCCCCAGCAGCAAGTTTCAGTCACTTGCCACCCTCTGTGTAAAGAACTTGCTTCGCACATCCCCTCTAAACTTTGCCCCTCTCACCTTAAACCTATGTGCCCTAGTAACTGACATTTCCACCCTGGGAAAAAGCTTCTCCCTATCCACTCTGTCCACGCTACTCATAACTTTGTAAACCTCTCTCATATCATCTTCGTCACTTCCTCAAAAACTCGATTAAGTCAGCGAGACGCGACCTCCCCTTCACAAAACCAAGCTGCCTCTCGCTAATAAGTTCCTTTTTTCCCAAATGAGCGTAAACCCTGTCCCGAAGAATCCTCTCCAATAATTTACCTGCCATTGACGTAAGGCTCACTGGCCTATAATTTCTTGGATTATCTTTGCTATCCTTCTTAAACAAAGGAACAACGTTGGCTATTCTCCAGTCCTCTCGGACCTCACCTGCAGCCATTGAGGATGCAAAGATTTCTGTCATGGCCTCAGCAATTTCCTCCCTTGCCTCCCTCAGCATGCTGGGGTACATCCCATCAGGCCCTGGGGATTTATCTACCTTAATGTTTTTCAAGACGCCCAACACCTCCTCCTTTTTTATATCGACATGACCCAGACTATCTACAATTCCTTCCCTAGACTTGTCGTCCAACAAGTCCTTCTCTTTGGTGAATACTGATGCAAAGTACCCATTTAGTAACTCGCCCATTTCCTCTGGCTCCACGCATAGATTCCCTCCTCTGTCCTTGAGTGGGCCAACCCTTTCCCTGGCTACCCTCTTGCTCTGTATATACGTATACAAAGCCTTGGGATTCTCCTTAATCCTGTTTGCCAATGACTTTTGATGACCCCTTTTAGCCCTCCTGACTTCTTGCTTAAGTTCCTTCCTACTTTCTTTCTATTCCTCAAGGGCTTCGTCTTCTCTCAGCCTTCTAGTCCCGACGAATGCTTCCTTTTTCTTTTTGGCGAGGCTCACAATATCCCTCGTTATCCAAGTTTCCCGAAACTTGCCAAACTTATCCTTTTTCCTCACAGGAACATGCCGGCCTGTATTCTAATTATCTGACGTTTGAAAGACTCCCACATGTCAGATATTGATTTACCCTCAAAAAGCCGACCCAAATCTAAATTCTTCAGTTCCTGCCTAATAGTGTTATAATTAGCCTTCCCCCAAAATATTACGTTCACCCGAGGACTACTCTTATCCTTATCCACAAGTACCTTAAAACATACGGAATTATGGTCACTGCTACCGAAATGATCCCTACTGAAACTTCGACCACCTGAGCGGGTTCATTCCCCAATACCAGATCCAGTACAGCCCCTTCCCTAGTTGGACTATCTACATATTGTCAAGAATACCTCCTGGATGCTCCTTACAAATTCTGCCCCATCCACGCCCTGAGCACTGAGTGAGCCCCGGTCAATAAAGGGGAAATTAAAATCATCCGCCACTACAACACTGTTGCTTTTACATCTTTCCAAAATCTATCGACATATCTGTTCCTCTACCTCCCGCTGGCTGTTGGGAGGCCTGTATTTTGACTGCACCCTTCCTATTCCTGAGCTCTAACCATATTGCCTCGCTACATGAGCCCTGCGAGGTGTCCTCCTGCAGTACAGCTGTGATATTCTCCTTAACCAGTACTGCAACACCCCCACCCCTTTTACATCCCCCTCTATCCCACCTGAAGCATCGAAATCCCGGAATGTTTAGCTGTCAATCCTGTCCTTCTCTCAACCAAGTTTCTGTAATAGCAACAACATCATAGTTGCAAGTACTAATCCAAGTTCTAAGTTCAGCTGTCTTACCTGCTTTGCTTCTCTCATTGAAGCAAATGCACTTCAGACCACCAGTGTCGCTGTACTCAGCCTTAATGGCCTTATTTAGCAGTTCTCCCTCAGTTATTTCACCTGATGACCTTTTGCTCTGGTTCCCTCCCCCCTGCCACATTAGTTTAATTCTCCTCAGTGACGCTGGCAAACCTCGCAGCCTGGATATTTGTGCCCCTCCAGTTTTGCTGCAACCCGTCTTTCTTGTACAGGTCCCACCTGTCCCGGAAGAGATCCCAATGATCCAGATATCTGAAACCCTTTGTCCTACATCTGCTGTTCAACCACGTGCTTAGCTACACTATATTCCTACTTAGAGCCTCACTGGCACGTGGCGCAGGGAGTAATCCCGAGATAACAACCCTAGAGGTCCTACTTTTAAAATGTCTACCTAACTCTCTGAACTCCCCCTGCAGGACCTCTTCACTCTTCCTGCCTATGTCGTTAGTACCAATGTGTTCCACAACCTCTGGCTGTTCACCCTCCTCCTTCAGAATGCCCCCTGTCTGTTCAGAGACATCCTTGACCCTGGCACCAGGGAGGCAACATACCATCCTGGAGTGTCTTTCACGTCCACAGAAGCGCCTATCTCTGCCCCTGACTATAGAGTCCCCTATAACTATTGTTCTTCTGCGCTTCTTCCATCCCTGCTGAACTGCACAGCCAGCCGTGGTGCCACTGCTCTGGCTGCTGCTGATAGGCCATTCTCCAACAGTATCCAATATGTTATACTTGTTAGAGAGGGGAATAGCCATAGGAGATGTCTGCACTGACTGCCTGCCAATTCTAGCGGTCACCCCTCTATCTGCCTGCACCTTGGGTGTAAACATGTCTCTAACACTCCTGTCTATGATGCTTTCCGCCACCTGCATACTCGTAAATGCATCCAATTGCTGCTCCAACCGATCCATGTTGTCTGTGAGGAGCTGAATCTGGGTACACTACCTGCCGATGTAGTCGTCCGGGATGCTGGAAGCTTCACCGACCTCCCACATCTCACAGGTGAAGCATTTTGTCCCTCTAACTGACAATTCTGGCACTAATTAATAAATTAATTTAAAATAAATACTTAAATACCCATTAAGTTCATCCTAAATTAAGTTACAATTAACTATATGGTCCCTAGCGCTGGATTTCTACTATAAATATTAAATGCTAAATATAGTAATCTCCTCCCTTCGGTTTAGTTACTCATCGACTTATTATTTAAATAGTTAATTCGGGTTTTAATCCATTTTAATCATTGTTTTATTTTCAAATTAAGTCCAGATTCCCTACCAGCCAATCAGGTCACAGCTTTCCTGTGACGTCACATTTTCAGTTTTTTTCCGTTCGAGGTAACTTTACCACTCCAGAACTCTGCTCTCACAGTCTTCTCCCTGGATGTCGGCCGGGTATGCCCGAGGTAAGGTTTTTGTACTTACCAGTCCGGAATTCCGCCCTCCGAGTCTTCTCCCTAGATGTGGGCCATGAATCCACGAGGTAAGGTTTTTATACTTACCGGTCCGGAACATCACCCTCCGAGTCTTCTCCCTGGACGTACTTCTTCGAATACTTCTTCTTTATCAATTTTAAACCCCTCTAGTGTCTGACTTACCTCCTCTTTCAACATTAAAAAGGAAGAAGGTGCACCCAATCAAAGGCAGTTGCAAGGTATTAATTTAATACATCAGTTATGCTCACTGCCTCCAGGTGTAAATCCCCATTCTGGTCCTATTCGGTCCCACTCCTCCTTTTACCACCTATTTAATATTTATATGCCTATAGAAAATGTTGGGCTTTCCTTTAATGCTAGCTGCCAGGTTCTTTTCATGTTCTCTCATTGCCTCTCTTATTTTCTTTTCCCTTCCCCTCTCGACCTTCTATATTCAGTCTGGTTCTACCTGGCATGTATCATAAGCACCATTTTTCTTCTTTATCTTAATCTCTACCTCTTTTGTCATCCAGGGAGCTCTGGATTTGTTTGCCTTGCTTTTCCCCTTTGAAGGAACATAACTCGACTATGCCTGAACTAACTCTTATTTGAAGGTAGTCCATTGTTCATCTATCAGTTTTGCGGCCAGCTATTGTCTCCAATGTATTTGCCCCAGCTCCATTCTTACTCCATTGAAGTTGGCTGTCCCCCAGTATTTTTTATTTACCTTGGATTGCTCTTTGTCCTTTTCAATAGTCAGCCTAAACCTTAGGATACAATGATCAATACCCTCCAGCAATCTCCAACTGTTACTTGATCCACTTGGCCCACCTCATTCCCAAAAACCAGGTCCAGTAGTGACTCTGTTCTCATTGGAATAGCGACATACTGTTGTAGAAAATTTTCCTGAACACAATCAGGGAACTCTTGCCCCTCACTGCCCTTTACACTGCTATTATTCCAACAACAAAACAAAGAACAGTATAGCACAGAAGCAGGCCATTCGGCCCTCCAAGCCTGCACCGATCGTGATGCCTGTCTGAACTAAAACCTTCTGCACTTCCGGGGACCGTATCCCTCTGTTCCCATCCTATTCATGTATTTGTCAAGATACCTCTTAAACGTCACTATCGTACTTGCTTCAGACACCTCCCCCGGCAGCAAGTTCCAGGCACTCACCACCCTCTGTTAAAGAACTTGCCTCGCACATCCCCTCTAAACCTCAGGGGTACTAATCTTGCCTCTGAATTGTGAAGTTGTGGGACCAGGTCAGAGCACAGAATCTGGGCTGATGGAACCCATCAGAAAATCAGAACAGACCGGCGAGATTCAGAAAAGGAAACTTGTGTTGAATTTGCGACCCTCGCTTTATGGAGTACTTTAGTGTTTTTGTTCAGAATGTTGACCCAGTGACCTTTTGCCCCTGTGGGCTGACAGTTACCTGAATAGAGATTATAACTTCTTTTTGCAACATTAAGCTCCCGTGGTACTGAGTGTAACAACATTTGCAGCGTCCCAAAATGTAATATACTTTGCTGAGTGTGGGATCAGGATTTGATATTTTAAAACACTGAGGTAAACTGGAACTTCCCTCGACACTAATATCGGTGTTTTTAATTGGCCCTGGGAAGAAAGTAAACCTAGAGACCGTCAAGCAGTAATCAATGTCAGATTTGATCAATTACAGGGGATTAATCAATTACATTATACAAAGCATACAGAATATGCCGTTAAATTGCGGGATACAAGATTCTTACCAGCCTGTATAAGGAAGTGCACCCTCTGCAATTGTACAAAAAGCTGCCAATTTAAAATGGCTAACAGATGCATGTGAAATTTTACTGAGGTTCTGAGAGAGGTGAGAGAAACAGGCATAGACACACACACACCGAAACAGAGGGACAAAGGGACTGAGTGCGAGAGAATATTTCGATTTCCGAAAGGCATCCGCCCCCAAAACCCTTGCACTTGCCCTCCAACAAATGACTGGGCAGAGAATGCGGATGTTACTGATTGTTACAGCTTGTCTCATCCTCCCTCTGTCTTTTCCTTTTTCATGTCTGTCCCTATCCACCTCCTTCTGTTTCGTTATCTCTGTCAATATCTCTCCCCTCTTTCTAACTATCTGTGTCTATTTCTGTAACTCCCTCTCTCTCTGTCCCACCCTTTTTCTCTCCCTCCACCTCTGTCCCTCTCTTTGCAGCAACGTGTGTAAGTAGAGGCAAAGGTAGGCTAGGTCTCTTCCGTAAGAAAATTGCTTGACAATGTCACTTTTTATTCCATTGCACTATTACTGAGACCAGCTTTCAATTCCGGATTTTTGTGAAATACTTGAATTTGAATTTGATCAGCGACTATAGGGTGATTTGAACCCGTGTTCCCAAGGTATTAATATGGACCTCTGGATTATTAGCTCAGTGACATTACCAGTACAGCACCCTGTCAATCTGTTATCAAGCCAACAGAAACTCCTTTGATTGAGAACTGCTTCAATTGATGTTCAGCTCTGCTCTTTAGCACCGTCATTTTTGAGAAACAATTCATGTATCTTCTGCAATGATAACCAGACTCATTCGATCCGATGTTTAATTAAATATTACAAAATCAAGTTTGCAATCATCACAGAGTTCTGTATTCTAAATAGAACATTTACCACCCTGTTGTGAGTTTAGGCTGTGGAGTCTGGAATGGGTTTTAGTGCGAGAAGTTGCAAACCTTCACTGTTTCTAGGACTTAACTAATTTAACAATTAGATTGCGTGGGTATTTCAGGAGCTTCTTCAGCTCCTGTCTGAATTTAGTTTGGGTCACAGCATAAATACACGTGTTGGTGCAGGAACTGAGAAGCTGCAGCATTACTGATGTGAATTCTGTGATATAAAGTGGGTCATCGGCGGAGGGAGGATATAGTTTTGTAATTCGCTGATAGATGTAAAATAAAACCTGCGTCGTCCATAACAGTACAAAGCTGCCAGATATACTAAACAGTAAAATGATGGATTTCTTTCGATTCTCCATCTCTGGGTCATTGTGATTCTCTCCACTGCTGAGGCCCCGGAGTCCTTTGCGGGCTCTACTGGCCGCTAAAATACGTCTGACCGTCAGAACATTGAGCAGCAAAATCAGAAAGAATGGGACACAAGGAGCTAAAATGCGGTGAAACAACTCAAACGCAGTCCATGCGGGGAAAGTATAGTAGCTCTGTTTAATGATACAGCGCCAGGGAACATTATCAATTATATATTTAGGTTCATATATAAAGTACCAGGGAACAATTTCTAAAGAACACAGCACACTCACTGTTCCAATAACCACAGCCGCTGTTCTCTCCGTGCAATATTTTGTCTTCAGCTTCTCACCACAAATGATTACAAATCGATCAAAGGAGAAAGCGACTGTCAGCCAAACAGAAACCATTGTGGTTGCAAAAATCAGGAACCGAATTGATCTGCAGATGGGAGTAATAAGCAGGAATGAACCAGGGAAATAAATCACCGGAATCCACTTCAATATGGGATCTGTGATGACGACCAGGAGATCGGCCACTGCCATTCCCACCAGGTAGTGAGTGATACATTTGGAGAGACCGCACTTTCCTCGGGACAGGATCAGAATCGCCACCAGGTTAACTAAAAGAGACAGAAAGGGAAGCAGAGAAATTACTCATCAGACCTCAAACTAAAACACCAGTTTGACAGGATCTGGGGTGAAATTCACTGCTTTGTTACAGTATCCAGAAATTTCTGATTTGGAAATTGATTTGTACAAATAAAGGTGAAATAAAATGATCACTGGATACAGTAAGGTCGCCGTGTCAGTGTGGAAGGAAAGAGGAGGTTTTCAAACAAGGAATCCAATAGTTTAAATCCATTTTAGCCTCCAGAACAATGGCCGAGATAGTGAGGGGAAAGGGGAGCTTTTTTTTTGCTTTGATGGTTAAGAGAGCCAGCAGGGGCTGTCTGAAAACGTGCAAAGGTCGAAAGCCGCTGTGGTGACTTCAGATCAGGAGGGAGAGGCCGATGGAGGCTGATGGAGGGAAAGCGCGAGAAAAGGTCATTTGGTTACTGGAAGGAAGACAGGTCCTGAAGGGTTTGTAAAGCAAACAAACTGAAGCAAAGAATGCAGTCAGTAAATAACTTGTTCCACTAAGTTATTTACTCAGTTCAGATATAATGAACAGGCACATTCTCTAAAACCGATTGAGGATATGACAGGATTAAACACACAGGGAGAGAGTCCAGCAGTAAAACTCACCCAGTCTGGTAACATGCTCATCATACCTTCAATTCACAGTTTTACTATCATTGTTCTGGAATGTTCAGCATTTCATCCTTGTGAATTATTCAAACTATGGCTTCTCTCCTTCTCTTTCTCCTTCTCTCTTCTCCCTCTCACTCTGTGTCTCTGTTTCATTCTTCCTATTTCTTCTTGCTTGCACTCCCTCTCAGTCAACTTTATCCATCCACAGCTCGTACTCTCTCCGATCGCTTCTCCAGATTATCCAAGCCTCCACATGTTCACTCAACATGATTACTCGGGTCAACCACCCTCCACAATCCAGCATGAGTACAACTCAAAAAGCTCTGAAGGAAGGTCACGGTCCTGAAACGTTGACATTATTTCTCAGTCTCCAGATGCTGACAGATATGCTGTGTATTTACAGCACTTTGTGTTTTTATTTTAGATTTCCAGCATCTGCAGTATTTTGCTTTTATTTTCTTATCCAACACAATGTCTGTGTATGGGTAACAATTCTCGTTTATCTAACATTGGCAGGAATGAATCCGAAAGCGTTATTCCGATCCAGAAACAGTATCCCAAGTACCAATTCCAATCCACATGGAGGCTGCTCTCTCGGAGCGACCCTCAGCACATACTATGATCCCAAGTTATAGTTCATACTCATTGTTACGATCGAGACTGGAGGCTTGCACTGTTAACTCTGTCCCACCTCTCCATAGGTCACAACATATTCTTTAAATTTTCCCACTTACTGACACAGTCAACTATCTTCCACAGACTAGAACGCACTAACCATGTTTCTTTACTGAACAACAAAATTAACAATTTATTATAGAACCAGTCTTAACTAGTAATGAAGTAAAACAATATCACATAGATCATCTTTTAAAAATCAACATAAAGTTTTTAGAAAGTCCCCTTTTGTACCTTAACTCTACACACAGACACACACACACACACACACACACACATACACACACACACACACGATGTTAAGATCAGATGTCTGTTAGAGACAAAAGAAAATCACATTCGGGCAGATCATTTGCCCACCCCTGAAAAAAATAAATAAATAGCAGATGGGACACAGTGCGACAAACGGGCACAACGTCCAACCTCCCAGCACACACACAGGCAAGATCTGTAGAATCTTCCAGAATTCGCTCTCTTCAGGCACCGTTGAAAAATAATTTAGCAGGCATTCTTGAAATACAGGAAGCAAGAAGAATTGATACATTGTTCTTCACAGAGTTATTTTGGGAATTGTGAGAAAACTAACTGGGTTGTGGTCTTCTGTTCGTCATTGAAATTGTCTCCTTCAGCAAACTTGGCTTTTCCCTCCTTCCAGAAGATATCACATACACACAGACTGTGACTGACAGCCAGAAAGCTTGACAGTTTTTTGTCCAACCAGATGTTCTCTGTTACTACTGGGCATGTCAAAGGAGTGCTTGTCACTTTTCTGCCCCCATTGCCAGGGCTTCTGCTCGTTGTTAACCCAAGTCATGTGACAAATATTTACACTGTTGCCAATCCGGCTTCCTCAGTCTCCCTGATAAAAAGAAAATTTCTGACACAACATGTTTTAGCTTCCATATATGTAAATATATGGAAATATATATATATATATATATATATATTTATAACACCATGTGTCACGCCGTAATAGTCGTCCCCTCCTTCCACATCATAGTATCACCACTCTCAGTTCCCCTCTTGTCTTAGTCCATCAGATATTGAAACGTACATCCATGCCTTTGTCTCATCCAGACTCGAATGCACCAATTGTCACCTGACTGATGGCCCATTCCCCATCGTCCATCCACTTGCGGATCCAACATTCTGTTGTCTTTGTCCTATCCCATACCAGGTTTCTTTGAGTGAAACATTGCTCTATTTGCTGACCTGCATCGCACGGAGAATCCCAACACCTCCAGTTTACTTTTTTCCTTCCTTGCATTTCAAACCATCAAAACCTCATCTATCCTTATGAATTTATTCGACTGCATTGTACCCTTAATTCTTAATGTGGTTGCCTCAAAATATCTATCAACCTCAATTTTGAAAGTTTAATTTGACCCCTAGTTACAGATGTATTTTACCTGCAAACCTTTCAGCTTGTCGTCAGATCCTGGCTTCTCACAATTAAGAATCTATTGTCATGCAGACCCCCACCTGCCAATAATGAGGCATATTAATTGTTTCAGATGAACATAGTTTTAAAAATGCTACTAAAGTGAAGAAAGAACTTAAAAATCAACTGGCTGGAAAAAACATTTGCATACTGACAGATAGTGCTTGGAGGGACAAAAGGGTTACTTCCCTTATCCATTGAACCTAAAATGGACGTTGAGCACTATGGTATTGTGTGTAAGAAGAGACATAACAACATAGAATATAGCAACAGGAGTAGGCCATTTGGCCATTCGAAACTGTTCCACCATTCATTATGAGCATGGCAGATCATTCAACTCAGTAACCTGTTCCCACTTTCCCCCAATATCCTTTGACCACTTTCGCCCAAGAGCTATATCTAACTCCTTGAAAACATACAATGTTTTGGCCTCAACTGCTTTCTGTGGTAGTGAATTCCATAGGCTAACCACTCCCTGGGATTTCTCCTCATCACAGTCCTGAAAAGTTTACCCCGTATCCTTAGAGTACGACCCCTAGTTCTGGACGCCCCTACCATCGGGAAGATCCTTCCATCATCTAACCTGTCAAGTCCTGTTAGAATTTTATAGGTTTCTATGAGATCTCCTCACACTCTTCTGAACACCAGCGAATTTCAACCTAATGGACTCAATCACTACTCATACGTCAGTCTCGCCATCAGTGGAATAAATCTATCTACAATACACAGAATAAATAAAAGTGAGTGCCCCTTCCAAACAGAATCCACGTTATTTGAAATTTCGTCTCCTGCAATTTTAATGTCCAGAGTTAGATCGTGGGTTTGTTCAGTCAACAAAACTATAACATCAGCACTACTATTTATAATCTTCAATTAACAAGAATGGCTCGTGATTCCAACAAATCCAGTCCAAAGTGATGCAACATAAAATCAACACATTTACAATGAACTCATCTGACAGTAAGTGAATTGACCCGCAGTGAATCAAAGAAGGAGATGCTAAAGGGTGAGCAGCCAGCTCAGTTAAGTTGCCAGACCTCTGAAGCAGCGTCAGATTCCCACAAGGAAATACTTCAGAACAGTGATAACCAACAAAATATTAAAATCTCATTGAAAATCACTCTTGGGGCTGCATTTTAAAAGCGTGCCACCGAAATAGTTGACAAGTGGAATAATTTGCAGCCCGCACATACCGCGCCAAGTCGCGAAGCATCGCTGATTCCAAATGCGGCGACTCAGTAGCATGGCCGGGGCCGCTGCCCCCGAATAACCTTTAACGCGGAGACAGCGGGATAGCAGTCGCTGGGAACGGCGTCCAGCAGCAATGCCCAGGCGCTGGCGTCGTTTTTAAAGCCCTGAATGATCACTTACATTTTTAGAGGCACCGTTAATGTAAGATTTATAAAATTGAATAAAAATATATTTCTGATGCTCTCTGCGACCTCCCCCAATGGCATTACACATCATTCCTGTTCTTTCCCCCACTGCCACCTAATACCTATTGTTAATATTTCACCTTCCCCCTGCCTCCCCCAAATTTCGGAACCTTTGACCTTTCCGCCTTCCCATTTCCACTTCAACCAATCTGCAGCATTTTAACCGCGTTGCCCACCCCTCCGACCCTCCCGCCCGCCGCACTAGGAAAATCATCCCTCCCTCCGCAAAGGTGTCGCGTCTCCTTTCCCCTAACAGGGATTGGAAGTTGCGGCATTATCAGCCGCCACAATGACAATCCAAACCTGCTGGCAGAATCGCTGTGGCCTGCATATTAATGTAAGAAAGATACGAATTTGCATATACTTCAGAGTTTAGAAGTATGGGACAAATATTGAAACATACAATTCTGAGGAAGCTTCACAGGCGGATGGTGAGAGGATGTTTCCCCTCGAGGTGGAATATAGAACTAGGGGGCAAAAGATGCACATTTCAGCTGGAGCTGAGGAGGAATTTATTTTAGTTTAGTTCAGTTATGCAGCACTGAAACAGGCCCTTCGGCCCACCGAGTCTGTGCCAACCATCAACCACCCATTTATACTAATCCTCCACTAATCCCATATTCCTACCACATCCCCACTTGTCCCTATATATTCCCCTACCACCTACCTATACTAGGGGCAATTTGTAATGGCAAATTAACCTATCAACCTGCAAGTCTTTGGCGTGTGGGAGGAAATCGGAGCAACCGGAGGAAACCCACGCAGACACAGGGAGAACTTGCAAACTCCGCACAGGCAGTACCCAGAATCGAACGCGGGTCCCTGGAGCTGTGAGGCTGCGGTGCTAACCACTGCGCCACTGTGCCGCCCAACGCTCTGTGCGAGTCATGAATCTTTGGAATTCTCGACCCCAGATAGCTGCGCAGGCAGAGTCACTGATTATATTGAAGGCTAAGATGGAGATATTTTTGAACTAGAGGCTCGTCAAGAGTTATGGAGAACAAGAGAGAAGATGGTTTTGAGACTGAAATCAAATCACAAATCTTCTTAATGTACTGTGGAGCAGGATCGATGGGCCAAATGGCCTATGCCTTTTCCAATGGCTTATATTCTTACATACTTAGCCCGAGCACCTGATCCCAATACATCCATTTGAAATATTAATCTGATCACATTCTCAGGGATAGATCAACAAAAATCATTATAGATAAAGGAACTCATACAAGCCCGAACATTTAGATTCCGAGGACATTCTAACAATGGACAATGCATTCAACACAGTGAATAATCCAATACTAATGCAAGGATTTGATGAACAAAGATCATCACAGTCATTATGCCTCTGCTATAGCACAAAATTTGCAGAGCCTTCAGACAGTCCATCATTCAATTGACCGAACTTAACAGACGACTGTGTAAAACACTGAGCAAGGAAAACATTATCAAATACAGCAGTCGATTTAATATTGATTTACAACATTAACAACTGGAGGCAGCAGGTTTCCGGGAACTCCAACGGTCGCAAGAATTGGATAGTAAATGTCCTCAATCTGATATATTACTGGATATACCATTTCTGTGAGAAGCAGCAACTGAAGTTGTTCTGAATCCCAAAGCTCTGGCAGTCACTCGGAGCTGGTACATACTAATAGGACCTGATTTATACAGGGGGCAAGTCTCTACTGACATGGTTATACCCCTGATCATTGCGATTAGTGACAGTCACTTGAACAAGCACATAACATCAGCTGCCTTGTAATTAAAATGGTGCATACAAAATAAATATCTCGAAGTCCAGCAAAATATCTTAATCAGACTTCTCTTGGGAATAAGGCTGAAAAACGTAATCCTACAAGGCAGATCCAACAATAATGAGCGGCTTCACATGCAGGATTCATGTAATTGTAATTACAATTTTCACCCCTAATGATTCATGTATAAATGCTACAGGTATCTCCACATTATACACTGAATCTAGGGGCACAAGTAGTTAAAATGCAAACTTTGACATGAGGACAGTTAAATCCATGTTCAGGATTACAGCTGAGGATATCAGGGGATAGACTCTGAGTGTGCTCCATTGACATTCCACTCTCTGTTATTTTATTGCAAATGTTTATCAGTTCATTCTGCAGTGGTTAATGGCTCGAGGAAAATTAGAACTGGGCCACTTTCTGACAATATTACTCCAATTCACTCCTCACTGGCAACCCAACCTTCACCTTCCTTCAATCAAAAACTCTACCGTACATCTCCAATCCCCGAAAGGTCCAGCAACTCACACAACACAATGGTTTCCATTGACGCGCATTAGCTTTCAAATTGCTCAACGGCTTAAATGTGAAATTCTCGTCCTCAGCTTAAAACCTGATGGTGGTCTCTAAATTTACCATCTCCACCCATTCCACCAAACCTGCATCAAACCTCGCCCATGACCTCTCCATACCTCTGGCACTGGGCACTTTTGGTGGGACTGCCCTTTTTTGGTTCTGTCTTATCTGTGCGATAATAGTCACATATACTCCCACAATGGATTCCCTCCACCTACCAGGACAATTAATTCGCCTGAACTTACGATTTTGCCTCCTCCTCTTCCACATCTACATGCTTCCCAATATCAACAGCATCTACAGACACGGGGTCATCTTCCACGTGTGTGCTGACAATACCCTGGTCCAGCTCTCGTCCATCTCTCTCGAACCTTACTTCATCCGTGTGACCAGACTCCAACTGAGAGTTTAGCAGGAGCTGCAATTTTATCCAAGTAACTATATGGAATATCAAATCAATCATCTGTCGCTCTACCACAAATCCATGCTCATTTCAGTTATTCAGTTCCCCATACGAGCTGTTGTGTCAGGCTGAATATATATGCATTTTAAGTTTTTCCTGTTGTTCTCTGACCTGACTCTCAGATCTCAGAGCCCTTCCACCATAAAATATACCAATTTCCGCCTGCCTAACATTGCCAGCTTCTCGCACTGCCTCAGTCCATCTGACAATGAAACACTCATTCACTGCTTCCATATCTGCATCTTGGAGGTGAGGACGTAAAAAAGTATTGGTGAAAATTCGTGATTTTCTTGTACTGTGGAACTGTTTGGCACCATCTTGTTGATAATGCTGTTCAGAGGATTAGTCCTAACTGTTGTTGTTGCATATGCTAATTAACTTGTAACGTTTTAGATATGCAAACATGAAAAGTGATTTAATTGTTGTTCATGTTTAATTTGCATTAAATCTTCAATTGAGAATGGAAGGCTTAAAGCTGAAGGACGTGATTTGGAGGTGAAGGATGAGTTTAACCAATGGGAAATACCTCGTAGCTTTGATTTGACAAAGTATATATACCTGGTACCTAAATTTAGTGAAGAGTGAGTAGAAGTTTACATTGTGTCATTTGAGAAACTGCCAAAATATGGAGTAGCCCAAATTATCTTAGACAAACTCCTGGAGACACTTTGCAAAAGGAAAGCTATGGATGTGTACTCATCCCCTTCAGCTGACTAGAACGAAGTAAAGACTGCTTTCCCCAATGCATAAGAGTTGATGTTGCAGGATTGGGAAGTGGGCATCCTTGGCACAGCCAGCATTTACTGCCCATCCCTAATTGCCTTTGACAAGTGAGTGGTCTGCGAGGCCATTTAAGAGGGCAGTTAACGGTTGACAGTATTGCTGTTGATCTGGAGTCACATGTAAAGCAGACAAGCATATTTCCTTCCCTGAACGGCATTGGACAACTAGGTGGGATTTTGCGACATCCAGTGTAAGTTTTCATGGCACCATTACTGAGAACAGCCTTCAATTCCAAATTGATTTCCATTATTTAATTGATTTAATTAATTAATCGAATTTAAATCAATTTTCACCAGCTTCTGTTTTGGGATTTCACGAGTGCTTTCATCTTGTACGGGCTTTACAACAGTTTACTGCAGATGTAGCCATAATTCACGGGGAAATATTCCTTTTAAAGGATCAGGACCCACTCGTTTTTCTACAGAAAAAGTAGGACAAAGAAAGCCATGTTGTTTCTTTGGAGAATATTGTTACAGCCATTTGCACTGTACATTGTACATCCTGCAGGGAAAAGTAATGTCATTGCTGATGCTCTGACCAGAGTTCAAAGAGAAGGTGTAAATCTGAAGGAAAGCTCTGAAATGTGAGAATTTTACCAAGTCTGAATCCTATTAAACTTAACTTTGTTATTGGTAAATTTTCTAAAATTGTCGGCTGTCCCTTGATTCGAGGATGACGTCTAAACAGATTTGCAAGTTGCTGCCATGTGTCTTCATGTGACTGAACGGCCGATTCTCCACCCACAGATCTTTGGGCACATGGGACCAGATTTCACACGAGGTACTGAGATCCTGAGTCTGGGATTTGCTTCATTTTCCTTTCTTCTCTCCTGTCACTCTGCCTCCTCACTAAGGCGATTGGACAAAAAGCATGACGGACAAGTTGTCACCGTTCTGATCACCTCCCGTCATCAATGTCAATGCTGCCGCGCTTCAGAGAGAGCTTCAGTGTGTCTTGTAAGCATTTCCTTTGCCCTCTCCTGTAACATTGGCCATTTGATTATTTGGAAAACAGGACCTGGCGGGGGAGACGATCCAAACAGAGTTTCCTGTCCACCGAAGTTGTTTTTTTTAAGGCAATTTGTGTGAATGCTTGTGGAGCTAGTTTCAAAAAAGAAACTAGTGTGTTTTCGATGGTCCTTCTCGTTAATCTGAAGTATGCAGCAGAGGAATTGCTGATGAAATTTATCCAACAATTCTATGTGTCGCTGATACACAGTTCAGGTCGCACTGCAGAACAGGATTATGGTGAAGACAACTGTTTTTACACTAGGACCTTTGTTGACTTGCAGAAGTCTATATTGTCAAAACACTCGCTGCTGTCGTTTATAGATGGCTGAGCTGGCACAGTTGATCCTGTGTTGGATCTCCCCATCAATCGTGGCCTTCATATAGAGGTAGCTGCCAAATTATGGGAAGTTATAAACGTATTCCACAGTCTTTCCTTCAACGTATATCTGATTTGGAATATTTGGATAACCAGAAATAGGCTGTTATATCAGTTTTGTTTTGACAACATGAAAGAACATTCACGTTCCTTCCATGTAGAGGTGAAGATATCAAGAGTGACTTTGAAATCTGGAGCAGAGTGGGCAATGTCACTGCAGTCACTCACAAACTATTGATCATGTACGTCCATGGCGCATAGTTTAGTTTTGGCACAGAGGCGACTGAGGTTGAAGAGTTTTCCATCTCGGCGAAATTTGATACCGAAAGCAGAGGATAGTTGAACATTGATGAGGCGAGCAGCCACTGTCAGTTAAATAGTAAATCGTGTTAGTAAAATATGGTATGTGTTTCATGTTTGCATCGGAAAGTGTCACTTCTGCAGTACACAATAGTTATTTGTAATAACATGTTTACAGTATGAAGAACTTATTGTATTTTCTAACTGTTAGAACGAAATCCTTATTTGTAGTAAGGCATTCTTTTTCCCAAGGGGAAAGTGCGATGAAATGCCACCCCACTCCCAGAGACTGGCTAGGAGGCGTGTGTTCCATAGATGTGCACTGGCTGGCAGGGGAGGGATGGCCCGTCATCTTTCCATTGCACTGCACCAGGTTGTAAGTGGGAAAGGCCGCCCCGCCCAGAGGCTAATTGAGGGCCTTTAGAGGCCAATTATTATCTGCTTAAGGGCATCTTCCTGCCGCTGCTGGATTTAAGCCGCGGAAAATGAAGTGTCCTCCCTGTGGGCTTGTGGATCCGCCTGCGTGGGCAATCTGTGGCCCATAGAGTGGCCCAGCAGAAAACAACCCACCCCTTTGAAAAGCCCATTCTCCTGCATTCATTACCCACCCTCCTGCCCCATCTTCGGTGCCTGCCAGACTGTGAACTGTGTCATTATAAGTCATCCAAATTAGATTTATGAAGTAATATTAAAGGACAGGCTAGTTCCACAAAGTGAAAATGTTCTTAGAACGTTGTTGGCACTATACCTAGTGTCCTGTGTGCAATTGTTGTGTCATTCCAGGAACAATATCGATGCATTGAGGACAGATCAGAGAAGGTTTGTTGTGTTGATTTCTGGGGTGAAGAGGCTTCGTTGTGAGGAATGGTTGAGCAGGCTGGGCCGGGACACTTTAAAGTTAAAATGTATGAGAGAATTATTGAAACATAATGGCGACCCCAGTTCTGTTTCGGTTAGCCCCCAGTATGTTGATCGTGAGGAATTCAACATTGGTAACGCCATTGAATGTCAAGCATAGACGGCTAGATTCACTCTTGTTGAAGATGGTTATTGCCTCTGTCGAGTTTCATTTTTATTGATTGCTTTGCAGTTATATACAACTGATTGGCTTGTTAGGCTATTTCAGAAGTCAACCACCTTGCTGTGGGTCTGGAGTCACATACCAGCACAAAGACCACAGATTTCATTCCCAAAAGGGCATTAATGAACCAGATGGGTTTTTACAACAATCAGCAATGGTTTCAGGATCATTATTAGATCAACTTTCCATTCCAAATTTACGAAATGAAATCAAATTCCATTTTCTGCCGAGTTGGATTCGAACGCTTGACTTATTAAATTCGAATGCTTGGTTTATTAGTTTAACGACAATGCCACTACACCACCGCTTGCCCTACATAATGGTGGTGTCTCTCTATTGGGTGACCAAATGGAGATTGTGTGACCGCTTTGTGGAACACTTCAACTCAATGTGAAAGCATGACCCCGATCTTCTGGTCGCTTGCTATTTTAGCACCACACCCCAGCTCACATACCCACATTTCTGTCCTTGGCCTGTCGCAGTGTTCCAGTGAACATCAATGCAAGCTTGAGGAGCAGCACCTGATAAGTCTACTGCCTTGCGAAGTGAACACTGAGTTCAATAATTTCCGAGCAAGGCTGGCCTTTTTTGTTTTTGTATTTTTATTATTTATATTGTATTGTATTTTTTAACCATTTGCCTGTTCTTCATGCAGACAGGGTTGCTTATTATTCTCCGATCAACACTCTCTCTGGACTAATACTTTGTCTTTCAACAGTAACACCCTCTTTGCTGTTGTCTCAGGCCAACTATGTTATTTTATCTCTCCTGCCCTCTGCCCTATCACACACATTCCCTTCGGTTCTCTTCAGCACCAAACCACTCTCCGCCCCCTTCACTTGCTTGAAACCTAATTCTGTTCCAACCTTTGCCAGTTCTGATGAAGGGTCACAGATCTGAAACATTAACTGTGCTTCTCTCCCCACAGATGATGCCAGACCTGCTGAGTATTTCCAGCACATTCTGTTTTTATTTCAAAGTAATTGAAATTCTTTCTGTTGTAATTTTTAAGTTCAGAGGAAGTATGTGGGCTGGTTCAATGAACAAAACAGAAACAACACCGTGTTTTATAATCTGCAAATAACAAGAAGGACTCGGGATGCAAACAGAGACAAAGCACATTGATACAACATAAAATTAACATTTTTACTATTACAGTGAAGTCAAGTGAAGTACATAAATTCATCCGCAGTGAATTAGAGAAGGAGATGCCAAAGTGTCAGCAGCAAACTCAGTTCAGCTGCCAGACTTTTGTAGCAGCGTTAGATTCACATAAGGAAAGGATACAACGACAGTGATGACCAATTAAAATACTGAAATCCGAGTGAAACTGACACATGACGTTGGGGAAGGAGGAAACTGTACTGCCTCCTTATAACACTGAGACTGTGAGCTGTGTCATCAATCATCACCGAAATTAGTTTTATGAAGTAATATTCCAAGACAGGTTTGCTCTGCAAAGTGAAACTGTTCACAACTCCTGACGGCCTGGTAATAGTTTTAAACATTGCTTGGGCCACAGCTCGATTATTGTGTAAAGTTTTGGTCTCCTTAAGGAGATGCACTGAAAGCAGTTCAGAGAACGTTCACGATTTGACTCCCGGGTTGAAGGGGCTTTCGTGTGGGGAAAGGTTGAACAGGTTGGGCAGATCCTCTTTCGAGTTTAGAAGTATGAGAGAAGCATTGGAACATGTTAAATTCTGAGGGAGCTTGATAGGTGGATGGTGAGAGGCAGTTTCCCCTCGTGGGAGAATCCAGAACTAGGGGGCATAGGCCGAGCATTTCAGAAGGAGATGAGGTGGAATTTATTTTCTAAAAGGTTGAGGAATCTTTGGAAGTCTCGTGCCCAGAGAGCTGTGGAGGCTGAGCCATTGATTATATTCAAGTCTATTATCGAGAGCATTTTGAACTATAGTGAACTCAATGGTGATGAGAAGGAAGTGGGAAAGTGCATTTGAGGCCTAGATCAGATCCGGAATGATCGTACAGAAAGGAGAAGAAAACTCGAGGGGCCAAATGACCTACGCCTTCTCCTATTGCTTATATTCTTACGTACATGACCCTCGCACCTGATTCCAGTACAAATAGTTTTGACATTAACCTAATAAAAATCTTGTGTGAGGTTAACAAAATCATGACAGACATAAAGAAACTCATACATTTAGAATCTGAAGATATTTCATCATGCACCAATACGTTCAGTACAAAGAATAAACCAATAATAATGCAAGGAATGGGCGAACAGAGATCAAAGTTATTCGGCAGCAGTGACAGGACCAAATGAACAGACACGTGGGACCCTCCATCATTCAACTGATCAAACTGAACACACGGCAGTGTAAAAGATATAGGGAGTAAAGCACTTTCAGGAACGGCAGTAAAATTAATACTAATTTACACCATTAACAGCTGGAGGAGAATTCTGCTTACCGGAAACTCCAAAGGCTGCAAGATTTGGATAGTAAATACGTTCTATCTGATGCATTGCTGGATATTTCGCTTCTGTGCGAAGCCATGACTTGTGTTGGTCTGAAACTCACAGCCTTGGCAGTCACTCTGAGCTGATCCATTCTAATAGGCAGTGATTTATACAGGGGATATGTCTCCACTGACATGGCTATATACCTGATCATTGTTATTAGTGGCAGTCAAGTGAACAAACACATTACATCAGCAACTTTGACTGTATTGTAAATAAAATGGTGCATACAAAACAAACATCACAAAATCCAGCAGATTATCTTAATCAGACATCTGCTGAAAATGGTAATTGAACAGGATTGATCCCACGATAATCCAGAGCGTTGTTTACTGGTTTAATATAATTTCAATCATAATATTCATTCATAACAGTTCACTTATAAATGTCACCGATTTATCTTCAGTATACACTGAATACAAGGACATGAGTAGCTAAAATGCGACATTTTACATGGGGACTGTTGCATCCGTGTGCAGGATTGCAGCTGATAACTTCGTGTAGGTGTCACGAGGAGAATGACACTCCTCTCTCTGTTATTTTTATTTCACATGTTTAGCGATTTATTCTACAGTGGTTCCTGTAAAATTCGAACTGTGCCACTTCCTGAAAATATCCCTCTGATTCATTCCTGACTGGCACCTCGACCTCAAACTCCTTTCCACCCAACACGGTGCTGTACAACTCCAGCCCTCAACTCGTTCTGCTCGCCCAACACTGTCGCATTCACTGACTTTGATTAGATCTCAATCCGCCCAACACCTTACAATTAAAATTATCATCCTCAGGTAACATCTGTTCATGACCTAAGCCACCACCATCACCACACTCCTGCAAAACTACATCAAACCTAAACCATGAACGCTCCATACCTCCGACATTGGCCTCTTATGGAAGGACTGCCCTTGCTTGGTTCCGATCTCATCGATCAGATCACAGGCAGAACATCTCCATCAATGGCTATTCCTCCCATTACAAACACTGTTCAAACACCAGTCCTGGAACTTACGATTTTTGCATCCTCCTCTTCCACTTCTACATTCTTCCCAATGGCCAAACATGGGGTCATCTTCCACATGTATGCTGACAACAGACAACTCCAGCTCTCCACCATCATTCTTGACCCTCCACTGCCTTTGTGTGATCAGACTACAGCTGTCTGCTTTGTGTGAGCTATGTTTCTCTCCAATTAAACGTACAGAACACCGAAGCGATCATCTTTTGCCCTACTATTAACTGCACCGAACTCATTCCCATTTGTCGCTGTTGTCTCAGGCCGCATATAATGTTTATTAACCTTTACCCCAGTCATCCTTCCGATCTGAGCTTCCGATCTCATATCCCCTCCATCATGAAAGATGCTTACATTTGCCTCGCTAACATGACGGCCACTAGCCCTGCCTCAGACCATCGGCCACTGGCAAAACATATATTGGACAGTGACTGCCCTTGACTTCAAGGCAACACATGAGCGCATATGGCATCAAGGAGCCTGAGAAAAATTGAAGTCAATTGAAATCGGGGGAAAACTCTCCGCTGGTTCGAGTCATATGTAACGCAAAGGAAGATGGTTGTGGTTGTAGGAGGTCAATTATCTGAGCTCCAGGACATTACTACATTAGTTCCTCAGGCTAGTGTCCTCGGCAGAGCCATATTAAGCTGCTTCATCAATGATATTCCTTCAAACATAACGTCAGAAGTGGGGAAGTTCGCTGATGAATGCACAATGTTCAACACCATTCGCGACTCCTCAGATACTGAAGAAGTCCGTGTAGAAATGCAGCAAGACCTGGACAATAACCATACTTGGGCTGATAAGTGGCAATTAACATTCGTACCACACAAGTGCCAGTCTATGACCATCTCCAACAAGAGAGAATCTAACCATCTGCCCTTGACATTCAATGGCATTAACATCGCTGAACCCCCACTATCAACATCCTCGGGGCTACCATTGATCAGAAACTGAATTGGACTAGTCATGTAAATACATGTCTAGAAAAGGAGGCCAGAGGCTAGGAATCCTGCGGCGAGTAACTCATCTCTTGACTCCCCAAAGCTTGTCCACCATCTACAAGGCACAAGTCAGGAGATTGATGGAATATTCTCCGCTTGCCTGGATGGGTGCAGTTCCAACAACACTCAATCAGCTCGACACCATCCAGGACAAAGCAGCCCTCTTAATTGTCACTCTTTCCACAAACATTCACTGCCTCCACCACAGACACACTGTGGCAGCAGTGTGTACAATCTGCAAAATGCATTGCAACAACGCACCAAGGGTCCTTAGACAGCACCTTCGAAACCCGCGACCTCTACTACGTAGAAGGACAAGGGCAGCAAATGCATGGGAGCACCACCACCTGCAAGTTCCCCTCCAGGTCACACACCATCCTGACTTGGAATTATATTGCCGTTCCTTCACTGTCGCTGGGTCAAAATCCTGGAACTCCCTTCCAAACAGCACTGTGGGTACACCTATCTCACATGGACTGAAGCAGTTCAAGAAGGCAGCTCACCACCACATTCTAAAGGGCAATCAGGCATGGTCAATAAATGCTAGCCTGGACAGCGCCGCCCACATCCCATGAAAGAATAAAAAAACATGGCCAACTCTACTTCCTCTCGGATAATCAGCTACCTCTTCATTCCTCTGACACTGGCCTTTTGGTGGGAATTCCCTCTTTGTTTTCACAGTTATCCATCTGATCAGATACAGAATCTCCCCTCAGCCCACATCAGCATGAACTTTGATGTCTCTCTTCATGCTCAATAACAACTTCCTATTGGACCTTTCACCGACAGGTGTGGGATAAGATTTTACTTGTACGCAGATGACATCCATGTTTTCTCTCTCTCTCTCAAAGCTGCCCCCATTGTCTATGTGTCATCAGACTGTTTATCCAAAATGCTATTTTGGATGGTCACAAATTTCTCCGAACAAACATCGACAGGACTAAATCCAACACATTTCGTCCCATTCACAAACTGTCTATCCCAGGCACCAATTCCAAGGCACACGACGGCTGCTGGCTCCAAGTGACACTCAGCGCAGTAATTGTCCCCAAATTATGCTCCATACACATGTGTCACTCCTTGACAGAGATCACCAACTTCCACCTCAGTTTCACCTGCGACTCCATTCTTGTCTCAGCCCAACGGATATTGAAACATTTGTCCATGTCTTTGTCACATCCAGACTCAACTATACCAAGGGACGCCAGACTGACCTCCCATCATCCACCTTTCATTCGCTTATTGATCCAAACCACAGATGTCTTTATCCAATGCCCTCCCAGGTTTTCTTCACAAATCACTGCTCTCTTTGCTGACCTACATTGGATGGAGCACCCCCGAAGCCTCGAGCTTATTTTTCCTTCAATGCATTTCAACCTCCTATATCCCTACTAATACAATTTTCTGTTATATTGCTACAACGCTTAAAACACTTGTCTCACAAAAATCCATCGAACAGTTATAAGATTTCCCTTTTACCCCTCGTGATTTTTGTACTTGGTCATGCAAATCGATCTACTTCTCCGCAGCACCGAGCCTCTCACAATGAAGAAAGTACTCTGATCTATCTTTCTTTGGTACAAAATAGAAGACTTCACACCTCCCCACATTGAACCCAATCTCCCCCAGTTTTACCAATCATTTAAACAATCAACGTCTCTTTTTTCCTTGTTTTTTCCCCTCTCATTTCTACTAGTTCCTGTGCAACTGAAATTACACTCTTCAGCAAACATAGATAGATGGCCCTTCATTCCCTCAACCTATTCAGCTAGAAATTTAGTGAAAAGATGCCACCCAAGTCCAGATTGCTGGGAGACATCAATAAGAACATGCTGACAATTTCAGCACATAGCCTTTGGCCCTACTCTATCTCCTCGCTCCTGGACAACTCCACATCCCAGACAATAGGTTGCGTCCAAGTTCAGGTGCTTTATTTTTCGATGTCTCTGATGTGAAATCTCGTCGAATGCCTTCTGGAAGCTCCTATAAATGAAACAAACCGCATTTACCCCATCGGCTTTTTGTTGTTGCCGACTACCTTCTTGCTGTTATCAAATCTATGCAGCAGAATTCTGTCCTTAATCCCCTCCAGCATCCACTCTTCTCCTCATATAAGCCCTGATAGCAATACAATCCTCTGACTGAGCTTATGGTTAGCTCCCCTAATACCTTTTTTGGGCAGGATCTACTGGCCTCTCAATATAGCTTTTGTGAATTGTCCTTCAACATTTTTCTCCCTTAAATGTGCTATATAAATTCAAGTTGCTTTGTTTGATTGTATTATCCTCCAGTCTTGCCCTCTTACAATCCATGCCCATGTCTTAGTTGATTAAATACAACTCTGGAAAACTTGCCTGTTCTTCGCATCTCTCCATCTCCCACTCTTCCATTCATATCCTCATTGAAACTCGCTCTCTTACCAAGGTTTTGGTGACTTCTTATGTTTCCTTATTTAATTGTGTCTCTCTCCTCAGAGCATTCTGAATAACCTTGGGAAAGATAAGGGATATAGACACATTGATTCATTTACAGCAAAGGCGGAGGCCATTCGGCCTATGCTGGCTCACTTCGGAGCCATACAGTCAGTCTCACTCTCCCGCTCGATCATCATAGACCTTGAAGATTTATTTTTCAGTACCCATCCAAATTTTTGTTGAAATCATTGATTGCCTCCACTTCCAGCACCGTCATGGGCAGCCAGTTCCAGATCAGTACCATTTGCGACCTAAAAGAAACGTACATTCCCTCGCATCTCTTGCCCAAAACCTTTAATCTTTGTCCCCTAGTCCTTGTACCAATAGTTCATGGGAACAGTTTTTCCTTGTCTAACGGATGTAAGCCTGTCATGGAATTATAAAACTTTATGATATCACCCCTGAATCTCCTTTCTTCAAGAAGAACACCACTAGCTTTTCCAACAGTACCCTGTAACCAAAATCCCCCAGCCCTGAAATCATTCTGTTAAATTACCTCAGCATCCTCTCAAGGACACGGAATCCTTCCTGAAGTGTGATGTCAGAGCTGGATGCAATAATCTATTTGGGGTCTCGCCAGAACTTGATGAAGTTCCTGCAAAGCTTCTTGTTTTTGTACTCTATGTGTCCATTGATGAAGCCTGAGATCACATATGCTTTACTAACCAGTCTCTCAATATGTCCTGACAGATTCAAAGACCGATGGGCATGCCCCACCGGGTCCCTCTGTTCCTGCATATTCTTTAGAAGTGCGCCATTGCCTCACATATACCTTCTGCCAAAATGCATTACCTACCTCGTTTCTGTCTGAAATTCCATCTCTCACTTGTCTTCCCAAACTGCTCACCTGTCTATGTCCTTTTGTAGGTAGTTGATATCATCTGCACCGTTTGGCGCCATCGGCAAATTTTCAAATTCGACTCTATTACAAGATTTAACTGATTTGCATACAGCTAAAAAAAAACAGGTCTTCGCACAAACCGTTGGGGAACATCACAGTCGAGCATATTGCAGTCTGAAAAGCAGCTATTTGCCACGCTTTGCTGTTTTCTGTAGTTGCACCATTTGTGTATCCAATTGCACACTGACCCTCCTATTATATGAACCTCACCTTTGTCAACCAGCCTTTAATATGGCACTTTGTTAAACAAAGACTACTGTGACAAAAGGTCCCTGAAACCCCTCATGTACAGCGGACATCTCAAAGCCCTGGACAGATATCACCAGTGGTGCCTCTGCAAGATCCTGCAAACTCAATGCCAGGTCAGGCGCTCCAATAGCCATCTCCTCTTTCAGGCCGAAATCCCAAACGTCAAGACACTGGTCATTGTTAGTCAGTTATGTCGGTTGAACCACATAGTTCAGAGGCCTGATGCAGGACCCCACAAGCAAGCTATCTACTCCGAGCTCCGTCACGGCAAGAGGATGCCAGGAGAGCAGATGAAACACTACAAGGATGTCCCTAAAGCCTCCAAAAATAAAAGTGACATCTCCACTGATGTGTGGGATCCTTTTGCCTGAGACCGCCCAAAATGGAGAAGACGCATCCTGGATGGTGCCAACGAGTTCGAACAACATAGACTTGCTCAGGCGGCGAACCAAGTGCAAACAGCAGAAGGAGCGTTCGGAAATTCGAGCGTCCCATTCTCTCGCCTCACGAAACACCACCTGTCCTAATTGTGGCACAGTGAGCGGATCCAGAATTCAACTATTCAGTCAACAAAGGACCTACAACTCTGGAGTAGAAGAAAGGCATCTTCGTTCCCGAGGGACTGCCTAAGAAGAAGACTTTGTTGCACACATTCTTAAAATCCATAGCGACAGCATTCACCACATTCCTTCATCAACATTCCCTGTTATCTCATCCAAAGATTCAACTAGATACTTAATTAAGGCGGGCATGGGTGAATAAGATTTAAGTTGAATAGTTTAAACCCAGATTATTCTTTCATGGGATTTGAGCGTCGCTGGCAAGGACTTGTTGCCCATCCCTAATTTTCCTTGACAATCTAATGACTTTCTAGGCCATTTCAGTGGGAAGTTAAAAGTCAATCACATTGCTGTGGCTCTGGAGTGGCATGTAAGCCAAACCAGTTAAGGACGGCAGATCCGCTTCCCTATGGCCATTGGTGAACCAGATGGGTTGTTGCGACAATTGATGCTAGTTTCATGGCACCATTGCTGAGACTAGCTTTCAACTCCAGATTGCACTTTTATTTTTGATTTTTGATTATTTAATTGGATTTAAATTCCACCAGCTGTCATGGTGGGATTTAAACTCGCGTTCCCAGGGCATTAATATGGGCGTCTCAGAGACCAGAAAACAGCAAGAGTGGAGCCGGAGCATAAAGAGACCGGGAGAGAGAGAACGAGAGTTTGAAAACAAAGTGAACAGGAAAGCTGCAAGGTGATTGGTTAGTGAGTAACTGCTGTTAGGGAATAACTCTAAATTGCTGGGTTAGTAAAGGAAATAAAGAGAACGTTGAGGGCTACAGTTTTTTTATACAGTGAGTAGTTTTTTTTAAAGGGAATCAAGGTCCCTAGTGTAAATAACATCTAATTTTGAATAATTTAAGGGAATAAATTAAGGGTAAGTTATGACAGGGAAGCTCGGTAGCGTGGAGTGATCCTGCTATGCAATGTGAGAAGTCAGTGTCCAGGGTGAACAAGTGTGCAGGAAGTGCCTCCAGTTGCACGCGACTCGAAATCCGCGTTTCGGATCTGGAGCGGCGGCTGGGGACACTGGAGCATCCATAAGGCTGCGATCATTGTGGATAACATGAACACGGAGGTGGTGAAACTGCAGGTAACGACTGCTCAGGCAGAAAGGGAATAGGTGACTGCCGGACACAGTAGAATAACTAAGCAGATTGTGCAGAAGTCCCCTGTGTTCATCTCCCACCCTGACAGATTTTCCACTTTGGATACTGTTGAGGGAGACAACTTCTCAGAGGAATGCAGCAAGAGCCGAATTTGTGACACCATGGTTGGCTCAGCTGCAGAGGAGGGGAGGAAACATAGTGGACGAGCTATAGTGGTCGGGGATTCCATCGTAACGGGCACAGATAGGCGTTTCTGTGGTCGCAAACGTGACTCCAGGATGGTATATTGCCTCCCTGTTGCTCGGGCTAAAGATGGCACAGAGCGGCTGCAGGACATTGTGAAAGGGGACCGTGAACAATTAATGTTCAAGGTTCACATTGGTATTAACGCCATAAATGGAAAGAGGGATGAGGTCCTGCAACATAATTTATGGAATGAGGTAGCAGGTTGAACAACATAACCTCAAATTCTCAAACCTCTGGATTACTCCCTGTGCCAAGTACTAGTGAGTATAGGAATAGCAGGATAGAGCAGATGAATGCGTGGCAGAGGAGATGGTGCAGGAGGGAGGGCTTTAGTTTACAGGATCACTGGGTCTGTTTCCAGCGGGGGTGGGACCTGTACAAGACGGACGGCTTGCAGCTGCACCAGAACTGGACCAACAGCTTGCTGGGAGGTTTGCTAGTGCTGTTGGGTGACGGGGGAGGGGGTGGGGGAGGGTGGGTTTAAACTAATTTGAAGGAGCGATGGGATACAGAGTGGGTGTACAGTAGGAGGTGATGCACAGACAAATATAGAAGACATACTGAGTCAGTCTGGAAGGCAGATGAAATGTAGACCGGTTAAGGCACATGCAAATAATGCAAGGCTGGATTGCATCTATTTTAACACAAGGAGTCTTACAAGTAAAGCCGATGAATTGATTAACACATGGGCAGATGATCCTATTTCCATCACAGAGACATGTTTGAGGGAAGGACAGGACAGGCAGATCAATATTCCAGGGTATAGAATCTTCAGGCGCGGTAGATTAGGGGGCGAAAGAGGAGGTGGCATTGCACTGTTGGTCAAGGAGTCAATTACGGAAGTAAGGAGGGATGATATCTTAGAAGGTTCCTCAAATGAGGCCATATGGGTAGAACTGAGAAACAAAAACGGCAATCACTTGGCTGGGAATGTACTACAGGCCTCCAAACAGTCAGGGAGAGATAGAGGAGGAGATATCCAGGAAGAAGACTCGGAGGGTGGAGTTCCGGACCAGTAAGGATAAAAACCGTACCTCGGGGATTCGTGGCCTACATCCAGGGCGAAGACTCGGAGGGCGGAGTTCTGGATGGGTAAGTATAAAGACCTTACAACGGGGATTCGCGGCCGACATCCAGGGAGAAGACTCGAAGGGTGGTGTTCTGGACAGGTAAGTATAAAAAACTTGTTTTGGGGATTTGTGGCCTACACCCAGGGCGAATACTCGGAGGGCAGAGTTCCAGACTGGTAAGTTACCCTGGGTGAAAGAAAAACTGAAAAAAGTGATGTCACAGGAAAGCTGTGACCTGATTGGCTGGTAGGGAATCTGCACAGAATTTGAAAATGAAACATTGATTAAAATTGATTAAAACCCGAATTAACTAATTAACTAATAAGCAGAGGAGTAACTAAACCGGAGGGAGGAGATTACTGTATTTAACATTTAATATTTACAATAAAAATCCAGCACTAGGGACCATATAGTTAATTGTAACTTAATTTAGTAATGATTCAATAAGTAAATGAGTATTTATTTGAAATTGATTTATTAATTAGTGTTAGAAATGTCAGTTACAGGGGTAAAGTGCTTCTTCTGTGAGATGCGGGAGGTCATCTTTGCATACTTATTGGCGACAGGTGAGGTCCGAGAGGACTGGAGAATAGCCAGTGTTGTTCCTTTGTTTAAGAAGGGTAGCAAGGATAATCCAGGAAATTATAGGCCGGTGAGCCTTACGTCAGTGGTAGGGAAATTATTAGAGAGGATTCTTCTGGACAGGATTTACTCCCATTTGGAAACAAATGGACTTATTAACGAGAGACAGCACGGTTTTGTGAAGGGGAGGTCATGTCTCACTAATTTGATTGAGTTTTTTGAGGAAGTGACGAAGATGATTGATGAAGGAAGGGCAGTAGATGTTATCTAAATGGACTTCAGTAAAGCCTTTGACAAGGTCCCTCATAGCAGACTGGTACAAAAGGTGAAGTCACACGGGATCAGAGGGGATCTGGCAAGATGGATACAGAATTGGCTCGGTCATAGAAGACAGAGGGTAGCAGTATATGGGTGCTTTTCTGAATGGAGGGTTGTGACTAGTGGTGTTCCACAGGGATCAGTGCTGGGACCTTTGCTCTTTGTAGTATATATAAATGATTTGGAGGAAAATGTAGCTGGTCTGATTAGTAAGTCTGGAGATGACACAACGGTTGGTGGAGTTGCGGACAGTGATGAGGATTGTCAGAGGATACAGCAGGATATAGATCGGTTGGAGACTTGGGCGGAGAAACGGCAGATGGTGTTTAATCCACACAAATGTGAGGTAATGCATTTTGGAAGGTCTAATGCAGGTGGGAGGTATACAGTAAATGGCAGAACCCTTAGGAGTATTGACAGGCAGAGAGATCTGGGCGTACAGGTCCACAGGTCACAGAAAGTGGCAACACAGCTGGATAAGCCAGTCAAGAAGGCATATGGCATGCTTGCTTTCATCGGTCACAGCATAGAGTATAAAAATTGGCAAGTCATGCTGCAGCTGTACAGAACTTTAGTTATGCCACACTGAGAATATTGTGTGCAATTCTGGTCGCCACACTACCAGAAGGACGTGGAGGCTTTGGAGAGGGTAAGGAAGAGGTTTACCTGGATGTTGCCTGGTCTGGAGGGCATTAGCTATGAGGAGAGGTTGGATAGACTCGGATTATTTTCATTGGAACGACGGAAGTGGAGGGGCGACATGATAGAGGTTGACAAAGTTATAAGCGGCATGGACAGAGTGGATAGTCAGAAGCTTTCTCCCAGGGTGGAAGAGTCAGTTACGAGGGCACATAGGCTTAAGGCGAGAGGGACAGGGATCTGCGAGGCAAGTTCTTTATACAGAGGGTGGTGAGTGCCTGGAACTTGTTGCCGGGGGAGGTGGTGGAAGCAGGTACCATAGACGTTTAATAGGCATCTTGACAAATGCATGAACAGGATGGGAATTGAGGGATACGGACCCCAGAAGTGTTGAAGGTTTTAGTTTAGGCAGGCATTAAGATCGGCGCAGGCTTGGAGGGCCGAATGGCCTGTTCCTGTGCTGGACTGATCTTTGTTCTTTGTTCTTGTACGTGACGCTTCCAGCGTTCTGGACAACTACATCTGCAGGAAGTGTACCCAATTGCAGCTCCTCACAGACCGCATGGATCGGTTGGAGCAGCATTTGGATGCATTTAGGAGCATGCAGGTGGCATAGACAGGAGTTTTAGAGACGTGGTTACACCCAAGGTGCAGGCAGATGGATGGGTGACCGCCAGAAGCGGCATGCAGTTAGTGCAGAAATCCCCTGTGGCTATCCCCCTCTCTAACAAGTATAACTTCTCGGATACTGTTGGGGCGGTATGGAATATCAGTGGAAAGCAACAGCAGCAGCCAGAGCAGTGGCACCACGGCTGGTTCTGTTGTTCAGCAGGAAGTGACAATGCGCAGAAGAGCAATAGTTATCGCGGACTCTATAGTCAGGGGAACGTGAAGGAGACTCCAGGATGGTATGTTGCCTCCCTGGTGCCAGGGTCAAGGATGTCTCTGAACGGGCAGGAGGCATTCTGAAGGCGGAGGGTGAATAGCCAGAGGTTGTGGTACACATTGGTACTAACGGCATAGGCAGGAAGAGTGAGGAGGTCCTGCAGGGGAGTGCAGAGAGTTCGGTAGAAAGTTAAAAAACAGGACATCTGGGGTTGTAATCTCGGGATTACTCCCTGTGCCACGTGCCAGTGAGGCTAGAAATAAGATGATAGTGCAGTTAAACACGTGGCTGAACTGCTGATGTAGGAGGGAGCGTTTCAGATATCTGGATCATTGGGATCTCTTCCGGGACAGGTGGGACCTGTACAAGAAGGACGGGTTGCATCTGCACCGCAGGAGCACAAATGTCCTGGCTGTGAGGTTTGCAAGCGTCACTCTGGAGGGTCTAAAATACCGTGGCAGAGGGCTGGTAACCAGAGCAATAGGTCAGCAGGTGATATAACTGAGGGGGAACAAATAAATAAGGCCAGTAAGACTGAGAGGAAGAGCAGGCAGGGAGATGTTGCTGATTGCAGAGGGACTGGTGGTCTGAAGTACATTTGTTTCAATGCCAGAAGCATAACAGGTAAGACAGTTGAACTTAGAGCTTGGATTAGTACTTGGAACTATGATGTTGTTGCTATTCTCGAGACTTGGTTGATGGTAGGATAGGATTGGCTGCTAAACGTTCCGGGATTTAGATGCTTCAGGCGGGACAGAGGGGGATGTAAAAAGGGTGGGGGAGTTGCAGTCCTGGTTAAGGAGAATATCGCAGCTGTACTGCAGGAGGACGCCTCGGAGGGCTCACGCAGCGAGGCAATATGGGTAGAGCTCAGGAATAGGAAGGGTTCAGTCACAATGTTGGGTGTTTACTGCAGGACTCCCAACAGCCAGCGGTAGATAGAAGAGCAGATATGTAGACGGATTTTGGAAAGTTGTAAAAGCAACAGTGTTATAGTTGTGGGTGATTTTAACTTCCCCTATATTGACCGGGACTCACTTAGTGCTAAATGCGTGGATGGGACAGAATTTGTAAGGAGCATCCAGGAGGGCTTCTTGAAACAATATGTAGATAGTTGTTGGAGAATTTTGCTGTTCTTTGCTAATTATTACTTAACTTTGGAGAAGCAGAAAAACAGGACACAGCTTGTAGCTAATCTAACCAACAGTCATAAAATGTAGACAGAGCAGCTAAACACAATCAGACGTTACGGCCACTTTGATGTCTGGAGTGGGCATTGAAATAAGGAATTTTAGTTTGTTATTGTTGAAACTAACGCTTTACTCATAACGGACTCTGCATGGTGCACCGTCACGTAGGCAGTCTTGTGACCATCTTATGGGTGCTTATCTAATTGTGAAACTGTGAGCTCTGCCTCTTTTATACTATATAATTCCACGGCGATCTGTAGCGCTTTGGAGTAGCACTGGACCGCCTTTAGGAAAGGTGGGCGCCCCATGATATCATGCAATAAAGTGTTTGATTCTCAACGTCTGAGTCCGGAGAATTTGTTCAACAATTGGGCATAATCTGGATTTTCTCCAACAGATTTGGCGTCGTCGGCAGGATCCCTGAGTTCACAGGATCCAAAAGAACTTAGTGAAAAAACTAATCGACAGGATCAGGGCTAAGTCAACTTTTCTGCGACCCGAGGGTCTCAATCACCCAGCCTGTGCTGGAATTAAGAGGGCAACTGGGCCCCACGTGAAGGCCAGATAACTGGGAGAGGGGAACTGGAGGGGTCAAGGAAGAATTGGCTGAAATCTGATCAGAAAAGGTCTAAAATTGAGTAAGTTAAATCTCACACATGGGAAGTGAGCAATTCCGTGAAGGGAAGTTGAAAAGGAGATAAGTGGAAAATCCAGTAAATTTAGGAATCTGGCATCGTCGGCTGGGCCGAATACCTGATCCCGTTGAGTATACGAAGCTAAATCTCACACATGGGAAGTGAGCAAAATGCGGTGACAAGATATGGGACAGAGATGACTGTGGCTGTAACTAAACTACCAAATTGACCCAACAGGCACGTTTTCGGGGCTCCTGAGTCCACCCGCTGATCTGGCCCTAGAGAAAGACGCGGGAGACAAGAGTTGGAGAACGAAAATATCGTTGACCTGAGGAGACAGGTGTGAGCCGGTTAGCTGACCTTGAGAACTTAACATTAACTGTCTCTGTGTGTGCTTGCACCTGTCTCTGTCTTGTCTGTGTTGATATTTTTGAATTAGTTCCGTTGTGGTGTTGCGGTTGTTCTTTGTGTTTAATGCTGCTTATCAATAGAGAAAGGAAACAATATACGAATGAAGAAGGTTCTGAGGAGGCAGAAGAAGCAGAGAGAAAATGGGTTTAACGGCCTCCAAGAAGGAAGAGTTGCCCCCAGGGACTAATAATACGTGTCCTCCGGAGAAAGGCGACCCACGACCTTTTGCCCACTCAAAAGGAACGAGGAAACGTCACGGTAAAATTGTTCAATGTAAGAATAAGGTAGGAGACCCCCTGGTTCTGCCAGGGTCACCGGATGATAAAGTATGGAAAGAAACAGGTGATAGTAGATATGTAATTCTGTTTAGTTCAGATTTATATGGGGGGGTCGTACCGTCTCGGTTTTGGTGGACTCCGGAGCCACCCACACATCTGCACCTCCCTCAGCGGTTCTTCCTCTAAGCTCCAAAACTGTCTGCACTGTGGGTGTCTCTGGAGTGCCTATGGTTGAACCACTTTCTATTCCCGTGCCCATTGTCGTTGGACCAGTAACGGTCCCCGACATTACTATACTCTCCCCCTCTTGCCCAGTGGCTCTACTCGGTCGCCAAACCCTTTGCAAACTCAACGCCTCCATCCACTGTTCACAACAAGGCCTCATTTTAGAGATCCCTGACTCTGGTCTCCCCCTCTTGCAGGCAGCTATGACTGTAACCCCGCCTCTTTCCTCTCCTATTCCTTCCCTGTACGCATGGACATTTTCGGGCGACCCTGTACATGCTAATCTTACCTGTTACTCTCACATCTGGAACGCGCTGCCCCATCTCCCACGATCTGTTTCGTTCGTTGGATCGTATGGACCGGTCGTTTTCTGCGTAAACTCCACTGCACTGCCGCTTCCCTTGATCATCCTGATCCTTCTTTTTCGGCTGTTGTAGACCCCTATCTCAATCTACCTTCTACACTAACCTTAACTGTATTTTATTATGTGGGTGAAGAGGGATTAGTGGCAGAAGTTCTGCTCAATGCCGAGCAGAGGCCGCTATTCCGAAATAACCCTGCCTCTTTACCCCATGTTTCCATTGTTGTCAAAGCCCCGTGACGCCCCAAGGACTTGGGGCCCATGGTGCACAGACTTCGAAATATGTCTCAGGAATTTTAACCCTTGGATCCAACAGACCCCGACTCGATGCAAATTGCCTGTTTAGGACAGGAAGAATTTTATGTGCACTGCCCTCCCTCGTCCGGCAAGACGACTTGTACCTTGCAGACCCCGCCGCTTTCCCCCTCCTATGACAACCCCTTATTGCTCGACACTGTGCCACCATCTTTATGGGCACGGCACGCCAACCACGCGGGCCTAGTAATCTCGGCCCCACCTCACACGGTCACTGTGAAACCAGGGGTCATCCTACCGTCTATTAGGCAGTACAATGTGTCACCCAATGCACAGGAAGGGATAAAACCAGCTATTGACTCCCTTCTACAATAAGGCATCCTGGTACCTACCACAAGTCCTTGTAACACTCCTATCCTCCCTATTCCTAAGCCAGGAAAACCCGGACGATGGAGATTTGTGCAAGATTTGTGGGCAGTCAATGCCATTGTTATCCCCTGTTCCCCAGTAGTGCCAGACTCCAATGCCATCCTCACTCGCTTCCCTGCCTCTGCTACTTGCTTTTCTGTCATCGACCTCTCTTCAGCCTTTATCTCCATTAAATTGTCACCGGACAGCCAATACCTTTTCGCCTTTATTTACGGCGGCCGCCAATATACATGGACACGGCTTCCCCAAGGGCACACGGAGAGCCCCACTGTATATGCCTCTGCAGTCCACCGGACCCTGAAAGACCTCCACCTGCCACGCAAAAGCACCTTGGTTCAGCATGCCGATGATTTGTTAGTGGCCTCCGATGCACCTGCTGCCTGAATGCATGACACTGTCACATTGCTCCGCTGTTTGGCTAAAGATGGACAGAAGGTCTCTGTTGAAAAAATGCAATTGTGTCAAAAGACTACAATATTTGGGCTGCAAACTTTCACATGGCCTTAGAGCACTGTCACAAGATCGCATCACAGCCATCATTAACCTCTCGCCTCCCACTACACGAACTGAACTTTTGTCCTTTCTTGGTATGGTAAATTACTGCAGAAATTGGATACCAGATTATCGAGTTATTGATGCGCCACTTCGCGAGACATCCTCGCCGAAACAACCAACCCAGGTGAACTGGACTTCCGAGATGGAACAGGCTTTTAAGGAACTTAAATGCTCATTGATCTCAGCGCCTGCTCTGGGCATTCCTGACTCTCCGCAACCATTTCAACTGTATGTTAATGAGAGGGAGGTGTACGCATCAGGAATAGTAGCACAACTGCATGGGGATCTCCGGCGACCTGTAGCTTTTTATTCTGTACAATTACCACCTGTTGTAAGGGGAATGCCGGCCTGTTTATGAGCTGTGTTGGCTGCCTCTGTAATGGTTGAAAAGTCCACCCCTATAGTACTGGATTATCCTTGTACAGTTTTCGTTCCTCATTCGGTTTCCCTGCTGCTAAATTCAGCAGCGACTCAACATTTTACAGCGTCAAGGAGAACTGGCCATGAGGTCGTCTTCCTTTCTCGTACTAATCTTACACTTCAGCGTGCCCCCGCGCTAAATCCCGCCACCCTTCTCCCTGTTATGCAAGAATCCCCGACCGCGGACCGTGATTGTGTACACACCGTCCAAGAGGTTGTCACCCCGCGCCCGGACCTTTTTGAAACTCCGTTAGACAACACAGACATGATCCTTTACACAGACGACTCCTCCTTTCGACCTACCGATCACCAAATGTTAGCGGGTGTGCACAAATTCTGAAACCCTAGAATCTGCTGCCTTGCCAAAAGGCATCTCTGCACAAGCAGCCGAACTGTTTCCGCTGACCAGAGCCTGTATCCTTGCTGACCGCAGGTCTGTTAATATTTACACAGATTCTAGATATGCTTTTGGAGTGGTTCATGATTTTGGAACTCTCTGGAAACATAGAGGGTTTATTACAACCTCTGGACGACCTTTGAAGCATGCTCGTCTTGTTAACAATCTTCGACAGGCTATTATGCTCCCCTCTACTATAGCTGTTATGAAGTGCACTGCCCATACCACCGCAGCCGACCCAATCTCCCAAGGAAATGCCCGTGCTGACCAAGCCACCCGACAAGCAGCTTTATCTCCTATAGTAAAAGTGCTGCAACCCCCAATATAGAAAAGGAGCCAGAAAAGAAAAACTCGGGTTTAGATCTAATAGCAGGAATAAGGGCTGCACAAGAGAGCGCTCCGCAAGCTGAAAAGGACAGTTGGGCGCGCATGGGAGCTAAGGAATCCTCCATTATGGGACTACTGATGCATCCTGACGGCCGATGCATTTGCCCCAAAGCCCACCTGCATATCCTTGTCCTGGCCGCCCATGGGGTCGGCCATGTAGGAAAGGGGGGGGGGGGGATGATACATGCAGTACGACAAGACTGGTAGGCACCAGGTTTTCCTGCAGCAGCACACGATCTAATATGAAGATGCTTGATATGTCGACAAAATAATAGTGAAAAACCTGCAGCCAAATATGATCACCTGCCAGTCCCAGACGGACTTTTAAAGAATTACAGATTGATTTTGCACACATGCCAGCTAAACAAGGTTTTAAGTACATGTTGGTAATTGTTGACATGTTCTCCAAATGGGCAGAAGCTATCCCCACAAGAAAAGATGATGCTAGAACAGTTGTCAAATGCCTGATGAAGAATGTCATCCCTAGGTTCGGCATTCAAGGGAACATCAACAGTGATAGAGGCACCCACTTTACTGCAGCAGTAACTGAAAGTGTCAGTAAAGCATTAGGCATTACATGGAAATATCATATCTCATATCAGCCCCAGTCCTCAGGCATGGTGGAACGGATGAATGCTACCCTTAAAACTACTCTGACAAAGATCACGCAGGACACAGGCCTGCCCTGGCCAGAGGCCCTACCCATGGCCATGTATACAATAAGAAACCAGGTCAACAGAACCACAGGACTCACCCCATTTGAGGTCCTAATGGGAAGACCAATGCCCACGGGGGCAAGACCTCCCAAGTTTCCTGTGAATGTGGCGTTACTCCTGACACAGGAGGCCCTCCTCGACTACGTTAAAGCACTTTGCAAAATGATTACCCATAACCGTGATCTGGTAAAAGAGGCCATTCCTTCCCCTAGTGATTACCCAATGCATCCCTTCCGACCTGGGGACTATGTCATGATCAAATCATTGGAAAAGATTTCTCTTGCTCCTCGGTGGAAAGGCCCGTATTTCGTCCTCCTGGTGACCCGGACAGCTGTCAAGGTCGAAGGAAGACCTGAGTGGAAGCACAGAACACGCAGCAAAAGAGCGACACCACTGGAGAAAACGCCACTCCCGGAAGAACACGATTAAAGGATAAAGAAGATGTGGATGGGAGTCCTGACCATGTTCTGTATGACATGGTGTGTGACTTTTGCAGATACCTGGCATTATAACTCTGCGATTCAAAGGATGCACGCAATTGCCTCACAAGGAAATAATACTGATTGCTGGATTTGCGCCCGGTTCCCCACCAACCCCTCCTCACCAGAGATGCATTTTCTGGCTCTCCCCTCAGCTTCCACATGGTCCCAAGCTAATCTGATGAGCCTGACCTACTCTTTCGATCTTCTGATTATCCCATGAAGGGGCAGTTGTATAACCTTTTCATATATACTTTAAAAATGAATTAATGAATGATCAATGTGCTTTATGGAATTGTATTATGTTTGTACAATCAATCATGTGACAGTGATGCTTAATTGAGATGGTAAATGTACAAGATTACTACCTTTTATGTTGTAAGCAAGTAATTAAGCCCCTGCAAAACTTATGCCTTTACAGAGTTCCCGCTGCCCCCTTGTGATATAAGCAGGCAACGTATTGAGTGCGACCCCTCTGGGTGTTGAAGGCTGTTTCTGGACAAAAGAGACCATTAAAGGCACCTAGGCGGGATCAAGGGAAGGATTCCTGAAAGGGTTTTGAAGAGTCAAGAGGGGACTGTGAGAACAGAATTTTAGAATTTTACGAACAGTGTTTATGGGGACAGTTAAGCCGAGATTAATCAATCATGTATTGCTAGCTTGGCCTTGCGGCTGGTACAGCGCGATGGCAGGAAAAGATATTATGCTTAAATGACTACTTTAAGCCCCATACCTCTCCCCTCTACTCATGATGATGTTTTGTTATCATGGTATGATAAAAGGAGGGATAGTTGGAGAATTTTGCTGTTCTTTGCTAATTATTACTTAACTTTGCAGAAGCAGGAAAACAGGACACAGCTTGTAGCTAATCTAACCACAATCAACTGTCATAAAATGTAGACAGAACAGCGAACCAGAATCAGACGTTACGGCCAGATTGATGTCTGGAGTGGGCATTGAAATAAGGAGTTATAGTTTGTTATTGTTGAAACTAACGCTTTACTCATAACGGACTCTGCATGGTGCACCGTCACGTAGGCAGTCTTGTGACCATCTTATGGGTGCTTATCTAATTGTGAAACTGTTAGCTCTGCCTCTTTTATACTATATAAGTCCACGGCGATCTGCAGCGCTTTTGAGTAGCACTGGACCGCCTTTAGGAAAGGTGGGCGCCCCATGATATCATGCAATAAAGTGTTTGATTCTCAACGTCTGAGTCTGGAGAATGTGTTCAACAATAGGGCATAATCTGGATTTTCTCCAACAATAGTCCAACTAGGAAAGGGGCCGTACTGGACCTGGTATTGGGGAATGAGTCCGGCCAGGTGGTCGAAGATTCAGTGGGGAAGCATTTTGTGAACAGTGACCATAATTCCGTAGGTTTTAAGGTACTTGTGGATAAGGATAAGAGCAGTCCTTGTGTGAACGTGCTTAATTAGGGGATGGTTAATTATAACAATATTAGGCAGGGACTGAAGAATTTAGATTGGGGGCGGCTGTTTGAGGGTAATTCAACATCTGACATGTGGGAGTCTTTCAAACGTCAGTTGATTAGAAGCCAGGACCGCCATGTTCCCGTGAGGAAGAAGGATAAGTTTGGCAAGTTTCTGGAACCTTGGTTAACGAGGGATATTGTGAGCTCAGTCAAAAAGAAAAAGGAAGCATTCGTAAGGGCTGGAAGGCTGGGAACAGACGAAGCACTTGAGGAATATAAAGTAGGAAGGAACTTAAGCAAGGAGGCAGGAGGGCTAAAAGAGGTCATGAAAAGTTTAGTTTTACTTTAGAGATACAGCACTGAAACAGGCCCTTCGGCCCACCGAGTCTGTGCCGACCATCAACCACCCATTTATACTAATCCTACACCAATCCCATATTCCTACCACATCCCCACCTATCCCTATATTTCCCTACCACCTACCTGTACTAGGGGCAATTTATAATGGCCAATTAACCTATCAACCTGCAAGTCTTTGGCATGTGGGAGGAAACCGGAGCACCCGGAGGAAACCCACGCAGACACAGGGAGAACTTGCAAACTCCACACAGGCAGTACCCAGAATTGAACCCGGGTCGCTGGAGCTGTGAGGCTGCGGTGCTAACCACTGCGCCACTGTGCCGCCCAAGTCATTGGTGAACAGGACTAAGGAGAATCCCGAGGCTTTTCATACGCATATAAAGAGCAAGAGGGTAGCCAGGGAAAGGGTTGGCCCACTCAAGGACAGAGGAGGGAATGTATGTGTGGAGCCAGAGGAAATGGGCGAGGTACTAAATGAGTAATTTGCATCCGTATTCACCAAAGCGAAGGACGTGGTGGATGATGAGTCTAGGGAAGGGAGTGTAGATAGTGTGGGTCATGTTGATGTCAAAAAGGAGGAGTTGTTGGGCGCCTTTAAAAACATGAAGGTAGATAAGTCCCCAAGGCCGGATTGGATCTAACGCAGAATACTGAGAGAGGCAAGGGAAGAAATTGTTGGTGCCTTGACAGAAATCTTTGTATCATCATTGGCTACAAGTGAGGTCGCAGAGGACTGAAGTATAGCCATTGTTGTTCCATTGTTTAAGAAGGGGAGCAACGATAATCCAGGAAATTATAGGACGGTGAGCCTTACGTCAGTGGTAGGGAAATTATTGGAGAGGATCCTTTGTAACAGCATTTATGCCCATTTGGATACAAATGAACTTATTGGCGAGACGCAGCATGGTTTTGTGAAGGGGAGGTCGTGTCTCACTAACTTGATAGAGTTTGTTGAGAAATTAATGAAGGTGAATGATGAAGGAAGGGCAGTGGATGTTGTCTACAGGGACTTCAGTGAAGCCTTTGACAAAGTCTCTCATGGCAGACTGATACAAAAAGTGGAGTCATACTAGATCAGAGGTGAGCTGGCAAGATGGATGCAGAAGTGGCTCGGTTATAGAAGACAGAGGGGATCAGTGGAAGGGTGCTTTTCTGAATAGAATACAGAAAATAGTACTGTACAGCACAGTACAGGCCCTTCGGCCCACGATGTTGTGCCGAAACTCTAACCTACCCTAAGATCAAACTACCTGAATACCCTTCATTCTACTATCATCCATGTACATATCCAAAAGTCGCTTAAATGTCCCTAATGTATCTGTTTCTACTACCACCGCTGGCAGCGCATTCCACGCACCCACCACTCTCTGTGTAAAGAACCTACCTCTGACATCTCCCCTAAACCTTCCTCCAATGACCTTAAAATTATGCCCCCTCGTGATAGCCCTTTCCGCCCTGGGAAAAAGTCTCTGGCTACCACTCTATCTATGCCTCTCATCATTTGTACCCCTCTATCAAGTCACCTCGCATCCTTCTGAGCTCCAATGAGAAAAGCATAAATGGACGGCAGTGACTGCTGGTGTTTCACAGGGATCAGTGCTGGGACCTTTGCTGTTTGTAGTATATATAAATGATTTGGAGGAAAATGTTGGAAATTTTCGAACAACACAAATGTTGGTGGAATTGCGGGCAGTGATGAGGATTGTCAGAGGATACCGCAGGATTTAGATCGGTTGGAGACTTGGGCAGATAAATGGCAGATGGAGTTTAATCCGGACAAATGTGAGCTAATGCATTTAGGAAGGTCTAATACAGGTGGGAAGTATACAGTAAATGGCAGAACCCTTAGGAGTATTGACAACCAGAGAGATCTGGGCGTACGGGTCCACAGATCACTGAAAGTGGGAACGGAGGTGGATAAGGTAGCCAAGAAGGAATACGGCATGCTTGCCTTCATCGGTCACAGCATAGAGTATGAAACTTGGCGAGTCATGCTGCGGCTGTACAGAACCTTAGTTAGGCTCAGCTGGAAAATTGCATGCAATGATGGTCGCCACACTACCAGAAGGATGTGAAGGCTTTGGAGAGGGTACAGAAGAGATTTACTAGGATGTTGCCTGGTCTGGAGGGCATTAGCTATGAGGAGAGGATGTATAAACTCGGATTGTTTTCACTAGAATGACGGAGGTTGGGGGGGGTGGGGGGTGGCGACATGATAGAGGTTTACAAAGTTATGAGTGGCATGGACAGAGTGGATAGTCAGAAGTTTTTCCCAGGGTTGGAAGCGTCAGTTATGAGGGGACACAGGTTTACGGTGCGAGGGGTAAATTTTAGAGGGGATGTGCGAGGCAAATCTTTTACACAGAGGGTGCTGAGTGCCTGGAACTTGCTGCCGGGGGAGCTGGTGGAAGCAGGTACGATAGCGATGTTTAAGAGGCATCGAGACAAATACATGAATCGGATGCGATTAGAGGGATACGGACATCAGAAGTGCAGAAGGTTTTAGTTTAGACTGGCAGCAAGATCGGCGCAGGCTTCGACGGCCGAATGGCCTGTTCCTGTGCTGTACAGTTCTTTGTTCTTTGTTTCTAACTCAATATCCCTTAAGTGAGGCAGAAAAACCTATCGTTATACTTACGAATACAGGAACAAACCCAAACTGCTTTGCGAAGGCTAGATATACCATTTCCACCAGAGAACGCACTGAATGCAAAAGTTTTAGTTAATGGTAGTGGAGGGGAGTAAATACCCGTACCTTTGTATCGAGTGCATCGAACGTGTGACCGAATGTCTGTGATGTTATCTGTCGGAGATGTCCATAGTTTGCCAGTAGTTGTATTTGACCTAATCCTAGGGAATGATTCTCTGTACTCGCAGAGAAACTAAGCGAAATTAAAGAAACAGAACAATTGCAGGAAAAAGTTCCAGGAATATTTCTCGCACATGTAGTAACCTGAATAAGGGATACACAATTGCAATTGTTGGCGATAACATTGGCACCACAGACAGATAGTCGTGTCCCTGTACTTTGCTTGGGGATTTCAGTAATCCAAATAAGTTGTTTAACAAATTTTCTGTAATCGCAATACAACTAGCTGATCCAGAGTTATATAAAATAGCGCAGTCAGCTCTGAAAGAAGCTGAGGCAATATGCGTTCCAGAAAGCTATTATGTTGAAGACTGCGATGGAAATGGAAACCGCCTCATAGACCGGCGGATGAAGACTGGATGATTACTCTATAGGTAATGGTACCGTATAAATAACAGCGGGAATTATTAAGGTTAGCACATGACATTCCTGTAGCAGGACATGTGGTGCTGTGAAGTAAGGCAGACATGGACGGAATGAGATGTGAACTGAACACGTTATGCTCAGATGAGTTATTAACAAGCAATGCTGGGCAAAAACAATGAGAGGCAATGAAAAATGCATTGAGTACAACACGTATCAAATTCTTAAAGCCTGTGCTGTCTCTTTGGATGAGATACTCAATTAATCCCCATTCTCTGCTGTTTCCCCTTAGCATTGTATATTGTTTCTTTTGAAGTATTTAGATAATTTTCTTTTGAATGTTTTATGCAATCTGAAACCACGAAGCTTTCGGACAGTGCTTTCAAGAGCATAATAATTCACTGTTCAAATATAGTTTATCCATTTATCTCCACATTCCTCTGCCAATCGTCTTAAATCTGTGTTCTTTGATTACCCTCCCTTTTGCCGTGGAAGAGATTCCTCCATAAAAACGATTCCTGACCTTGAACATCTCTCGCAGATCTCCTCTTCACCTTATTTCTGGAAAGGCGAACATTGCCATCAACCCTTTTTTTCAACATACCTGAAGTAATGCAGAACTAGTCCCATTGTGTAAATCTTCTCTGCATCCTAAAGTGTGATGCCCCGAATGGAACAGAGAAATCCAGAGTGTATTAACACAGTGATTAAAAAAAGATTCCCAAGAAAGACTCATTTTGGTCACCATATACTCGCTTTACTGGTTTCTCACTTTACACTTTGATCGATACTTCATGTAGATCACATCTTACAATCGTAGCTCTTCTGGGAGGCAATCATAAATTTTAGAAAGCGTGGAGAAACCATCAAGGAAGTGCTCCAGGCTGCAAAATTACACATTTGAACTCTCATTGGCAGCTTTGTAGCACTGACGGTCATCGACAACGGTTCCAAAAAGAAAAGCGTCAATTCCCTGCTACCCAGAAAAAAAAACACGAGATTTGCTATCAGCAACACCTGCATCAGAAGTTTCTCCAAAGACATTTTATGAACAATCCACCCGCTGTCCTTGCGAAGGCCAGCACTGCTTTTGTAGAGCTTGTCCTTTGTGGAATCGCTCAGAGTTAAATGTATGGACTGTGCTCAAGGTGCAAATATAAATTGATGAGAATGGACCATGTCTCTCAGCAACAGTGGTCAAAACAGAACAATGTTAATGGTGTAACATTATGATAATGAATGTAAAGAATCGGATAGGCTGCTGTAAAGTGTCAATGAAATAGAAAAAGTCAGTATCAATACTGGACCGAAGAATAAGCTGAGAGAAGAGGTGGGTTTGAATATTGGAACATGAACTACAGGCATGTGTAAGTGAGAGGATGGAAAAGGAGAACAGGAGAATTTCAGGAACAAGATCAATATCTTTTCATGTGGTAAAGATTGGTTTCCTGTTGCATTCTCTTCGCAGAAAGGCAGAGGGAATTAAACAGAAAACAATGTGTGCCTTGTTTCAGATTTGAATTGGCGTTCCTGCGACCACAACGCAAAGTATTAATCATTAAATGGTCGCAACTCCAGAAAATTTGCTGAGGTCGTCATACACAGACCACAGCAATACTTGTTAAAGAACAGCAAAACAGCGCAGATGCTGGAAAGTGGAAATAAAAAAGGACAATACTAGAAATACTCAGCAGGTCAGGTCGCATCTTCTCAGGGCTGGAGAGGAATGTACAATGGGAAGGGGAGGATCCAGTCACCATGGTCCATGTAGGCACCAACGACATAGCCAGGACAAGTCAGTACGAGGAGCCAGGCACCAAATTAAGAAGCAGAACCTCAAAGGTAATAATCTCTAGACTATTACCTGAGCCACGTACAAATTGGCATAGGGCAAATAAGATTAGAGAAATTAATGTATGGCGCAAAGACGGGTGTCGTGGAAGTGGTTCAATTTCGTGGGGCAATGGCACCAGTACTGGGAAAGTGGTGGCTGCACCGTTGTGATGGACTACACATGAACTGTGTGGTGTTAGTACTCTAGCGAGCAGCACAACCAGGGAGGTAGAGAGGGTTTCAAACTAAATAGTGGTGGCAAGGGATTAAATTTAAGAAGATATGGTCAATCAAGGAGCAGAGACAAGGCAAGAGAGAAAATTATTAATAAGGGAAATATTATCAGAAAGGGATAGAGCGTACAAATCTATGATTAAATGAACAGCGAAGGGTAGAGGTAACAGAAATAATTAATCAGATAAATTTATACACTCTGTATCTGAAGACACGTAGCATTCGGAGCACAACAGATGAACTGAGAGAGCAAATATAAATAAATAAATATGTACGATCTGATAGCCATTCCAGAGACATGGCTGCATACGATCATAGGAAATAGAGGCAGGGATAGGTCAGTCTGGCCCGTCGAGCATACTCCGCCATTTTCAAAGAACGAAGAACTGAGAACAGTACAGCACAGGAACAGGCCATTCGGACCTCCAAGACTGCGCTGATCTTGATGCCTGCCTTAAAGTAAAACCTTCTACACTTTCGGGGACCGTATCCCTCTATTCCCATCTTATTCATGTATTTGTCAAGTTGCCTCTTAAACGTCATTATCGTACCTGCTTCCATCACCTCCCCTGGCAGCAAATTCCAGGCACTCACCATCCTCTGTGAAAAGAACTTGCCTCGCACATCCCCTCTAAACTTTGCCCATCTCACCTTAAACCTATGTCCCCTAGTAACTGACTCTTCCACTCTGGGAAAAAGCTTCTGACTATCCACTCTGTCCATGCCGCTCATAACTTTGTAAACCCCAACACCTCCGTCGTTCCGGTGAAAACAATCCGAGTTTATCCAACCTTTCCTCATAGCTAATGCCCTCCAGGACAGGCAACACCCAGGCAAATCTCTTCTGCACCTTTCCAAAGCCTCCATGTCCTTCTGGTATTGTGGCGACCAGAATTGCACGCAATATTCGAAGTGTGGCCTAACTGAAGTTCTCTACAACTGCAGCATGACTTGCCAATTTTTATACTCTATGTCCCGACCGATGAAGGCAAGCATGCCGTATGCCTTCTTGACTACCTCCTCCACCTGCATTGCCACATTCAGTGACCTGTGGACCTGTACGCCCAGATCGCTCTGCCTGTCAATACTCCTAAGGGTTCTACCATTTACTGTATCCTTCCCACCTGCATTAGATCTTCCAAAATGCATTACCTCACGTTTGTCCGGATTAAACTCCATCTGCCATTTCTCTGCCCAAGTCTCCAACCGACCTATATCCTGCTGTATCCTCTGACAATCCTCATCACTATCCACAACTCCACCAACCTTTGTGTCGTCCGCAAACTTACTAATCAGACCAGCTACAGTTTCCTCCAAATCATTTATATTTACTACAAAGAGTAAAGGTGCCAGCACTGATCCCTGCGGAACACCACAAGTCACATCCCTCCATTCAGAAAAGCACACTCCCACTGCTACCCTCTGTCTTCTATGACCGAGCCAGTTCTGTATCCATCTTGCCAGCTCACCTCTGATCCCGTGTGACTTCACCTTTTGTACCAGTGTGCCATGATGGATTTTGTCAAAGGCTTTACTGAAGTCCACATAGAAAGCATCCACTGTCCTTCCTTCATCATCCATCTTTGTCACTTCCTCAAAAAACTCAATCAAATTAGTGAGACACGACCTCCCTTTCACAAAACCATGCTGTCTCTCGCCAATCGGTTTTCTTGTTTCCAAATGGGACTAAATCCTGTCTCGAATAATCCTCCCTATTAACTTCCCTACCACTGATGTAACGCTGACCGGCCTATAATTTGCTGGATTATCCTTGCTACCCTTCTTAAACAAAGGATCAACATTGGCTATTCTCCAGTCCTTTGGGACCTCACCTGTAGCCAATGAGGATGCAAAGATTTCTGTCAAGGCCCCAGCAATTTCTACCCTTGACTCCCTTAGTATTCTGAGGTAAATCCCATCAGGCCCTGGGGACTTATCTACCTTAATGCTTTGCAAGATACCCAACACCTCCTCATTGTTGATAATGAGATGACTGTGACTATCTACAACCCCTTCCCTAGGCTCATCACCCACCAAGTCATTCTCTTTGGTGAATACTGATGCAAAGTACTCATTTAGTACCTCGCCCATTTCCTCTGGCTCCACACATAGATTCCCTTCTCTGTCCTTGAGCGGGCCAACCCTCGTTACCCTCTTGCTCTTTATATATGTATAAAAAGCCTTGGGATTATCCTGAATCCTGTTTGCCAATGACTTGACGAATTATGGCTGATCATACAAATCTACGTCATTTTCCCCCACGATCTCCATACCCCTTGATCGATAGAGTCGTATGGAGATACAGCACCGAATCAGGTCCTTCAGTCCAACGAGTCCACGCCGACCATCAAGCACCAATTTTTACTGACCCTACATTAATCCCATTATCCCCCCTGTCATATCGCCACCTTCCCTCTATTTTCCTACCACCGATTTACACGAGGAGCAAATTTTTCAATGGCCAATTTACTTATCAAACTGCATGCCTTTGGCATGTGGGAGGAAATCAGAGCACCCGGATGAAGTCCACGCAGTCCTCGGGAGAACTTGCAAACTCCACACAGGTAGTACCCAGAACCGCACCCAGGTTGCTGGAGCTGTGAGGCTGCGGTGCGAGACGCTACGCCACTGTTGATGTTGCTGTGGTTCAGAAAACTATCGAATTCTGTCTTGAACTTAATCACTGTTTGATCTTCGCAGCCCTCTGGGTTAAAGAATTCCACAGATTCACCACCCTCTGAGTAAAGACGTTTCTCCTCACCCATTCTCAAATGGCCTTCCCCTTCCTCTGAGACTGTTCTCAGCTCACCAGCCAGAGGAAACTTCCTATCCACACCTACCCTGTCATGCCCTGGAAGAATGTTGGAAGTTTCAATGAGAGCACCTCTCATTCTTCGCAGCTCTCGAGCATGCAGGACAAGTTTCTGCAATCTATCCTTATAAGACAATCCTACTATCCCAGGGATTAATCTGGTGAACCTTCGTTGCACTCCCTCTTTGGCAAGTATATCATTCCTTAGAAAAGGCGACCAAAACTATACACAATACTCCAGGTGCGGTCTCACCAAGGCTTCATACAATTGAAACACTACATCTTTACTCTTGCACTCAAAGCCCCTTGCAATGAAGGCCAACATACCACTTGCCTTCTTAATTGCTTGCTGCACCTGCATACTAGTTTTAATGACTCCTGAACAAGGACACCCATGTCTATTTGGACAGAAATACTTCCTAACCTCTCACTATTTAAGAAATACTCTGCCTTTCTGTATTTTTTTTTTACCACAGTGGATCATTTCACATTTATTCGCATTATATTCCATCTGCCATGT